>NC_043957.1:21216177-21591177 GCF_902148855.1 Sphaeramia orbicularis
TGTCCCCACGGAGGCGGCGCTCGGTGTCTGCCAGCTGCTCCTTCATCAGGGACAGGAAGTAGGCATTGCAGAGCTCCTGCAGAGGCTTCAGGTGGTGCTCCGATCTGCAAGGGGTGGAGGGCAAAGGATGGGGCTCAGGAGGAAGAAATGACATATCAGGGAGGGAGTCAGCGGGGTCGTAGGGCAGGAAGTCGGGCTGTTTTAGCTTCCTGTTTGGGTAAGATGTGACTTGGCGCAGGAGATCTCTGTGGGTTAGGATGGAGCGTTCTATGGCTTCCAGCTCATCAGCATCTTCTCCTACGTCTTTGATACCATTGGCTGATGCTGAAAGCTCCGCCTCCTGTTTTAGAGTCAGACGCTTGAACCTGAAACAGTCAGAGACAGACATAGATTACAGGTGTAATAATGCTATACTTGGGTCTGAATTCTTCATTAATTCAACTCCACAGGTCCACCTTCAATCCTATTTCTGAGTAATGACACCAGAAAGGTGGTTTTGAGTGCTGGCCCTTTAAATGCACATGAGCCACTTCAGGCCCCGCCCCCTCCAGGCTGTTGGCTGTGCTGCTCTGTCCCGTTCAACCAACAACTTAACATTTTAGGTAATCAACTCGAAGTTTGACATATTTTCAGTATGGACCAGAACCGCTGCTGCTGACAAACAATAATGTTGCACTCAGAGAAATGTTTGTCTGAAGTCTTGACCTTATATGTGCAAATGTTGTGACGTAACTAGTTATAGACGTAACAAATTAAGCAGGAATAAAACAGGTTGTAGAAATCAGCTCGATTTTTGCCAAAATGAATATAAAGATAGCCTTCAAATTCAAACTTTTTGAACTATTGGGGTCCCCAAATACACAAATAAATGTACCAAACACTAATAAAAGTGGATTTAACAAAATATGACCCCTTTAAAACATCAAAAATGTCTGCCCACTTTCTGTTTCACTATATTTTAATACCACAGAGCATTCTGCATAGAACTGTCAAAAGTATAGAACACTAAATCATATTTACTGGATTTGTTTGACAATATAGACAATATAGAGCTGACATGTTCTGTTATTTTGCAACTGTACAAAACATAGAAAACAAAGTAAAAACATTTTGCAGCTCTTCAAGTTGACTTTATTGTTCACTGTACATGTACAATGAGTGACCCAGTATACTTATGGCAAGAAAGTTCATACTATTGTTAAGACAGCATGAATAACTTCCTATTGAAGAAGTGTTGTGTGGTTGAGGTGCATTATGCACCAAAGGTTAACTACTGTCAGGATTATCACTACACTTATGGGGGGTTTGAGGGCTTTTTGTCCCTAATTATTTAATAGTTAAAGGTAATGCATCTTGTAAATTGTTGGACCTATATTATTACATTACTTAGAATTAAACTAATTGAAATATGACACAAATCTCACATTTAGCAAATGACAGAAAAAACTATTTTTTCAGAAGGAAATGGCCAATTTGATAACTTTTCTGTTTTTTCATCTTACTCAATAAAAAGAAAACCCTGCATGTCTTCAGTTGTGGATTTGTAAACCAAACTATATGAAGAGTATGACACGGGAGATGTGAAAATGAGCAGCTGTTTGTGAACGGAACACAGATCACTATTGTCATATTCTCTAAGAGCAAATGCATCATAGAGTCTGAGGGTCTTACTCTAGTTCCTGTAGTTTCCCCTGAAGCTCCATAGAAAATGCCTGTCTATTTCCAGTCTTGAGGCTGTCAGATGCCCGAGAGAAGCGTGTTGAAAGTTCACTAAAATTCTGCATCAGCTTCATCTGGTCTGAACACACATAGGCCATGCAGAACGGACGCACCATCCCCCGGGCCTCCAGGTCGTACAGGGTCACATGGTGAACGTATGCAAAGGCGTCCTCAGCTGAATCTCCCAGGATCACTTTGGAGTCCTCGCTGAAATTCAGGCGGGGCCCGGGGGATGTGGACGGAACTGGGCCTGGGCCAGATGCCTGGTAGTCCACGGACATGATGCGAACAGAGAAGTGGTTGAGGTCAAATGAGCCAATAACCCTGGGGTCATCTGGAATCGTCAAGACTGGAGTGGGTCCCACCTGGAAATACACAGCACAGAACTAGGACCATTAAACACATAATACACATACATCAGGATAATGGCATGTTAGATGATGGATAATGCACGCTGAAGGTTTAGAAAAATCTGATATTTCAAAAAAAAAAATTTATGAAATTTTGAGAAAAAAAAAGCAATAATATAAGAATTTTTAACTGACAAAAATGCACCAGTTTGAACAGCAGCTGATGTACCATTTGATAAATAAGACACTTCATAGAGATCAAATTAAAACCTGCAATTAGGGCTGGCCGATATATCAAATTAATTTAATTAATTAAGGTTTTGCTTTCTGAAAAATTGTAAAAGATGTGGGGTAAATAATCAGGACACATAACCTTTCAAAGTTCTTCATACTGACGCTTAACTGGAAAAAGACTAGTTTCATGTACGGACCATGAGTTCCTCTTGGGGAATTACTTGACAAAATTTCTCAGTTTCATTTGTAGGTGTTGAGAATTCTTTGTGTGGCTTTTGTCGTGATGCACTCGCATATGTTGACAGGTCTCGGTTACAAAATTCCTCCTAATCTTACTTCCTGATCAGATAAACTCAGAGTGTGATCTACTGCAACAACACACCCACCACAGAAAATACAGGCTCACCAAAGGCAGCAGCATTAAAACACTTGACCTAGAATGACATAAAAGACTGAGGATTAAATATCCTGGCCTTGTTTTCAAGGAACTGGGAGTTTTGCAAAAGTAACTCAAACCTGTAAATATTTCTGGCCAAAAAAATGAAGCATGGTTGTAAAATAATGTCTAACTATTGTAACAGTATTTTTGCACAAATAATCCAGTTTTAGATTATTGACTGCACTCAACCTTTTTGTAACAATTTCATTACTCTTTGTAACCAGTGACAAGAAAAAGTATGTGAATCCTTTGAAATTTCCCAGTTGTCTGCATGAACTGATCATAAATTGTGATCTGATCTGCATCTGTACAGCACTGACACTATTTAGCTGTAGTTGTGTTAAAAACATATGAAATATTATAAGTGCTTGTGTAGTATTACGTGAAGAACATCCTGTCTGTACTTTTGACTTCAATGCAGATCACATCACTTTTTATGACAAATTCATGCAGAAAACCAGAACATTTCAAAGCGCTCATTTAGTTTTGCCACAGTATGACAATAGGTACTGATCACAAAGCCACTGTGTTACCACCACTGTGCTATTGTACAAAAACACAAGCTTCTTAATGGGGAGAACATGATGACATGTAAATCTAAGTTTAATGTTCAAAATCACCCATAGTTTGTCTTCTCCTCCACTTAATTTGCAAATAACGTAACACAAGGGGTGCATTAAGAGGACACTGCATGGTTCCATTCAGGAAGAGTGCATTTGGTCAATTTTCTTTTTCATTTAAAGCTGCTCATGAGTGGAACACAATACCTGTAAATATCAGGGAAATACCCTTATTCAACACATTTAAAACTCATTTAAGAAAATGGCTTTTAAACAATCAGACCTGCTAACATCAGTCTCTGTAGTCTAGAGTTGCCCCTGCTCCTAACAATGCATTGACACTTACAGCATCATATTGTCCATTTGTTTTCTACATGGGTACTTCTATGAAACTGGGTTTATTTTGGTACCTGGCACTTTGCCAGCTTTTTTAGACCCAATAATAAAAGAGAAATGTAGACATACCCCCCCCAGGTTGTACCTAATGATGACCTAAAATAAATGAAAAAAAAAAAAAAAATTATATATATATATATATATATATATATATATATATATATATATATATATATATATATATATATATATGTACTCTTGCTCTGAGCCATCCCAAAGTTAATGATTTTTTTTTTTTAAATACTGGGGCCAAAAATAGGACCAAAATTGGGACAGGAAAAACTACCTAGGTGTCAGTGCATTTGACCTTGAAAACATGGCTTGAAATGGTCTTAAATACCAGCTATAAATAAAAACACTGTGTTAAATTTCTCGCTCCTAGTGCGTTTTCTAATCAAGATATGTGGGGTTTTTTCATGAATGAATGTGATTTATATTGTACTGATGCTGATGTATCCTGGTTTTAGGGTGACTCTAACATCTGAATGTACATTGTCCCTGTCAAATAAACTAATTAATTAAAATAAATAAATACACTTCTTAATTCTTGAATACTTACTACTGAATCCAACCAGATCTAGCCTAAAATATACTATTATCCAATATATCAAAGTGATGCAGCAGTATTCGAGTGTTATTAGTGCACTAATCTCACTGGATTACTTTCATTTGACTATTTTATTCTCTAATGTTTGGTATTCTCCACTTTTTATGCTGCTTTATCACCTGATCTCCACCTAATTCAACAGTTTTACACTTCTAAACTGTTTGAGAAATGGGCTTTTTTTCCCCCTCCCATTAGTCTTTTTCTAGTTGCACCATCTGTTACCAGCCCACACCTGCTCGGAGAACTCTGCCACCAGGATGAAGTCTCTGTTGAACTGTGCGGAGCAGCTCCAGGGGTTGGACGGAGGGAGCAGCGGGACGGAGAGCTCCTCAGGCAGACCCACAACCTCCTGCTCCTCCTCCCCTTCACCCGAAAATCCCTCAGCACCGGCGAAGGCCAACAGGTCCGGTGACCCGATCATGTTCGCCCCCTGAGGACTCAACCCATGGAGAATCTGATCTTGTCCCACGGAGCCCGGTCCTGACGCATCCCGTGTCCCGGAGCCGAAGGGCCTGCTGTGGTAGTCAGCTGTTCAACGACGACCAAACAACCGCAACAGGAGAAACTTGTTGCGCAGTCTACCACAGTCACTTTTAAGCCGCACCAAAACAAAATTTAAGAGTTTCTTATTCGTTTCGACACGTAAATAATCCGACTTTTCCGACACAAACATTCAACTGAACTTAACGGAAAAACTGAAGTTGCGCGCGACCGGTGGTCACACGGTTAGCTAACCTTTGTCCGGGTCCGGGTCTTCCTCTTTTTGAGATTAGAAGTTACGGTTCAGCCTTAAACTCGTGTGTCGGGGTCATGTTTTGACTCCTCTATACCATTTTTAGCCCGTTGCTCTGTGACAGTCACCGGGTCAGGGACGCGCCGGTGCTGCTGCTTATGTTGCGAAAACTGCGGCTCAGATTCAGACCGGAGCAGGGTCAAGTCAGACCCAACCGGACCACCGCACATCCGGTCTGCGCTTTCAAAGTAAAACACCGCCGCATACGTTTTATGCCTCGGTAAAACACACCTTCGTCCATTTTTTTGAACCGCTGAAAGTCTCCGTAAAACATTATTCAACTCTTACAATTACGCTCCTTTACTTCTATCAAATAAAGCTGTTATAATACTGTAATAATTCTCAAACGGACAGGCGCACATCCGGTCATCATTTTCAAAGTAAAAGATCAACGCTCAGGTTTTATATTCAGGTAAAACATTGTTCAACTATTAAAACAATGCACTTTTTTATTTTTCTCAAATAAATACAGAGCTGTAATAATACTCACACTATCGGCGACACGTCCGGTCAAATTTCCAAAGTAAAATATTAACCTACTTGTAGCTTCTTGTCTTATTTGTATCAAATAAATATATAACTCTAATAACACTGCATTAATAAGACCCAAACTAATAACAAATAAACATATAAATATAAAAACAAACAAATATAAAGCTTTAATAATATTAAAATTAACAGCCACACACCCGGTCAGTGTTTTCAAAGTGAAATATAACGTCTTATGTTTTATGCTTTAGTAAAACATCATTCAACTATTAAAATTCTACACTTATTTATTGCTAAATATGTAATTGTAATAATACTCGAAAAACGAATAGCCAACACAACTGGTTATCACTTTCAAAGTAAAATCCTAAGCTTTATGCTTCCGTAAAACAGAATTGAATAGAAATATTCACTTAAATTTTTATCAAAAAACATAAAGCTGTAAAAACACAATAATAATACTCACAGGAACAGCTGCACATCTGGTCAATGCTTTCAAAGTAAAAGGATAATGTTTTTACGGAAGAGTACGTCACTGAACAATTACAGACTTGAACTTTTTTTTGTAAGTCAAATAAAATTTAGATGTATACCATTTTTGAATAGTAGTTTTTTCAGTAGACTGGAGAAAAATTATTAATAATAATAAGGTAATTTTTGAAGGATACAGTTGTCAAGATCTAATAAGAAATAAGTAAATAATTTATTTTTGACTCTACACTAAATTACCATTAATTTGGTTGGTTATGTTTTCTATTTTTCTGGTTTAGTTTCACTTTTTTATGTTTTTGCTTGTTTGGTTGGTTGTATGTATTGTTTTTTTCTTTTTCCTATATTGAATGCTGGGTAACTAAATTTGTTATGTAGGACAGGCATTAATATGAGCATTCTGCTTCTGCCTGTGCCTTTTCAGTCACTAACCTGTTGGTAATGTTTGTAGTGGTGACACTGGTTGTAATATGTGATGACTGAATAAAGAATTCCATCATCATCATCAATAATAATAATAATAATAATAATAATAATAATAATAATAATAATAATAATAATAATAATAAATTGTATTTATAAAGCACTTTTCATTCAGCAGAATCTCAAAGTGCTACAGAGAGAAGAATGTCAAATTTCAATTGTGTAATAAATAAATGGACAAATAAATAAGAAAACATGGCATCTTTCATAGTTTACAGTACACGTTAGTCCAACACATAACCAAACATTCACTGGACTCAAAACCCCAGCCTGTCTCTGACATTTTGATTGTGATTTGATTTGCAGTTCTATATTATATCCATTTATATTTTCTCAGTTAAACCTTGGCTACTGCACGTAACACTGTTGTCATAGTATTAGAGAATATCCACACACCTCCGTAAAATGCAAAATTCAGTGGTATCTTTCTTACCAAGTATCTGCAGTGAAAATATTGACCTGACCTACTGAGTACTGACCTGATGCATACATTGTCCAACCTGTGAACATCTGGAGGCCAACAGCTGTCTGAACTCCAGCTCTGACCTGCTGTCCTCTGTTTGATGTGTGTGTAATGGGGGTTCACTGGGTAGGATTTACCATGAGCTGTAAATTCACTGGCCTCCTCTGCTTCTCCAGTTCTAAAAATGCATCAATGTAAGTGGAAAAAAAATTGACGCATGCCCACACACAATTCAATTCCACAACAAAAAGCAGACAGCTACATCTGCAGTCACAACAAAGTATTTTAAGCAAGGGATTATGTACTTGTAGGGATTATGGCTTTTTTTTTTCTAATCACTCACCTTATAGTTATCCTATGTTGTATTAGGGCTCCCAATGTCAAATTTACCTTTTGAATTTTGACAAACTTTTCATTCAGACAAACAGATTCTAAGAGGTGCCAAGTTGCATTTAAGGATAAAAAAATACAAATGATTGAATCACTGCCTAATTGTGACACCTAAAAAAAAAAAAAATAGAAAATGCACACTGTTGGCATTACGACTGCAATGCACAAACACAGCTAAGACATCAAACGTTGTCCTACAAAGATATCAATTTACTATTTAACTCAATTTGACACAAATTAGACACAAATGTTCACATGGGACTGAGCAAGAATCTAACCAAGTGCTTTCATTTTTATTTGCAGTTTCACTACTAAATCAAAAAAAAAAAAAAAAAAAAAAAAAAATTACTTGGCAAGACACAAGTGAAACACTCCCAATATTCATACTGCATTTAAAAGCAACTGCATAAAATTATTAGGCAAGTCTGACCATTGTTTAGGAGGTTAGTTTATCCAGATAAGATTGGCAGGAGACTAAACGCTGAACAAGACTAACAGGAAACACAACTTCATCCCCCAGTTTAATAAAAATAGACAGAGTTAAATAAGTCCCACTCAGGCAAGCTGAGTAGTAGTTAAGTGCAGCAAAAGTATTGCTTTTCAGCAGGTCATTATTATTCTGCATAGTTAGAATATGTCATCAAGATTCAGGAGAGGGATGCAGAAGGCACAGTTAATCAGAGGAAAATCAATATGTATGCACTTAATGTGACCCTCCTCCACTGTTATAGATTCATTAGATTGTTTTCATGTCTACCTTCAGACTCCAAAATTTAATAGTTCAGATTATTTAATGTAGTGTTGTGGGAGCTACTCATCCATAGGTTGGAGGAAAAAATGAGTACTGAAACAGAAGTAATGCCATATGCCATAGGGAACATGATCCAAAACTGTATTTTAGCTACTTAGAAAAATACAAATAAACAGTTTAAATATCAGTTCAAGTACATGCTAGATTTAGAATATTTCCACTGGTTTATTCACTATCAGACAGCATTTTCTAACTTGGTGTTTTGCACTGAACAGCATGGATGCACAGAGTAGGAGTACACACATACGAGGGGGCTTCAAAACATTTGTGGAAAAAGAACATAGCTTTGACATGGTTTAAATCGCATGGCCCTCAGTTTTACACAGATGGACTTAAAGGCTGGTATCAATGCTTGCAGAAGTGCACTGACCTAGATGGAGCATATGTTGAAAAATAAACACCATAGCTTAAACCGTTTTTTCTTACTGTCCTTTTTCCACAAACTATTTGAAGCCTCCTAGTACTGTAGAAGAGAAAATGTAGTCTCAAAAGAAAGAGCTGTCTAACAGGTAAGGCAGTGAAAACATTTACATGCACACCAGTATTCTTCTGTTATCCTGAATGCGACTAAAATCTGAATTTGTCAGATGTCATGCAAACAGTACGGTACAGTATCCCATTTGGATCTTCCGAATTAGGCCTTTTTCTACATTCATTATTTTCTGATTTAGACATGTTAGATATGATGATACTAATGCTCTATCTGGACATGTAGACGCATATTTGAAATATGCATCTCATTTGCTGTTTAACTACCGCTTGTTTTCTGCCAACTGAACTAGAGACAAAGATCACCTGTGATGTCTCAAAAAAAAAAAAAAAACTGCTTTTGCCAACTTTTAGACATTATGGAAGAAGACATCAGGTTTTTAGATTTATGCAAATATCACAAGGCTGATACTGTTGAGAAGGCAGCTGATCATTTGAAAGTCAAGGCTGTGTTTGCACAAACACTGGGGGATCTTTTTCAACAAATCCTTCTTTAAATGGGACTATATATTATATTTTCTGCATGTAAATATAGTCTTCTTTACTCGCTGTTCGATTCTTAGGTGGCTAAAATACAGTTTCTGCTTCCGGTCCTATTTAGAGCAGTGCATGGCTTTGTTGTCAGTACGCCTGTCCCAAAACAGGGCTGTGCTGATTGATCTACTTCAGGAAACACACTGACTATGGAGAAGTCCTCATACACAACATCTGAACTTTCCCCTTTAAGCTTAGGCACATCCTGGAGCATCATTTCAAACATCTTCACCAGTACTTCCTCAGCACATTTTTGGCAAGTCTCCTTTTTACTGGAGTGGTTGATCAGCTTGACTATGACTTTCACATCTGCAGTCCTTGGATATTCCCCTCTTCAGCCTCCAACACCGTATACACAAAGGCACCGTACTGTATCCTGTTCATTAAAATAGGATGATGAAGCAACACAAAGGGACAAGGCAGTAGGAAGTTAGGCAAGGACTCTCCATGATCCTTGAGTCGTTCTTCTACGACATTTCGATCCTGAAGCAGACATTTTGGATGTCAACACATTTATTGTTAAACTTCCATGTACACAGTTCCTATATGAGCAGTATTTCTGGCTCTGACACGGCACAGTAGAGCATGAAGCCCATCTGGTCCACCTGGTCCTCTGACAAGCTGCTCAACAGATTGACAGCAGGCTTGAAGTAACTGTGTAACGCCCCTTGCTCCAAGTAGCCAATCAGCTCTGTGATGCACTGCTGGAATCGCACGTCCAAGCTGCTCTCAGACCAGTCGCTCTCGCCATCACTGAGGTGCAGGATGAGGTTAGCCAGCGGGGCGGCTTTGAGCGGTCGCAGAGCTGGGTTCAGTCTGCACACCGCCTTAAGGATTTTCAATGTAAGTCTGCGGTAGCCGCCGTCAGAAGCATCAAGCTGAGCCAGCCGCTGAGTCTCCCAGGGGTACAGGGAGAGGTGCCAGGCATTGACCCAGGGAGAGGTGAGCTCTGGCTGGGCAGTCAGGGCCACATCCTCATCCCTCAGCAGAGGCAACA
Source organism: Sphaeramia orbicularis (assembly GCF_902148855.1). NCBI lineage: Eukaryota > Metazoa > Chordata > Actinopteri > Kurtiformes > Apogonidae > Sphaeramia > Sphaeramia orbicularis. The sequence continues at coordinate 21,226,421 of NC_043957.1, forward strand.
TGGAGATAAACAATGGGGGGGTGCTGCTCTCTATGCCTCCATTTTCATTTCCAGGCCTGAGGGATCAGAGAAAGTAAAGCTTTTATGAGTGAAGGCAAGTTTTATTCAGAATGTTTAGTTACATAGTTATATTCATCACATAGGAGCATGACAACAGCATTTGAGCTTTTCACAATTTCCATCAGAAGAAAGTCACCATCATATGACTACAGTTAAAGGCCAACATTTTGGTGGTCAAAGGCCATGGCCACTGTATCCTCATCTCTGTTGTGATGTCTTAGAACAGGGGTGTCCAATCCTGGTCCTTGAAGGCTGGTATCCTGCATGTTTTAGATGTATCCCTCTTCCAGCACACCTGATGGTCATTATCAGGCTTCTGCAGAGCTTGATGATAGGCTTATCATTTGAATCAGGTGTTTTGGTAGAGGGATACATCTAAAACTTGCAGGATACTGGCCCTCGAGGACAAGGATTGGACACTCCTGTCTTAGAATTTTTGTCAAGTCTGGTGCAAATTTTCACAGGGACCCAAGGATGAACCAATTAGATTTTTTGATAGATTTTTAACCAAGTCCACAACAACTGATAGTAGTTGAGGGACCACCATAAGGAGAGCATGATGCAGTATGTTCTTGCTTTCATTTACAGCATTACAAACTAAGAATTCAGAATCTTACGGACACACACCGAATCTCCAGTCTCAGGTCTGGTCCTCCTGGTACAGGTCTGACTAGACAGTCCAGAGTGCTGCTAATGGTCGGCCAGTTCATGGTTTCCATGACGGTTTTACTGAACATGTTCACAACTGCTTCTGATGACAAGTAACCGCCCACCAGGTATCTACAATAGGAGACACATACCTTCCACTTCAGTGTAATGTACAAACACTTAACAGGTTTGCATTACTCACACCACACCTTATTCCTGTCGCTTCCATGACACATTACAATAACCACTACGTAATATGTCACTGAAAGGTCAGATTGTGTAGAATAGTGCGTACAGATGTAAAATCCCTGAATGAGTAGAGATGATAATAAAGTCTGTATCACTATGTTAAAAAGGCCAAAACTGTTTATACGATACACATTTCATTTAGATCCAATGTTAGCATAAAAATGTTCATCACTGAAACTTTTGGTTGAAGATTGTTTTACTAATTTCAAGGAAATTGTTACAGGAAAAGTTAGTTAAAATCATTTCTGTGAGTGATCACCTGTCCCAGTAACTTCGGCCTCTGGGGAAATACTCCAGATTGACCCGTCGGACCATCCAGTGCAGAGGGTGTGTGAGCAGGGTTTCCTCTCCGGGTACGAGATGCCATAGTGAGGCCTCCAGCTGCAGAGGCACCAGGAGACATGCGTGGTCCGCACTGACCACCTACACATACATACACAAATAAACACAAGACATTACACTTACATCTTTATAGATGTATGAAACCCATCTCTGCTACTGTGATGAAAAAAAATAATGGAAAATAAACACTTTTTGAGTGATGAAGACTTTCTTACTAACTACAAGTTATGCAATGCAAAAAAAAAAGAGACAGAATAACAAATGGTAGAAGAAGTTGAAAATGAAGTAAATAACTCATCAATGACATTTATGGAAGATTGATAAAAGAACTGAACACCATTATCTCAACTCTGAGTCAGAAAAATCTGTATAGAAAGCATTCACATCTGTTCAGTTGATACGAGTCATACTTTGATGCACTTCAGAGTATTGCACCAAATGCATTTCTCACCCTCTAGATTATGAATAGAAATAAAATACTTCACTCCTCTGTGTGAAATGGGTATCCATGGATCCATGTCACCAGTTTTGATAATGACACGTGACAGGCTTTCTTTCTATGACCATTTAACTGTGCTATTTAATGTGGTCAAATCCAGACCATGTCCCTATCTACATACTTTACCAGAAAATTTATACTATTATACAGAAAATCTGAAGAAGATTAAATCAGTGTCAAACAAAGAGAGACTTTTTTAAAGTGAATCATGAAATCAATGTAAGCTGTCACTTGTTTAACCAGCTCAATGTACCACAGTATCGTGTGCCAAAACCTTGAAATCTGCAAGTTAATTTAATCACAGCCAGTCTGTTGTGTTACCACCAGTGTGCCGTACCTTTTTGTTACAGATTTCTTTATGAGAAAACGCATTAAAGAGATGAAGGAAAAAATGATGAGGAAATGAATGATTTAAAAACTCACAAAAATATAAACTACATGGCTTCTACCAGAAACAGTCAGTATTTAGTATGATCTCTGTTCCCCTAACAAAAAGCAGCACAGACCATAAGAAACACTGGACATGTGATGAATGACAGACTAGTACAGTTAATCTTATGTCAGCACAGATGAGTTCAAGACATGTTAAGCACAAAAGAGATCACATTAAAGACTAGATACTGCAGTCACTCTGAAATTCTGGTTTTTAATGCTCTTCTATAATTCTATCTCTGTATCCTTTATACTGTTATCTGTTCTTTTTTATATCTACTCTTTCTGAAACAACAAACCTACTTGTGGTTTAAAACTTTTACACTACTGTATTATCTGTGAAACTTCCCTGATTTGCAGCATGAAAGCAAAATGAACCAGACTAAATATATACAAGGAGCCTGTTTATATGACCATAAAAATACAATAACGGGAATAATCAGATAATTGTAATAATTGGATCTTATTCATTTACATGCACTTCAGAAACGCAATAATTGAAAAAGCCCAATTTAGATATTTCAGTCCATTATGGGATTTCTTTTGTAGTTCATACAGACATTGTGATGGGAGACTCAAACTTCCTATTATGGTCTTCCGCTCACATTGGACTACATCACTTCTGTTTACTATGATTTCTTTTCTATTTTTTTGTTAATTTTATTTATCTATTTTTCTTAACACAGATGTAAATGAACAAACTAATCAGATCAACTAGAATTTTGGGGAGAAATCCAGGTGTATTAATCAGATTTCTCAAACAATTACATGATCACTTGAATAATATGGTAACTCCAGAAATTGGATAATGATGGGAACTTTAGTGTGCAGGTAAACAGGCTCAGTGTTAAAAGAAATGTGGACTCTGGGAAGGACTTTCAGGCCATAAGGTCAATAAACTAATGACATCCTGAGTCATTAGTTTGGAATGTCAACGCAATATTTAGACTGACATAATCTTTCTTTTTTCATCATGGTTACAGAGAAGAGGCTTCCATTCATCTCACGGTTACACACATTTTTTTGTGTTTGTTGATTTGTTTGTTGTGTTTTGTTTGATTGCTGTTCACTTTGTCTTATTGTTTACTTTATTGTGTACTTATTTTGTGTTGCCTTCAAGGATGTATGTATGTATGCATTTATTTATTTACTTTTCTGGTATGTCAATATAGGTGTGCATGTATGTATGTATGTATGTATGTATGGATGGATGGATGTGTGTGTATGTGAAGATGATAAGTGAGGTTAACTATTTACAAAAAAATCCAAGGGACTTGATTTTTCATATATTATGCTGATAGGAAGCTAAAGGATAGACTGTTGTGTGGAGAAGGGGTGGGATAAGTTCTACTTCCTCCCACTCCTTTTCGAATGTGCAAATGAAATCAAAGTTTGTTTTCATGTATATGTACAGTATTATATTTTTTTCATGTTTTCTTGCAATCTGTTTTATTTCTAAGGACCAAGTAGGATTACTTTTGTTTTGTTGCATATTTGAAATAAACTTAAATAAACTGAACTAAATGTAATTTAAAAAGGATTGGTTAATGTAATAAATGTTGATAATAATTCAAAGGGTAGGCCAAATAAGCTTATTGCTTCTGCCTATTTCTTTATTGGTCACTACACCAAGATTGAATTTTTTTTTCGGGGGTATTTTACATTGTTTTTACTTCTGTTTTGGTATCGCATTGGTGTTACATCGATGAACCCTGTACTGTACTGACTATTTTTTCACGACCAAAAAAATAAAATAAAATAAAATAAAATAAAACAAACAAACTAAACTAAACACAGAAGTGTGTCTTCAGCTATAATAACTTGCGTTTGTGCATACCTGCAGGTCATCAAGCAGAGAGCCGCCCAGACTCATTTCTCCCAGAGGCATGTCCGGGTGCCGGCTGTGCAGAAAACCCTGGATCTCAGTGCAGATGTCCAGAGCCAGAGACTGAGCCCTCTGGACCTCTTGCGGGGCGAGTGCTGCCCTAGTGTGATAGTACTGCTGCAGACGCTCCTGAGAACACACAGGATATGGTTAGTTCCACACTTAAACAGAAATTCTTGCGATTTTTTCCATCATAGCTCAGATTTTTTATAAACTTGTGATACAGAACATATCATGAAAAGCATGGGAAATAATCACAAAACAAGTTAGTCATCGTTGAAGCAGAAACATACTGAGCAATTTTCATGTGTGTATTTCGAACAGTTAGAGATGCACAAACAGAGTACTGCTAAAAGAACAACTCAAACCATGAGGTGAACAATCCTATTTTTACACTTCCATTGGGAACACATACAGTGTTCTCTTGAGAAATAGAATATTCATAGTCATTTTGTGCCTCTAAGCCGGCTTGTGAGATTCTTACAAAGAGCACTGACAGGAAGCCACTCTGCCTGCTAAATTGCTGCAAAGAAGAACCCTAGTAAACAGCAATGAGTAATGCTGGGAGCACACAGTTACTGCTGTTAGAAAGACAGTTACATGGGGTCGACCAGTAAATTATGAATCAGGATGGATGGTCTTACATGACTGGAGAGGGTTAAATCTTTAAAACACCACCTGCTGATGCTGAATTACTACATGAACAGTTTTACAGCCTATTGCAGGGGAAAAGCACCAAGTTCAGCCAATGGTGAAATGCAAATGGACCAAAGACACATCTAAAATGTTGAAAGAAGTACTGCCTCATTGCTTTTACTGTCAAAATTCTTTGAAAATGGACTAATTATGTTCTTTGCACAAAATGTATCTTGCAAATGACAAGAACTGATGAAGACAAACTCAGTTTCAGCTTCATTCCTAACATTATATATGATATCGACAATATGAACTGAAAGTATCACAGCATTTGCAGCTAATATTAATTTCCAACATTTGTCCATAGAGGGACATTTATGAGTCTAATTGTAAAAAAGATAAGAAAACAAACTAGTATAGCAAAATACCACAGGGCTATATAGATTTAAGTGCAGTGGGACACAAAAGGTCATATTTATCAACATGATATTCAAAAAGTAGCCATGAGTACAGGTTTGTTCGTCTTGCATTACTTGAACAGATCTTAATTTCTACTCTGAATCACGTGCCTAAATTGACATTTAAATTGACAATGTATACAGCAATGTATATTGATTTTACATAAAAATAACTGACATTTTTAGTGTTCTATGAAATTCTTATTTGAAGACATGTCTGCCTGTCTTGACACAGTCGTCTGTTACATTGAACATATGAGCTTTTATAATCAAAAACAATAAAAAGCTCATTGTTTTTAAGCTTTTGCCAACTATAATATATATTCAGAGGTAATCTCTGTAATTTGATGACATTTTTCTCTGTAACTCTGTCGAATTACAATAGAACTATAACACTGACTATAATTAAATATTAAATGAATGTAGCTGTTTAAGTTTCACTGACATACTGTACATTACCCTAAGATTCTTCATGCTTGTTTAACTTCCATATAGCAATGCAGAAGTTCACACTGTAATTTCATTATGCAGGGACTGTGTGCTGCTGCCTAAGCACAGCATAACAATGCATATCCCCTAAGCATAGCACTTTGCACAACATGTTACACATGCATAAATGAATGAGCCAGAGCTCTCACAGAAATGCTCCACAGCAGCTGCTTACACTGAATGCATAATGTTGTGCTTCAACAGCTCAAAGGTGAAACAGAGTGTATACCTGCAGACTGAGGACACATAGCTGGAGTCTCTTTGACTTGGACTCAGGTTTAGGCTGCAGCTCCAGACTGGATGTTGGAGGTTGTTGGCAGAGGTCACCTGATGAAGGGACAGATTTAAAGAGCTGTGAAGTCCTATGTAAAATGACTGAAAGACATATGTGTACATTCACGCATTTGTGTTGCACATCTGAAGTCCTTCACATGGTGCTGGTACCTTTCTGTTGTTTGGTTGCCTTGGCGACATGTTTCATCACCACGCCCTCAATGCCCTTCTTCAGCAGAGTGGGAGAAGCGGACACTAAGCTGAGCTCCTCCCAGCTCTCAGCCATCTTCTGCTCCACTTTTTCAGCGTCTGCTGCTCGGCCAGCACGTTCAATCAGCTGGAAAGGCATACACACGATCACACACACGTAGCCAGAACACGTACTGTGTGCAAATAAAGAGCATGCTCTGTCACAATCATCAAGCAAATTAAACAAGAATTTAGGATGCAAAATAGGACTTCAGCTTCAGTGGACTGACAAATCTGCATGTTTTTAACTGCGAATCACATTTTACTTCACTGACCACATTTGAAAATCAAACACTAATTTTACAGGTAAATTATATTATAACAGTCATATAATACATATCGCAAAACAAGACTTTAGTTTCAGCATACTATAGTACTGTAGGCATTTTTTTTTTTACCTAGTTTTGGCAATACCGTCTCATATAAAGAACATACTGACATATATACCAAGACCTTTAACTCACTCACAATAATGGGATCTGTTTTTGCATTTTATCACAGTATTTCTAACATCCAGCACTACTGCTGCTGCTTCTCTGTCAGGACTTGTAAAGCAACTCACTATGATACATCTGACCAAATAAATTAAACACATTACAAATTAATTAAAAACAACAATAATGTAGTGTTGTTGAGAATCAATACAATATTACAAAACATTATAGTGCAGAAAAACATGAATTAACTCAATAGTTGGAAATCCAACTATGATTTCTGCTTTTCTTACAGTAGAAGCTTTTAAATATTATCACTGTTTGCTTTTTCCTCCAAGCTGCCAGAATATTCTCCAGTAAATACAGTGCCTGTGGACTCACAAGCCACTAGAGGCAGACAACTACAAAGAGGAGACACAGACCAACATCACTTTTGAGAGCTAGCACAGACATTGTGTGAATAAAACTTATTGGGAAAATCAGAAGCTTTATTTTCCAAGCCTGAATTCGCTGTACAAACTCATTCTATATTCCCAAGCAGCTTGAATATGGATGAGGCACTGATGTGGTACTAACAACTTTCCAACACTCACCCGTTTCACTGCCAGTGTAGCGATACCAAGCACAGCAGCCCCCCCCACTCCCAGAACCAGCCGGGCATTAGACAGCAGGAAGTCAATCACCATAGCGATGCCATCCTCCCCTCGCCTCCGACTGCCGTGGAAGTTCATCGCTTCCCTTTTTGTGGTTATCCTAGTGAAGGGAGAACATTTAAACTTAGGCAAGCAGAAAGAAATAAGGAAATTATGTTCTGCTTGTGAGAAAATGAACAGCAGCCTTTACTTCAGCTTGGAATCCTGAAATGTAAATTAACTTTGGAAGTAATCATAAACCCAACTGTGATTTCATACAGAAAGTCATCATAATAGTCCTTCAAATCACCTTTTGATATTCTGTTTATGAAACATAAATTGTTTCTATATTTTTTTTCCAACATCAGATGTTAACTTAAATGCATCTCCTTTGTTTTTTTTGTCATTAAACTGTTTTTTTTTTCTTAATCAGATTTGTAAAGTAACATCTTATGGGTGTTTTCCACATGTGTGACTCATACTTGTATGCGAGCAAACCTTCACAGCTTTCCAAGTCAGACTTTTGACAAAAGTTGACTTTGACAATGTGGATGAATCTTTAGCCAGCAGTGATCTTGTATGAACTAAAATGATATATTCATGACGGGTCTACATATTTATTCCAAAAAACAGTGTGGGTGACAAGTAGAATACATATCCCCTGATTCAAGGGGAAAAAAAAGAAAAAAGAGAGAGAAAGTAACAAATCCACAAAAGCAAAGGGAGGTCAGTGAAGAGGTTAATAATGAGCATGGAAATGTCAGTCATATGCCGGGGCTTTACCAGTCAGCAGATCTCAACCCAAATGGAATTAATTGTGCTGCTCAATAACATCATCAGTTCTGGTGCAGTGGTTCAGAGACAGCTATTCTATATTCTGACAGAGAGACAGAAACTGAACTTTTAATCTGAACCAGAAAGAAGCCCCAAAACAAATAAAGCATTTGTCATCATGATTAACCACTGATGTGTCAGGGGAGGCAGAGGCTCACCTGTCATCATGACCAAAAAAATTAATAATAATGATAAAATAAATGTTGATATTTGTCTGCTGACCTGTTCTATAAATGTATTTTCCATGCAATTCCATTATTTTTACTTTTTTTTTTTAATTGAAATTTTATTTTATTAAAATGGGACACTGGTTTCAAAAACTATAGGTTACGATCCAATACATAACCTAAAGTATGAATCATATCCAGCCCTAAATCTGACTGACAACAGTCAAAGATTGCTGAAGTGATGCACACATGGATATGGAAGTCACAATATGCATGTTCAAGAGACACCAAGCTGGGGCTCTTCATACTTTCTTGAACATCACTTCCTCTCTGTTATCAAATTCTGTGAAACTGACTCCTTAATGCAGTGAGTAAATATGAATTCCTGTTTTAGCCTTTTCTGAGGTAATTTTACTTCTTCAGTCACAGTTGTCTTGGAAAATGTCATATATTGTACCATCAAGACATTGTTATTGTCAGCTATACAACCCGAGTTGCTCTGTGTTTTCCCACTCCTATTAAATAGCCCAAACTAACAATCGCAAAATGTAGCCCTGTCCACAAATGGTTGACTTCAGGAAAACGAGTCCAGTGAGGAGCCTCCCGACACCATGTGACTGTCAACTTTCACTGGACAGCGCCACACCTCTTACCAAACATCTGCATGCAGGTTGTGAATGTACAGTGCATATATATTTTTAAAAAAAACAAACAAAAAAAACATGCTAAACACACATACGATGTGTTTATCATATATTCATCTCCTGATGATGAAAAGGCAGTTCATCAGTCTGCCCTATTATAAAGCCATAGTTACAGTTATGTATAAGATACAGCACTGCAGAAAAGGCCTAGGCCAACATTATGTTTGTTGGTCTAGTAAAGTTGTAATGACCACACATATGCATTTGTCAGTCTCTGTTTAAAAATCTAATCTGGATATATGTGAAGGATGTACAGCAGTAGAAACAAAAGTTTCAGAAAAAACAGTTTCTATAAACCAAAGTGGTAGTACTTAATGTGACCTTCCTTTGCTCTTAATATGTCTTTTAGTTCAGATGAAGTGAGATTTATTGCACTCATTTTCTGATGTTTTAAGCCCAAGTTTCTTTTAACACGTCAGATGTTTCTAATTGTATGTGGTGCTTCTTGTCATTGGGTCAGGAGTCACCCTAAATAATGACTTTAACCTATACAATCCATTTAAATCAGTTTTAGTGCATCTTTTAATACTGTGCACATATTTCCTGTATTTTCTTGTATCTGAAGAAAAGAGAATGAAAAATAAATACGTATACTCATTTCAACCCAGCAAAAACAAAGCTAAAGGTGGCCTGAGACTTTTGCACAGTACTGTACATGAAGTAGAAAAACCGTATAGCCTCATCAACAGCTATTTGTTTTAAGAAATAAACATTAAAAGTTTTCCATTTAATCTTACACACGTTCTACTGCAGTCAAAATTCAAGCCATAAAATTCTTGACAAACCCAGCAAAAGCCAGAGGTTATTTTCAAGTGAAAGAAAAGTGCTTGATTTATGAATTATTAAAACTGCATAAACGATTTCACACAGCATTTTAATACCATCTAAGTAGTACATGTGTACAACTAAAACTTCAGTTTGCACAAAACTCATCACATAATCAGCTGCTGGCACCTGAGATCCACAAATAGCCTCAGGATGTCTGTGTCTCCAACCCCCATGAACGCAGCAGTGGCTGTCCTCTCCCCTTGTCAGAGGTGCAGGGCCCCAAGAATGGAGACATGCTCTATTTATAGACATAAAATGTGCCTGAGTCACACCGATCGAGTCAAATTCACAGCAACCTTCCTCATCCAGTTACAGCACATACATACGTACAGCACGTACAGTACTGATGACACATTCAACATCACAGCAGAATTCATTTTGGGTTTGTTACAACACCATCAGAAAAGTCTAAGGACACTGGAGCTGACAATGTCAAAAGTTATTCAACATTGGTTACAACGGCGAACAAAAAGAGCCCGTGACCTTGCCTGAGTTTTGTTCCAGAAAAGGCAATAATGCGGTTCCACATTAAACTACATCTCATAGGGCTGAAACACAAATTTAGAGGAAGATACAAGGTAGTTGATAACAACACCCCTCCAGAAAGACAGGCAGCCTTTTAACATGGAGAGAAGGGCTAACCGATTAAATGTTTAGTTTCAGTGTTTTCTTTTGTGTTTGTGAGAGTGTTATAACCTTAATCTTAGGATATCACACCCAACTGTGAATTACAGTGAAATATTCCCTTTTTAGACAGTTGACTTTTTAAAACTAACGCATTGCTAACGCTACATGTCACCATTAGAGGCTGTTTCCCCTTATGTGCCCCCTCCTACAGTGTTACATAAATAGACTCCAGTGTATGAGATGAGCACCTTAGCTAGAAACAAGATAAAATGTACAGTTCGCTACTGTACATCTAATGTTAACTTGCCATTTTACTACGGACAAGAAAGCTACACTGCGGGTAGTTCTCATGGAAGTATTCTGTTAGCTGACAATAGTTAAGCTAGCCAGCTAATTAGCTAGCAACAAAGAAGCTATGTTAGAAGTCAGTGACAGCTGAGTCCGCCGTAGCGTGAAGTGAACGTCACTTACCACTCAGTGAAAAGGAGAACACATGAATAGGACCGCCAAACATTGGCGCTTGTTAAATATTCAGGTCATTAATGCTAAAATCAGTTTTACAAATGTTGACAGCCAGTGTAAATATAACTCAACCAGCTAGCTAACAGCTGCTCCTCTTCCTTTTCATCATTAGTGACTGAACTTCAGCTTTTATTTGCTACAGCGCCCCCATCTGCAGCGGCGGTTTCAGTTCATTTATAAAAGATATCATTATCCCTCAAAGAATTGACCAGTTATCAAAAGTATCTAATGATATAAAATGTTGAATACATTCTAAACCAATGATCCTATTGATACATCTGAATAGATTCGGTTAAACACAGTTTATTTTTTCTCTGTCATCAGATATGACACACTTGGACGTTCAAAGGTTCTGTAGTGAACATAAATTCCTTAGAAAAGGTTAAATAGAGGTAAACTCATTTAGGACTGAGCACAAAATAGTTCTAGGTATTAATTAAGGAAACGTCAACAACAGATTTAATCAGATGTGTCCACAATGTTTGCATTATAATCTGTTCATTCAGTTAGTGACAGATTTTTTACTAAAACATTCCAGATAATAGCAAATGAAGAATCCAATAGCCTTTCTTATTTTCAGTTGCAGTTTTCTTCATAGTAGTAGTATAAATTCTTGAGTTATGGTCATAAGCATTTTGTGAGGTCACAGCAACATTGCCTTTTAGACATCAAAATCTTATCAGTTCATTCATAAGGCCAAATGAATGTTCGCGCCAAAACTGAAAAAACATTCTTTCAAGTGGCTTCAAAGACTTGAGGTTTTAAATGTAATGAGGCTCAGTGCATATATCTTAAACTCAACATATGTTGTTGTGCATTTCTTTCATTGTTCCCATCTGTAAATAGAACAGATTTACCGTTTTACCATCTCTGTGACATGACATAAACTTCAACTAAATGCATTATTCCTTCATTAGTTAAAATGAAGGTTTATGCTTATGATTAGGGTCAGGTTTGAGCTAATAAACTGACAGTATGAAGGTAAAATCAAAATTCATTCAGCAAAGGTGAGTCTGAGATGACACATTAGATCAAGGGTGTCAAACTCCAGCCCTCGAGAGCCGGTATCCTGCACATTTTAGATATTTCCCTCTTTCATCACACCTGTAAGCCATTGCATCATTATCAGGCTTCTGCAGAGCATGATGATGAGCCGATCATTAATTGAACTAGGTGTGATGGAAGAGGGAAATATCTAAAACATGCTGAATACCAGTCCTTGAGGACTGGAGTTTGACACCCCTGCATTAGATCCTCTTAGGAATACTGCAGTTCTTACATGGGTGGCTAGTGAGGACCCTAAAAATGACAACAGGGTCCTACAATGAACTTAAAGCTTGGAATGACAGTTTTTGTTGCAGATACAATATGTTCTTAATTTTGACCAAGGAAAGATTTTCATCATCCAGAAAAATTCCCTATTAGCAAATTCAGATTAATCTGCCTGATCAGTTCAAAACATGTTTGATAATGGTCATGAATGAACTACGAACAATTATTGTTTCATCTGGTATTTTGGTCAGAGAAAACTAGTCTTAAGTTCTGGAGCTCAGGTGACTTTACAGCTTGTAGCAATCAGAGACGTTATGAGTTATTTCCTGACCTGCCAGCTGGGATGACCCAGCTCAGCAGACTGACTGTGTGGAGAATATTTCAGTTAGATTCTTTCAGCCATGAAACATGACCACTGAAGTGCACGTCCATTCAATGTGAGAAATTTCTTGTTTTTTACCCCTCGGTCAACTGGCTGAAGGGGTATTGTCATTGTTTTGTCGTCTGTCTGTCCGTCTGTCCATTCTGGCCGAGGGGTATTGGTGCGCAGCATGTTAGGTTCTCTTCTTGTAGACGATCATTACCATTCACCTTTGGCAACACACTCAGGATTGCAGCACAGCTTCAGAAAATCTTCAACAGTTCTGTATTTAGAAAGTAATTCATTCTCTGATCTGAGGTTATTTCTGTTCATGTGTAACTGCATAACCTAACAGTCAGCAAATAAGTACCTCAGCCCAATACGGTCGAATGAAAGCAAGAAACAAAATTTATCTGTGTTTGCACAGCAAACAGGGCAGACAAATACATCTGGAAATGGAGATTTCCATCAGACTGCTTAGACCAAGTTAAACACGACATAATGGTGGTTTGCTCAAATTAAGTCTGGACTATTTAAAATATCCAACAACCACATTAAATCAAGGGCTTAAAAGTGAAACCAACACTAGTACCTGAACAAAACCTAAACAAGATCTAAACAGCCATCAGAAACAAAAAGCATGTACTGCTCTAAAATGATTAATACTTTTTGAATCAATAATCTTATAATAGATGCAAATAAATTAGATAAAATGCAGTTTCTCAGCTTTGCAGCATCATCAGATATGATTCATTTGGATGTTCAGAGGCTCAGTAGTGAACATGGAAACAGGATTTTCTGCATTGATTCACCAGTAAAACCCATGGAGTTTGATAAATGACAGTGGTTATAGACACTTGTTTCATGTTAAGTTCATGATAAATCCTGCTGAAAATCTCACTTCTTTAGGTTTCTTTGTTTTAATATGACCTTTGAATTTACTCTGAGCTTTTATGAACATCTGTATGATCATTAAATTAAATATAGAAAAAATACCAGATTTTCGCACAAACGGAAAATCCAGAGGATAATATAATACATCACTTAGGAAAGGTTAAATGTTAGGAAAATTTTGCAAGTCACCTCAAAAATAGTGCTAGGTCTTTATGGGTTAAAGTTCAACACAACTATAAAATAGAAATTAGTACATTTTTTCCATGGGTCATTATGGTCACATTTACACTGTCTGGACCCTCTAACACAGGGGTGTCAAACTTATTTTAGTTCAGGGGCCACATTCAACCCCGTTTGATTTCAACAGGACCGGACCAGGAAAATAATAGTACAATAGCAGATAAATAATAACAACTTTAAATATTTTCATGTTATTTTTTTGCACTAAAACAAAGAGAAAAATTTGAAGTTGTCAATATTTATAGTCATAATGTAATATTATTTTTTCACATTAAACCAAGAGGAATATTTGGAGTCATTATTTATAGATTATTATGCTACTATTTTACTTGCAAATTCATCCTGTTTGACACCTGTGTTCCAACATATCTACTGATGTGTCTTTATGTTATTGCTCCGTTAAGAAGATTTTAGGACAAATGACAGCCTTCGATGTCTTCTGTGTGGGGTTTTGAGTGACGTGTGACTGACAGCTCATTTACCAACTGAGTGGACTTAAGTTATGCTTCATGTATTGCACTAACATGACCATAAAACGATTCTGTTACATAAATGTGATTATAATTTATGTTTTACCATCATTAAGCTAACATTAGTTTTAGCTGTTATCTACATATGGTCACTTGTGTCTCTAAAAAGCCAAGATTTCAACGGCAAAAACGTACACTCAAGGCATCCTGTCCACTTCTCATGTATAGTTTATGATTTAAATGAGGAAAACTTGGATTCAGTACAGAATGGTAACAACCACAACCACCTCTTTCATTACGGTAAAGCAACTTTATACTGAAATAGGAGTATAAAACAAGGCCTGAGCTTTTACTCCATAAAGCATCAGTTTAGTTGATAAAACATACTGTGACCTTTACTAAATTGTGCCACCGCTAAGTTAAATCATAACAGAAAGCAGGGGCAAATGTCTGACAGCTCTTGCAATGTAAAAACTGCGACAGAGGAGAGAACAAAGATGTGGTATGGATCAGAATTGCAGGTGCAAAAAAATTAAGGTTTCGATCTGCATAAAAGTTTCCCCAATCAAAGACTATACAAATATATTGTACATTATAACATGTTTGACTGCAGCTCCGCTCTGGTTTTCTTATGTACAAGTCCATAAGTACAACTTCCTCTTGCGTCTTTAACATCTGTACATCTCTGTTACAAAAAATACATGCCGTTGTGAGTCATCTATGAACACAAACAAAAAGTCTAACTGAAGTCAGTAACGTGAAGTTCTGTAGTGTGTGCGAGAGCCGCTAGCTTTGTCTGCGTAAAACTCAAACCGTTTCTGAAATCAAAATCAAATCAAAATTCAGACAACAGATTCTGCTCCTGGTGTCAAACTAGAGCATGAGCGAGAAAATGAAAGCCGATTAAAAAGGTATGTGACACAACGGAAATCCATAAAAGAACTGATATTTATACGTTTACATGGGTGTGAATGACATAGGTGCAGCTCAATGGCGTCTCATTTTAACTTTGCGTCCTGAACTCTCTCTGTGTTTGCTGTAATCCTGCCCACGTCTCCAGTAGTTCTCTGAGCTGATGCTATGGCGGCGTTGGCGGGACAGCGACGGGTGTCTGTTCTCTTCTTTGTCCATCTCAAGGACCCGTGGCCTGGAGGACACAAAACAGAGACTAAATCAGAACCAACCAGTTGTCACGACATCTTTTCAATAATCATCAGAACTTGTTAGTGCAACACCAACACATCAGTTATGACACATAAATATTCATATGTCCCTGTGCAACAGAAGTATTAAATAATGTGCAATGGTCTATATCTAGCTGCCCTCTTTATAGTGCACTTTGGTCTTTAAAAAAAAAAACGGTTTACTATTACATCATAGTCGACGTGGAACTAATAAAGAATGATCTTAACAGGAACAACAGCACTCCAGGTTTTGCACCAAAGTAGCTCTGGGTCCATGTTGACTTTTCATTGATGTGTATTGACTTTAAAAGAACAGACCTAATGTCACAATAGGACAATGTTCTACTGGCCAACAACTTAGTATTCTAAACATGATTCTAGAGTCTAGAGTTTTAGTAGTTTCACAGTCCTACAAGCTATTAACCAAAATCCTTCAAAATGAACCTGGAAATAAAATATGATCACAATGTTTTTGTCCAACTTGATCAATAATAATGACATGGTGGTGCAGCGGATAGCACTGCCACCTCACACCCTGGATTCAATTCCCCCTGGGGGAGGGACTTTCTGTGCAGAGTTTGCACGTGTACTCTCGGGTACCCACCATCCAAAGACATGCACTAATAGGTTAATTTGTGAAGCTACATTGTCCATAGGTGTGAATGTGAGAGTGACTGGCTGTTTGTCACTATACGTCAGCCCTGCCATGAACTGGCATGTCCAGGGTGAACCCTGCCTTCGCCCGTAAGTAGCTAGGATAGACTCCAGCACCCCTGTGTCAACAGAGACTTGTATTCAGATCAAAGACCAATAAAGTACATAGACACTTACAAAAAATATATGTAACACATGGTATATAGGGTTCTTTGGATGTTTGGTTATTTCTCACTGAATTGGGTTTGAAATTGTATTAATCAGTGAGATTTGGGACATATCTATGCATGATAAAAACTTAGCTTGCAGAGCCAAATTTAAAAAAAAAAAAAAAGTATTTGGCACAGAACTATAGAGCTGATGAAATTCTCACGTGATTTTTTCTTTTCAACTGAATCTGCTAGTTACTTTTGTGGTCTTCATCACACTTCTGTTAGCACCCTGTGGATCAGGCTTATTCTCACGTCCTTAGGTTTAATTCATGCTCAGGTATTTCACTTCAAGTGTTATGTGCAGATCAGGTGAGACTTCTTCAGGTGTGGTAGTATTTACCTGTGAGCAGCATCAGGGTCTGCTTTGCGATGTGAACGTTTGGCTTTTAGAGGAACAGGTCTTTCTGGAGGGGAGGAGCTTAAAGCACTGTCTGAATCCAGTCGAGGAGCATCAGGTCTGGTCCTGGCAATGAAAGATAACAGTCAAAGTAAAGAATGGATCTGGGTAAACTTTTATAAAGGAAAATTATTTCTGAAATCATGCTGTTTGCCTTACTTCCTAAGGATGATGACTGCGCGGCGCTCCTTGATGTCTTGAGGGCGGATGCAGTGGGTGATGTCATCTGCAGCGTAGCCACTAAAAAGAGAGAGATGCTTTGAGAAGAGGTGGCAAAACCACACACTGTTACACAAGTAGAATCCTCAGTACTCATGTAGAAGAGGAAAACTTCCTCTACTGTAGTACAGTGCAGGCTCTGAAATGCATTCATGGTATATGAGAAAAAAAGATACAATTGACTGAAAATAATGAACACGAACTTTTCCCACAGTCCAGTCAATGTCTGATATCTACAGCTGATTTTTGACGACGATATTTAAAGCCAATTTTTTTTTTTTTTAGCACATTGACCGTATAATACAATTGAAACACTCAGATAATTAAAATTTTTATGTTGCAATATAAATTATTAATACACGTACACATGGTACTCTTTTAACATTCATTGAACTTCAAGAGCTGCCCACACAGGTGCCTGATTAAATACATTTTTACTACCTATCAAATATAGGCTTTCAAATAAAAATAAATAAAAAAAAAAAAAAAAAAAAAGAGGCAGATATTGAAAAAAAAAACTATATATCAGCCCGATATATCGGTCTACCACTAATTTTATCCCTTTGCTGCCTGAACCAGTGAATTTCCCCATTGTGGAATCAATAAAGTTTCATTTCATCTTGTTTAATAAAAACTCTCCCTGCGCTCATTTCTTGATTTAATGTGAAAGCCAACATCCATTGACTTTATTGACTTTTACAACATGAAACGCTGAATCAAAATCCTTGTATTGTTTTTGTCTTGAGATATGTACTGATGGATACACAAAGGAATCATATGGTCCTATTGTCCATTTAGGTTGATATCAGTCTTGATGTTGAGAAAGTGCACAGTGATGCTAAATGAAAACAATAGTCAACCCCCCCCCCCAAATATATACAAACTAAGCAAGTTTTGAAAATGCCAAAGTTGATAACTAAACACTAGGGTCGTCCAAAAGAAAAATTTCTTAAGATTCTCTGGATTAGAACCCTGCATTTGGTTCCATATCTGGCCAAATTACTTCGGTCCAAATTTTATGCAAATTAATTAATATTTAGAGGTTGCACAAGTCACGTGAAGATTGCTCTATATACTATAATATAACTAGCCAAATGAATAAGGCATATTAGAATAATTTGTAATTTTATTCTCAAAATCAAACTGCAACTCACATAAAAATGTTACTTAGAAAGTCCAGCAACCACTGTTGCTTTATTGAAATTACAAAAAATGTTCCTGTGTTCTTTGACAACTTGGAGCAAGTACTGTTTCTGATCTTCATTTTTTGTTTGGCTACAGTTGAAGTCTTGAATAAGCTTCACCCCTCTTTCAGCAACATCATTGACAACTTTTCTGGAATGCACAATTTTAGCAGCCTTCTGAAAGTCTTCATCATCAGCCCAGTCTTCTGGAGGAATTCTTAAGAATGTTTATGGCAGATCCAAAGTTTCAAAGAAACGCATCGTGCTGGTGATGACAAAATCACTGATCTGCTTCCCTTCATAATCTGCTTGATTAAGGGTATCACAACGCTTTAGTGGAACCTCTGAACCTTCATTTTCCATAATGTTGTCAACCATCAGCTGCTTCTGCTCGTGGCACACTGGAGTCACAGAATGCCAGGCCAACCAATTCTTCACTCAAGTACCAAAGATATCGACAGAAAGCTGTTAAGGCTGCTTTCTTGACAACTGAATTTTCATACTGTGACAGCTTTTTAAAGAATGCCAAATCATTTGCAGGGGCTTTCGCTGGTGATGGGGCTTCAAACCATGCTCTGATGTAGAGACTTTGTGCAACCTTTAAAACATCTCCTTTTTCTTCCAAATTTTTTCCTAAATTATTTTTTGAATGCCAAAACCTAATGCAGGGTTCTAATTGAGGTTATGTGAAACTTTATTTTTTACCATGATTGTTGGACCACCCTACTAAACACCTAAGCTGCCTGAAAACTCCACTTTAGTTCAGGAGCAAAGTATTTGTACTTTGTTACTTCCCACCTCTGGCTGTAAGTAACCTCTGCTTCCAGCCCACATACAAAGGCAGTAGATGCACTGTCAGTCACCTGAGTACTGTGACGCTCCCTCTCCTCACCGGCAGGACAAACACCGGCTCCGACACACGGATGGGCTTGAACTGGAAGCGGCAGCCGAAACACAGAGCACTGTCACTGAAGAAGGACACGGAGACGATGGGTCGGGCGAAGATGTGCAGAGGATCCACGTGTGACACAATGCATCCACCGGGCTGATAGTCATTGATGACCGCACTGTTGACAAACCCCTCCGGGATCACCCCGTTGGACACCAGCCGTTTGATCACCAGTTCATGCACCCAGCTCGGGATCTCGTCCACCTCTCCTTTCCGGTACAGCCTCTCCTGACCCGGTCCACGTTTCTCCAACTGGGCTCCGTACGTGTAGCCCTCCCCGAAGAAGTATTTGTTGCGGAGCGGCGCCCTGTCCACGGTGTGTTCACGGTACAAGCCGGCCTCTCCTTTGGACACCACCTCGTCGATCTTCTCCTCGATGAGTGCGCACTCCTCCGGGCTGAAGATGCTCTTCTGGAGGATGCTGCTCCTCACTCGCCGGGCCTCCTGCTCCCGGAGCTCCGAGCTGTCGTCGCTGTGCTCGTAGTCGTCATCGTCGGACTCTCGGTACTTACGCTTTCGACCTTTCCCGCTGCCGTTACTCGTCCCGTCCACGTACTTATTTTTGTACTCGTCTCTGTGTGGAGTCATGGATTTCAGCTTCTCCCTCAGGTCAGAGTATCCGCCGGCTGCCATGTCAGGCAAAACAATACGACTTCTGTAGTGCGACGTGAGCTCCCGGTTAACAGATAGCACGCATTAGCACGACATTTCAGCGCAGGTTTAGTCGTGTCTGCTATTAATGACTGAGGTAGAGGCCAAAACGAATATGTGACGATGGTTTTTGTAGCTTGAGGCGAGATTCAGTCATTCACTGCGCCCAGCATTCCAGAGGAGCTAACATTAGCCGAGCAGCACAGACGCCCAGGCTGGCTGTTCAATCAAACCGCCACAGTTAGCAAGCTGTATCCGACAAAAAGAACCGCTGTGGAAGCTTACACCAGTGGTAAATACTGCGTCGACCCTACAACACACTCAGCCGGCAGAAAGGCCAACGAGAGCTAGCTGAGCACAGCTGCTTAGCTAACAGCTAGTTAGCTAAACTAGCCTGGCTTGGTCTGTCCGTCACCGCCTGGAAAAACCAACAAACCACGCAGCAACATTTCACATGTCACCGCTAAATTCCACAACGCGATGTCCCGGAGACGTTTCCACAGAGGTTTTATCTCAGAGTGATTAGGAAAATCATTATTATATTCAACAGAAGCCTTGAGGATAGATAGTTTACACCATCATAACCTCGTCTCCAAGAAAAAGGCTGAAAATAAACTCGTGTAACCTGCCAGGGATCTGCGCATGCTCACTGGTGACCTACTAGTTTGGGACGAACTGTCACGTGACCTAGACGTTTATTATAGGCGGACTCATAAATCCATTTTGGGAGTCTTCAGGAGTCCGCTGCTAATTTTGTCACACTTAACACCTCCACGTTGTGCAAAACAAAATTCAGAGGGACACAGTTTGGCAATTTTTTGGCACAGCTGAAAAAAGAAAATAGGCCTAATGCTAAAAACTCGTTTTTGTGCAAGAAAGTACACGTGCAATTTTTTTTCACACTATGTAATAAAACTTTATCATATACATTGAAAACATCAGATAAACAGCACTTTGCTCATTTGTTTTAAATTCAGCTTATTAATGCATGTAAGATTTAACACATTTAACCTACAAAGACCCAAACGATTGACCATTGACCAAAACCATCCTCTGATCTAAACTGTTTAATGCCTGTTGATCCACTCATTGTATTAATAAATGAAAATAACTTGTGTAAAATACAGTTTTTTCATCTTTTAAAAGTGCAATTGTAACAATATTATGCCTCAGTTTCTCATTTGCACATGTGCATTACACCTTACAGATCCCAGTGGATCTACAAGGGCACAAAATATTTAGTAATAAGCATATTATTGTTAAAATTCCACTTATTTTTCTTAAGAAAGTTCCAGTTGTTTATGGTTGTTTAGATTATTTAGATTTAGATTGAGATTATTCAAAGTTTTTTCCACACCGTGTGATTTTGCTTTTTCACATTAAAACAGAGTACATTTTGGAGTTGCCATCATGTAGAGGTCATTAAGCTGTTATTTTACTGGTTCGATCCACTTGAGACCAAACTGGACTGTAATTAACTGTTAATGTCTTCAGTATAATTTATGCATTTCACAAATTCATCCAACAAGCCAGGTTGGACCTTTTGGCAGGCTGGTTTTGGCCCACAGGCCACATGTTTGACACCCTTGAAACAATGATATAACTGCAAATACAATTTAACAACAATATCCAGTTCAATGAGTGTGTGAGGACTGTTTGCAAAATCAAGTAAATCTTGTCTCATTCACCCGTGAACTTCAAGATGCACTGACTGATTTCTCATAATAAGAGTTCAGAATGACCAGAGGTACGAGGGCCGTTCAATAAGTTCATGGCTTCACCCAGAACAGAACAACACAGACTGATAATTTATATTTTATTTTTCAACATAATCTCCATTTACAGCAATGCACTTGGTCCATCGATGTTCAAGCATCACTATCCCATCACGAAAGAATGTAACATCCTGTATTATAACAACCAGTATTTCTGGGTGAGGCCATGAACTTATTGAACAGCCCTTGTATCCAACATCACCATGAGCCTAAATACAATTGGTAAACATTACCATTATTATTATTAAGTTTTAGAGGTGTACAGTGGTGGAAAAAGTCTTTGGACATCCCATGTATTTGTGATATATTGCATTAAGACTCACTATTAGGTCATTCAGCTTGACCAAGTATTGTTCCATTCTTCAAA
Organism: Sphaeramia orbicularis; assembly: GCF_902148855.1. NCBI lineage: Eukaryota > Metazoa > Chordata > Actinopteri > Kurtiformes > Apogonidae > Sphaeramia > Sphaeramia orbicularis. Next base: position 21,248,218 of record NC_043957.1, read on the forward strand.
CCCACATGCTCCCTTCTGCACATGCTCTATTCTGTTGAGGTCAAAATTGGAAGTTTCAGCAAAAATAATGAAACACACCCAGGACATGACATGTTGAAACAGACAAGAATTTTGTTTTGTTATTTTTCTTCTTAACAATAAATTTTTTTTTTTTTTAAAAATCCAATTGCATTTGTTTGTGTCTGTTTGATGCAGCCACACTTTTAGAAATAAAAAAATATTTTTCAGCAAATATTCCATGATAATATTTGAGATTGTGTAAAATTTTAAGTGTGTAAAATGTTTTTCCACTACTGTATGTCTGTTTGTTGTCCACAGTGTTATCCAGCGGCTCCCTGGTCCAGATCAGTCACATCATCTGTACATTTAATCATGAAACTGCTGTCGTGGTTGGAGTCGGTCATAAATACAGAGGTGTAGAGTTTGGGGCTGAGACAGAGACCCCTGGACCTTCTGTGCTGATTACGAGCTCAGCAGAGACCTCATCTCCAGTCCTCACCACCTGTGGTCAGTCTCAGAGAAACCCCACAATCCAATTACAAGTGGGTGTTGGGACTCCAAGGTCTGCCAGCTTCACTGGTCAGACGCTGTTAAAGGCAGAGCTGTAGGTAAACAGCAGGAGGTCAACAGAGTCTGAGGCAGAGTTTATACTGTATATTTGAGGACAAGCTTTTCCAGGTGTTAAATGGCGACCGGTGTAAGCGCCACCGGATTAAAGTCATTCATCGCGGATGTGTTTGGTGTGAGACTGCTGCCTGTGTGAGAGAGGAGCTAAAAATGTCAACATGAACACACATGCCAGGTGTTCAGCACAGCCCTCAGTGCTCTGGGTGAGGCTCCATCAGGTCTCACTGCTTTGGGGGGTTTACCTTCTTCCGATGTGTGTCACCTGCAGTGTAGTGTTTGCATAATCAGGCTGGGGATGGTGTGTTGTTATGTTATATAGCTGGAGGTTTGTGATCGATGAGTGCTTGTAAGGTGTCTGTTATTGTTCTGCTCCTCCACCAAGGAGAATATACAGTCATGGAAAAAATTATTAGACCACCCTTCTTTTCTTCAGTTTCTTGTTAATTTTTATGCCTGGTAAAACTAAAGGTACATTTGTTTGGGCAAATATAATGATAACAACACAATTATTTCATAAGAGTTTAATTTCAGAGCTGATCTCTAGCCATTTTCCATGGTTTTCTTGATAATAACCAAAATCACTTCAGTTCTTACATCAATAGCTACGGCATTGTACTGACAAAAACAGTGCTTTTAGGCATTCCATGTTTTCTTTTGTCTGTTTTAGTCACATGATACACACAGGAGTTAGTACTGGATTGCATAACCATTGTTTCTGATGACTTTTGATGGTCTAATAATTTTTTCTGTGACTGTACAGTGGTAAAATAAAGAGTTTTTGTTCACACACATTTGTGATATTCCATGAAGAATCACACTTTCGTCATTGAACTCTGTCAAGTACTGTTCCACCCAAACCCACATGTTCCCTTTTGCACATGCTCTGTTCCATCGGGGTCAAAACTGGATGTCTGAACAGATGATGAAATACATCCAGTACATGACATGATGAAACTGTCAAGAATTCAGTTTTGTTATTTTTTTTTCTATTTTTCTTATCAATAAGCAAAAAAAACAAAGCATTTCGATGGCCAAAAAACAAAACTTCCTATCTGCAAATTTTTAGATTGAATTTTCACATTAAATGGACTGCACTTTGGGAGGCATAAATACCTAGTATGTGTTGTTAACACGTAATATAGAAAGAGAGTCTGAGAACAGTAGAATATGCTTGGATATTTTTAACAAAGACCATACTATAATAAAACTAAACTTTTTTTTTGGTTTCCTGAAAAAAGTGATTTTTTCAGATAGGAGGTTTTGTTTTTTGGCCATCAATTTGTTTGTGTCTGTTTGATGTAGCCACACTTTTAGAAACAAAAAAAGATTTTACTGCAGAAGATACTGAAACACATCCTGGACATAAAATGCTAAAACTGTCAAAAATGTAGTTAACTTAAAACAATCAAGATAACATTCTCTAAAAGGGCTTTTGGTCTCCCTGTTTTATAAAGTTTTATTACTTATTATAGATTCATCAACCAGGAATCAGTTGTATAAAAAGTGCAGATGTACTCATAATTCTTTCATTTATTTCTTGTTTCCTTTCCATGAAACAGTAGTTGCAAAATAGAACTTTTTTTTTTTTTTACAATAATATGAAAAGTCCCCAGTGTTAAAAAAATAAAAAATATCAGACATGGTTTATAAAACTTTGGAATAAGAAGGCACAGGCCTGTGAAGCTTTCACTGTTCAATCACAGTTTTTAAACAGATAAAACACATTTAACATCTAATCCATTAAAAGTACATTTAGTTTGTGCAGTTGTAATGGTGTCAACCTGAAAAAAAAGTAATTTTAATTGTCTCTAAGGTGTATATTATTATGACATTATAATGATCAAATAAAAGTGAGGCTGAGCTCAGGGTCAACACCTGATGCTAAGAAGAGGTAGGTTTCTGAAGGTTTATCTACATGTTTGGATAAGTTAAGTTCATAGGAGTTTATGCACATGATTCCATTAATGCAAAGGACCATGTGTTATAACATGGTGATTTCACTGGGTGGCAGGGTGAGCCTCTTTTCCCGCACCAGCATCATGTTTTCCACCTGCATGGCAATGACGCGGCACAGCTCCAGGCCCTGCAGACACAAAACCAGCATAAGCACAAGGACTGACATAGACCTGAACCTGTGACTGTGTGTGTATCGTACCTGCTCCAGCTGCAGCTGAACCACCCTCTGCGTGTTCATGTCCCCCAGGGTCAGGTCCACATATGGGTAACTGGTTCCAGCAGTGGGCCTCTGGGTGCGGCTGGACTGTACCTCCACCAGGGGGACCACTGCCATCATCTCCTGCACCACAGAGACCAAACAACACTCAGAGACTCGATATTTGCTTCTGTACTCCACCTGTCTGAACCAAGTCGTATCTGCGTTTTGAGAATCTGACAGTGTTTCTTACATGTGTATTTTTGTGCAGGAAATGGAGACCGTTTTGATTGACAGCAACAATGCAGGGAGCGTAAAAGGTGGTGGAGCTGCTGCTGTGGATGTAGAAGAACGACGAGCCGAACATGGGGAAGGCACTGACCAGACCTGAAAGCACACACACACACGCACACACACATGCGCACACACACACACACATTATAACACAAGCTTCACCAATTTTACACCGAGGTTAGATTTCTCATCATGACGACAACTACAACCACTTGAGAGAACGATGGAGCTGATGTTTGAAACCAGGACAGAACAATACACTGAATTAATGCAATGAATAGAGTTTATGAAAATGCTGAAAAATTCCCTAAACTCAGTTTTAAGTATTTAAACAATAATGTACTGCACACTTTTAATGCCCCCCTGCCAAATATAGTGTAAGATTCTGTTGAAAGTTATTGCCCTATAATTTAGATTAGACTGTCTCTGTGTAAAACTTATTACATACATATCTATATTTGAAAGTACTCAGATATTATTATTGCAGAGGCACAAGGCCATTTGACCTTGACCTTTTTCAACAGGCTTCTGCTCCATGCGAAGATGCATCCACAGTATAAATTCGGTGCCGATATCTCAATGCATTCCTCAGGTAATGCGATTATGTTGTTAAATGGAAGGACAGATAGACGGGCAGACGACAAAATGATTACAATACGCCTTCGGCCAGAAGTTGGCCCAGGGGTGAAAACCTTACTTTATCCATCTGTTAAGAATCAAACACAACCATCATACAGTTAGTCTAATTTCACAGAACTGTCAGTAATTTATCAGTTATAAACTAATTTCTTGTAACCCAATCAATTCATTTTTTAACAGTTCAAATCTGTTTTACTTTATAGCATTTTACAAACAGAGCAGCTAGTTTATTAATAAAACAGCTGTGTCTGGCACAAGTACTAAAGATAGCATTCATTAAATGTGTGCAGTCCCCTATAAGAACTGCTTCATTACTGCAGCTTCATAATCCTGGAGTAATTTTTACAAAAAATGTTGAATATTTACCTCCACCAAGGAGGTTATGTTTTTGTCAGCGCTGGTTTGTCTGTTTGTCTGTCTGTTAGCAAGATAACTCAAAAAGTTATGGATGGATTTGGATGAAAATCCCATCCCACACCCCCACCCCCAATCACCATCAAAATTTAATCATTTGTTCCTTGTGCCAGTATCAACATTTCCTGAAATTTTCATCCAAATCCAGGGCACTGATCTGCCTTGGCAGAGGTCTGCGCTCTCCAAGTGCTTCTAGTCATTACTTGTTTCATTTTAATGGCAATTATATTCTTAAATATGAATTGAAAACTGCTTTTTTTGATGCATTTTTCAATAACAGTCCTATTTTTAAAAAAAAAACAGACATGTTGTAAACGATGGTCATAGATCAGTCCTTCCTCTTTGAGACTTTTCTTGCTCAAAATAAATTCAAAATGAACCTTTGTAATAAATGTAATATGTTGTGAATGTGTTTCTTCTGTCATTGCCTACCATTGTCACTAGTGCTTAATTTATTTCTTTTTTAAGCAGATAACAAGATTAACACTGACACACTTGCTTCTTTATTGTTGCTGTTTGCTGATATTATATTATCTATATCACATAGTCTTGGTAAAGAAAATTATGTGAATCATACTTTCTCAAAGGTTTATGTGGAGATGAAAAAAAAGTGGACTGAAATCCTGAATCAGTGGTGTCAAAAAGTCCAACACGTCACAATCACTAAAATGTTTAGCATTTTTTATACTGAAACAAAGTAAGTTCCTGTACTGAAAAGTAAATTAAGCTTTAAGATTCAGTATGTCAGATTTGTACCCGTTTGTGTTTTTGTCTGTTTTGTTCTAGGATGTTGTGGTTTGTTAACGTTAGCTCACTGACTGTTTCACTGCCTACACCCATGATAAAAGCCTGTACACTGATTTTAATGCGCACTTTATGAACACTTTTTCCCCAAAACTCCTCATACTTGCTCCTAAGTTCTTCAGTGTCTCCCTTTGTTAGCTAACATCCACAAACGAGAGGTTTCCTGCATAAAACGTACATTTCATGTAAGCTTGCACGAATATTACATATTGAAGCTTCAAGTCAAGTTTGTTTTGTTGTGTTACTGCATGATTTTGCATTTGGTCAAGTTATCAAAACATCAGAAATGCCATTAACTCTTCCTCTGACTTAATCCAGTTGAGGGCTTGTACAAAGTGTTTGCTATTTAAATGAAAACACTTGTTTAGTAGGAGCCGATGTAACACAGCAGTCCTGTCATAATTTCAACTCATTCTACTTCTTTTTGTCTTGCTTCTTTTATTCTTCTGTTATGGGATTATCAATAAACAGGAAAAACAGCTTTAAAACAATAAAGCGGCTTTGTCAAAACTGTCGCTTTCTTTTTACTTGTAGTGTTTTCTGTAAGATCCAGAGGTCTTACCCAGAAACTGAGCCCTGGCCTGATGTGGACTCAGGGTCTGGACTTGCTGCATGTGCTGCGTCACCATGTTCACCCACTGCTGCGGCGGCTGCATCTTGAACAGGGCTGCGGCGATGTACTCTGATAATTCATGTCTGGAAGAAAGAGGGAGGGAGAGGGGCAGATAAACAGAAGTCGCTTCACTCTGTGATTCCCAACATTTCTCAAAATTATTTTCCACAACTCAGTGAACTGTTGTATTCTGCTGTGGGCTCTGTGTGTGGGTGGAGAGAGACAAGAGATAACAGCAGTAAGAGCAAGAAATAACATACTGGAGGAATTTTTGGAGCTGACAAAGATAAGAGTCAAACTATCTTTCAAACTAGGGACTGTATTACATTCTGATCTTTCAATAAAAAGTTTATTCCTGTGTGGCTGCTCTGGTAAATGCTTTCACTGACTGTTGGAAAAACTACAGTATTCCACACAAGTATTTATGTAATAAATTACACCTGTACATCAATACAAAAAATTCTGAGTGTTCATTAACGCACCAAATATTCATCTACAGTGGTCAATATTATAAGCTTCTACTACTTCATTTAACTACTTTATGTAAAAATCAGCTTTTTTAAAGATTTGTACTAATTTATATGATCATTGATAACTAGGCTTGAAATTTCTCATAATTATAAGCTCCTAATGTCATAATTATGAGATTCTGATGTGATATTTTCTTGTAATTATTTTTTCATAATTACCAGATCCTGATCGGGTAATTATGAGATAAGGTGTCTAATTTCTTTTTTCTTTAATGAATGCAAAGTGCTGCCGTTCAACCCACATGTAGCTGCTCAAACAGCCTTCTTAACGGAGTCTAAAACAAGGAGTTTCAGTTGAAATCACCAGCAAATACCCAGTTACAGAGTCTGTATAATATGTTGAGAATCTCATCCACACTAAGCAGGGAAATGCAATTTGTTGAATAAAATTTGAGTTGTGCTACTTTGGAAACCAATTCGGCAAAAATGTGTTACATTTTTGTGACACATCAGAAACTCATCCCTGTTTAAGTAACTTTATTTTATTTTTAACACTCCTCTAATACAGATCAGACTAACAGTTTAACTTCATGTTTGGAGAAAACAATGTAAAATTATGTTTACTGTTGGTTTCAGTCATTCAGAATATGTATTTACTGACACTGATGTTACAATATAAACTGTAAGATTTGGTGAAGTGCAGAGTGGTTGTAGGAGTACCAGCCTCCTTGGCGTCTCCTTGGCTGCTGGGCCTGGGATGAAGATGTCATTTTGCCTGTAGCTCAGTGTGAGATTGTATATTGCTTTTCTTCTGTTGCCTTATCTGTTGTCTGGGTCTGAAAGCCTATCTGCTGCATGGCTTCAGCCACAGGGGGGAAATGGGGAATAAATCAAGGCCGGCAAAGAGTAGGAGAGAGATCTAAATCGATGGGAGGCAAGAGTGACCTGGCACTTCCTCAGAAATGGAGGGAAGCAGAATCTCAAAAGTGGCTCCAGTTGAGGAGGAGCACCGGGTTATTTTCAAACTGGAAGACCAGGTTGTAGGAGGGTTTACTGCTGTGAACACACTGAAAGAGGCTCTGGAGTGAATGAAGGGTAATGACAATGGGCTACATGTACAGACTACAGGGCACTTCAACTAAAAAATAAGTAAAGTGGGAGGAAAAAAGATGGAGGGGACAATTCCAGAGAGACAATGTAATAAAAGATGTCATCAACAGAGGGAAGTTAAGGAAAATATTCAAGGTGAGGAAGCAAATGAGGGTGACACAGTGGTGCGGTGGATAGCACTGTTGCCTCACAGCAAGAAGGTCCTGGGTTTAACCAGTAAATGGTTGACAGGGGAACCTTTCTGTGTGGATGTTCTCCCCCTGTGTTTACGTGGGTTCTCTCCGGGTACCGCATTGTCCAATTTTTAACCTGCCTTTTACTTTTTACTCTATTTTATTGCTTGTTTTATACTCTCCTATTTTACTGTACGGTGTCCTTGAAAGGTGCCTATAAATAAAATGTATTATCATTATTATTATTACTTTTCCTCCCACAGTCCAAAGACATGCACTAATAGTTTAATTGGTGAAGTTAAATTGCCCATAGGCGTGAATGTGAGTGTGATTGGTTGTTCATCTCTATATTTCAGCCCTGTGATGAACTGGCGACTAGGGGTGTTAGAAAAGATCGGCTCTGCAATATATTGCAATATTTCATTTCACAATACTGTATCGATATTAAAAAGTACTGTATCGATATTTTTAGATATTTATTCAAATGTGGATATTGTGGAGGTTCATTTATGTTTTTCTTTTTTGTTCATATTTTATTATTATTTAACACACTTTTATTAAATAATGGTTATTTTAATCATCCTAAAAGCACTTTTTACTGTCTGAGGCAGATGGTAGTTCCTTTGTTGGGACAAAAATAATGTTATGATGTTAGTTCTGAACTAATAGAATATGAACATTTGAACAGGATCTTAAACTGTAATGTCTGTAAAACATAATTTAAGTTTGAACACAGGAACATTTTGTGATATAGCATTAGATCCTGTTGTGAGCAAATAAAAATATGTTTAGTATTTGGGCATATTTCTGGTGTAATTCAGTTCTTCAAGGAAATAATCATTTTAAAAAAAGAAACAAACAAAAAATGTCCTTTTTAACAGTATCATGATATATCGTGATATATCGTATCGTGATCCTAGTAGTGTGATATGTATCGTATTGCCAGATTCTTGCTGATACACAGTCCTAGTGGCGACACGTCCAGGGCGTACCCCGCCTTCGGCCAGAATGTAGCTGGGATAGGCTCCAGCACCTCCTCTCAAGGATAAAGTGGTTCAGAAGATGAATGAATGAATGATGTGAAGCAGCTAAAAGGCCAGTAGAATAGAAACTCCATTCCCCCAAAAACTCCAACTCCAGTGTACTCCAGCCAAGGGTGTTCATGGGATGCTTATCATTTCAAGACAGGATGTTTGATCAACAGGAGACTGATGAATCCAGTTCTGAATGCACTTCCAGATGAATAAAGATTAAACAGTATGAAATACCATAAATCATTTACTGGTTAAAGTTCAAGTTTGTTTTTTGAGTGGTTAACAGAATGATGACACAATTGTAATGAAACACATTTATACTGGCAAACAAAAGTCACCAAATATCTAAAAATCTGCATATTATAACAGAAAACAGTTCAACTTCCCATCCATAGAGTTGTACTTCACAACAGCTATGAATGGTTAACGTCTTAATGTCTGTATCAGAGGGGCGAGTGATTCAGTCGGTTTTTGGAAAACATTTATGAGCAGGTTCTTGGTGTCTCATCTGTCTCCATCTGAAGCCACTAATCAGAAAGTTGTTATCAGTAAGGAATTCCTTCTTGCATTTGGTGTTGATGATGCTCACAAAAAGAAATCTGGGTCTGATGTAATTAAGTTTGTGGCTGAAGCAGCAGTCACGTTCCTGGGTTTAAAGGATTATGTTCCACTGTCACTGAATGAAAATATGAGGGATGGCCAAACTACGACAAGCTAAGCAGCGAGGGATGGGGTGGAGATGTTCAACGCATTTTTAATGTTCTGTATTTATTCAGTGGAATATCAGGAGACTTATTACCAGTGGACAGGAATTTAATGTACACAGTTGTGCATAAGTTTGGAATAAAATATTTTCTTACTTAGTCTCATGAAATGATTGCAATAATGTGATTTATTACTGATAGATAAAGTGTAACTGGGACTCAGTATGTGATTATTACACCTGGTCAAAGGTGATTACTGAGGAATAAAAAGAGTAATGTGTCTGAAAACAAAATTATTCCAACTTTAAGGGTAACAGTGTAGCTTTAGTAGAGAAAGACTGTTTTTCAATCAAGTTTTGTCTATGTATCTTCTTTTTGTCAACAGTGTATTAGATCAGATACAGTTTTTTAGATATATTTTGTATGTACTGTTTGAGTTATCCCTTAACCTTGTTAAAAAGAGAGCTGATTGATTGATTGATTGATTGATTGATTGATTGATTGATTGATTGAGTGATTGATTGACTGAATGAACCAATGAATGTATGAATGAATGAACAAATGAATGTTTTCTCACACGCTGGGGATGAAGACAATGTCTTTGGCTTTGTGTTGTAAAGCTGCCAGTTTGGAGATCTGGTGGAACTGCTGATCGCTCACTTTTCCGTGTGGAAGAATTTGTAGCAGACCTTTACGATAGTCTGGTAGGATCTACAGCAGGCAAACAAACACAGAGTTAGACAGACACATACAGCTGTTAAAAGCTGACATGCTGGCTGTGAAACATCTTCTACTCTACCTGGTTGTAGTGCATTGCAACACAAAGCTCATTGTCAAACTTGAGCTGCTGAGTCCAGACGACTCTTCTGAACCAGAAACTGTAGTTGGTGTCGACTAACTCCGCTTCCGTTGCCACATCCAGGATGTATTCGTGTTTATTCAGAGGTCGTACATTCTGACCTGGAGAAAGACAAACCATTCGCATATTCATTAAAAAATTACCCTCAGATATTGTTGAAGTGAACCATCAATTTATCTACTTTTATGTTCATGTCCTATATTTTATGGGTATGTTTTTTCTTTCTTTTTCTTAAGCGGTTACTTAGGGCTGGATTTCTTGTGTGAAAGGTACTACACTAATAAAGATGATGTAAGTGAATAAAAAGCAGAAAATAAAATAGATACTAAAAAGGAATGAATAGACATTACTGGGATAGACTGTCAGTAGTTCAGTAGTGACCTGTCCTACTTAAATTACAGTTTGGACACTAAAACAAATATGATCTTTGCAAACTATCAGCAGGTTGACTGTGCAACATCATGCTAATAGTTGCACAGACACATGTTGTGTGACCTGCTGAGTTTCTAAACAGCACATAAGCGTGAGCAGCTGCAAGCTGTTAGCATGTGGAGATATATACATATTCTACTGAAAAGACAGCTGTGAATGTTCCTGAGCATGGAGTTGACTTGATAAAAAAGAAAAAGAGGCAAATGACAACACACTACATGATTATTTCATATTTTCACTGTGACTGGGCTGTTATTTAAGTTATTAGTAAAATTCTAGGGTACATTTAGTGCATTCACAATGGTTATTTAAATCATATTTGATGTCAGACATTTTTTTTTTTTTTAAACATGCTTTCCATTATAGCTAATAATATATTTTGTGAGGTCCAGAACACATGAACATACTGAGAACATAATGCATCTGGTCATGGCATTGTTGGCACGGAGACTGAAAACTAAAAAAAAACATGAAAATGAAAAAACCCAAGTTATTGAATAGTTAATTGTGATATTAGTGACATTTGTTCCTCTGGTGCCTGACATGGCAGCCCTCTGCTCCTGGTCTGCAGTATGTGCTGTGTTCCTACATGTTCAGCAAGTGATGGGCTTAAAAGCTCAGTTTCACTGGGTTGCATGTTCACATATACAATAAACACTGACAAATTATAAAGATTCTTCTGCTTCCTCTACTTGTAAAGATGCAGATCACAACCAACTGAACCCCCCCCCCTTCTCCCTCTGATACTGTGGGTGTAGAAAGTCTCTTCTTACAGTATGTATTTGTTTTAGTTGACTGTAGTTCACACTTAAATATAGCAGATGACAGTAATCGCTCCCATGAGATTTCATCTCAAGGGACTTCCTGGTTAAATAAAGGTTAAATTAAAAAAAATAAATAAATGCCTTAATGTTTGATGCCAGCTGCTATAAAAGAGGAAAAAGAAGAGCAAGTGCATTCTGAGCTACCGTGGAAACATGATGGAATGTGAAGAAGTTTCACTCCGTCTGTACATATAAACATTTAATTCTAAGAAAAGTAAATCTCACTTTCATGTGATTATGCATAAATAAAAACATAATTATGAGGATTATATTGAATTTATGCAGTTAGATCCTCCTTTAAGCAACAAACTCCAATATGTGCAGCAGAAGCAGAGTCATAATCTTTGCCCTGAGAGATAAGGAAGCATAAATAAGTCTGAAATACTGTGAAATAGTTGCAGCACTAAATTTTAGCTTAAAAATACACATTAAAATGTATCTGCAGAGTGATATCTATGACATATTAACATCTCAACAGATAAAACCGGATAAAATGAAGACTGTATTAGTATTGGCAGGGACTCGTTGTGAAAGGCGGATCGGAAATGAGAGCCTGATATCGAGTCATCTCTGGTTATTATTCCATGACGGCCAATCAGGAGTCACGAACATATGCAACTTTCTCCCGCCGCCAGAAACCAGAGCCCAGTCTGATATGTGATCTGTGAGTGGATCTGCTTCACCGACACTGACAATGAGATTGCCTTTGTGCACTAATACAATGTTTAATGTGTGTGTGTGTGTGCTAGTGAGAGGACGAGTCGTGTGTGTCACCTCGATTGGTGACTAAAAACACAGCATATTCTTCCATGGCCTCCAGTCTGTGTAGACCCATCTCATAACACAGCTCCTCAATCACCTCCAGGGCAACCTACAGCAAACATAACAACATCCTTAGTGTGTGTGAAGTGTGTGTCTGCCGGCGGAATTGTGCTGATGAACTTACTCTACACTTACAGAGCATGTTTTGATCTTCACATGGCGTTCGACACCTCCCGGAAACAGAAAGAGTTGACGTTTGGAACTCCGCCCCGCCTGTGGAAGTACAAATACACACACATATACAATACTGTGTGTAATAGAAATAAACCAGACATGTAGGATTATGGGTAATACGCTCAAGACTTTAGTAATGTAGTAGTTACTAGAATAACTAGAACAAACTAGATGACTACAAACAAGTTAACTAGAACAAACGGATTTTAACTAGAACAGACCAATTTGAATTCATTTGAATTAATTTTCCTTATCAAAATAGAAGAGTATCTTTTGGTGGATTCTATAAAAGTTGACCTTACCAGAGCTATATAAAATACAGTGGACAGGCCTCAGTCATAAAGCTATAACAAGGTGAAAATGTTGAAAATGGCATAAGTGGCTGAAAACAACATTAAGGGCATAACAAGAATGACCCTAAAGATGCAACAAGATGAAAAAAAAAACAACACAAAAAATACAAGGCAAAACAAGTGTAACGTAAGAGATATAAAAAAAGGCACAAAGCATGTGTGGTTCAACCTGCGGAGACACATTTAATCCACTAGAAATAGAACAGAAGAAGAAAAAGGTCCATCTTGTGTCATCATGCCCTGAAACCAATATTAACAATGCCTCCGTTGTTTCTAATTAATCAGCATATACTTACCCTACAAGGATGAAGACCCCTACAGTTCAGACCGGTTTTGTTTAATTACTACCATGTTTTAACTCATCACACCACCTTATTATAGACTAAAGAAAGAAACAGTCAGAAGTGTTTTAACTCGGGGTGTCAAACCCCTTTTAGTTCAGGAACCACATACAGCCCAATATGATCTCAACTGGGTCAAAATAAAACAAAGACACTGACCATCATAGCCTTCAGCTCCATGCTGTTTGGGGAGACAACACGTCCTCCGTACTGGAATGTCTTCTTCAGATTCTGCTCACATGCTTTAGCTATACCTAACAGGTTCAAACAGGACATTCTGGTGTTTTTATTACTGTTAACTGTAGATTTCATTTTGTATATAATGTGTGTTTTTACCCTGATACTGTGCTCCAGCACTGCGCGAAGCCTGCTGGAGGTATTTCAGCAGGAAGGGCTTGAGGACTTCAGAGCAGCGATGGAAAGCAGTCAGGATGTAGAGCAGCCTCCAGCCTCGCTGGCAGCTATCACTGCAGAGGAATGCGCAGTCACAACCAAGATCACAGCAGAGGAAGAGGTCACAAATGTGCGTCGGTTTGTAACGTGCAATTCCCTAATATACAGCAGAAGACTTACGGTTTGGAGCTGGTGTTAGCAGTAAGCTGTTTGAGGAGTTGGCAGTAAGCCTCATCCCTCATCAAGGTGAACTCTCCTATGAGCTGAGGGAGGACACACACAGATAAGCAAACTCAGTGAAAATACCAGGAGGAAATACTCACTTACAGAAAAGCTGTGTGTGTGTTTTTTTACCTTAAGGAAACTGCCAACTACTTCGTGTTCTGCTGTTCCCTTCAACGGAGCATCACCCATGAAACGCATCACAGCTGAAGGAATCACCAATCAGGAATCAATTAATCAATGTCACAACTTTGAAGATGAAATTACACACTTTTGTAAAAAGAAAAATCCTTTTGATCAGGTAACAGAGAAGAAGTAGATACAACTAGAAAAGCACTCAGAGAGCGCAGACCTCCACCAAAGCAGATCAGCCCCCCCCGATCACCACCAAAATTTAAAAAATGTAATCATTTGTTCCTTGTGCCAGTATCAACATTTCCTGAAAATGTAATCAAAACCCTAGGCCCCATTCCCCCACCTGATCACCACCAAAATGTAATAATTTGTTCCTTGTCCCAGTATCAAAATTTCCTGAAAATGTAATCAAAATCCATCCATAACTTTTTGAGTTATCTTGCTAACAGACAGACAGACAGACAGACAGACAGACAGACAAACAAACAAACAAACCCTGATGAAAACATAACCTCCTTCATCTTTGGTGGCGATAACTAGTTTCTTTTCACAAAAATACATAACTTACCTTGACAACTACAGCATATAAAAATACTTTATTTATATTAGTGTTTCTTTAATTTTAATAAAAGAAAATACTTTGGAGACTATTGTGTGCTGGCCTTTTTTTCTTAGTGCATCAGCTACATTTCTCAGTTGATGGTAGCTAGTTTTGAATGGTGTTGCTGCTGTAGAAGAGCAGAGAAGAGAAACTGAAGAACTCCAGAGGGATGATAAGGATTAATGTATAAAAATTGATTTTCATTCCTCTATATATAAACCACTGTACAGGCTGTTACTATGGATGTAGTTGACTCAGCCAGCCGTGTATTGCAGACAACACAAACCTTTCATTATCATCTTTTTAATTTACATGTTAACAATTACTTAAATGTAATGTTTAAACTTCCATGCAAATTCAGACTTGCTCAAACTCGAAGACAGATTCTGTTCATTCAAATGTTATTTTGTTTTTGTTTTATTTTGTTTCTTTACATGTTCGAAATAAAGAAAAAAAGTAATGTTTTATTTGCAGTTTATTATTTATACATTGATGGTTTTTACTTTTAATTACAGACATAAAGTACATTACTGTGCAAAAATCTTATTCTACCTTTGGCTTTGACGTTGTTTCAGGGTTGAAATGAGTATGCATATTTTCTCCAGGAAATATGTACACAGCCTTAAAAGACACACCAAAAATGGAACTAAACGCATTATAAAGGTCAAAGTCATTATTTAGTGTGACCCCTGACCCCATGACAAGAAGCAGCACAAACAATTAGAAACATCTGACATGTGTTGAATGAAACCTGGTACAAAACATCAGAAAATTAATGCAATTAACCTCATAATGTCTGAGGTTAAAGACATGTTAATTACAAAGAGAGGTCACACCAAATACTATTACTTTGGTTTATAGAAACTGCTGTACATACTTGGCAGACATCCAGATTTTATTTTAATGTAGACATTGAGTCTCATTGTGTGGTCATGAGAACTTTACTAAACCAACAAACATAATGTTGACCCAGGACTTTTGCACAGCACTGTATTATACTCATAATTCTGTTTTCAGTGTGTAATTAATCATCTGAAAATAAAAACTGTCAGATGTTTGTAGAATGAGTTGTTTACATCTACGTAGTACGGTGGCCCAGAGGTGCAACAGGCCAAAAAATTATCCACTAGACGAAAAAAAATTATCTACTACAAGAAAAAAAAAAAGAACAGCCTAAAAAAATTATCCACTAGATGAAAAAAATTATCTACTACAAGAAAAAAAAGAGAACAGCCTAAAAAATTATCCACGAGATGAAAAAAATTATCTACTACAAGAAAAAAAAAAAAAGAGAACAGCCTAAAAAAATTATCCACTAGACAAAAAAATTATCTACTGCAAGAAAAAAAGAGAACAGCCTAAAAAAATTATCCACTATAAGAAAAAAAAGAGAACAGCCCAAGAAAAATTATCCACTAGATGAAAAAAAAAAATCCCCTATAAGAAAAAAAAGAGACCAGCCAAAGAAATTATCCACTAAAAGAAAAAAAAAGAGAACAGGCAAATAAAATTATCTACTAGCCCAAAAAATTATTCACTATAAGAAAAAAAAAAGAACAGGTGAAAAAAATTATCTACTACGAGAAAAAAAAAGAGAGCAGCCCAAAAAAATATCCACTATAAGAAAAAAAAAACATCATCCACCTTTTCAATTACGGGGGCGCTGTTTACCCGAAAGGTGCCTTGCTTTAAAATTAAGGCCACCACAAAAAAATAAAAGGATAGGCTGAAAAATTTTAAGGCTTTCGGCTAATGTGGCTAATGCTAAGGAAGTACCCCACCGGAAGTGGAGGTCGTGCGCTAAAAAATAAAGTTATTTTAAAATATAGATATTTCCATTAATATAGTTTGCAAAGCAGTTAAATGATTAAATACGGTTCCAGTGTCTGCTCAAGGTTAGGCATGGGCGTTAAATGGTTAAGGTTAGGGTTAGGGTATGGTTGGGGTTAGTTTTCAGTGGTAAATGGCCCTTGTGTGCACTGTGTGAAGGTTCGTTGCTAAGCTAATGCTAACGCGAAAAGTTGACGGCAACTTTGTGAACTACCAGTGCGAGTAAACAATTGTGTGATTACGGTGTTGAATTGTTCAACTGCCTGACATTCAATATCATTTTTTATGAATATTCGCTACAAGAAGTTCTAAAATTATTTTATTTTGAGAGGAGGAGAAGAGGAGCTTCCTGTGGAGCTCCACTATCATGGCATTGCCCTTTTGTTGAGAGACAGCAAGTGCATATTGCGGCACCGACACCTGGTGCCGTGGCACCTCGGCTGGTACCGCGAGGTACCGTGGCACCTCGGCTGGTGCCGCGACGTACCGCGGTACCACGGCTCGGTGCCAGGTACCCCAGCACGGCACCGCGTACCATGGCTCGGTACCACAGCTCAGCTCGTTGCCAGGTGCCGAGGCACTGCGGTACCACGGCACACATCTTTATCTCCACAAAATGTCCTTCTTGATCTAGTGTTAGTGAAGACACTCCGTTTGAGTTGAGGAGGAGAGGTCTACCTGCAAACAAATGGGCAATGCCATGATAGTGGAGCTCCACAGGAAGCTCCTCTTCTCCTCCTCTCAAAATAAAATAACACAAAGTTGCCGTCAACTTTTCGCGTTAGCATTAGCTTAGCAACGAACCTTCACACAAGGGCCATTTACCACTGAAAACTAACCCCAACCATACCCTAACCCTAACCTTAACCATTTAACGCCCATGCCTAACCTTGAGCAGACACTGGAACCGTATTTAATCATTTAACTGCTTTGCAAACTATATTAATGGAAATATCTATATTTTAAAATAACTTTATTTTTTAGCGCACGACCTCCACTTCCGGTGGGGTACTTCCTTAGCATTAGCCACATTAGCCGAAAGTCTTAAAATTTTTCAGCCTATCCTTTTATTTTTTGTGGTGGTCTTAATTTTAAAGCAAGACACCTTTCGGGTAAACAGCGCCCCCGTAATTGAAAAGGTGGATGATGTTTTTTTTTTTCTTATAGTGGATATTTTTTTTGGGCTGCTGTCTTTTTTTTCTCGTGGTAGATACATTTTTTCACCTGTTCTTTTTTTTTTTTCTTATAGTGAATAATTTTTTGGGCTAGTAGATAATTTTTTTTGCCTGTTCTCTTTTTTTTTTCTTTTAGTGGATAATTTTTTTGGCTGGTCTCTTTTTTTTCTTATAGGGGATTTTTTTTTTCATCTAGTGGATAATTCATTTTAGGCTGTTCTCTTTTTTTTCTTACAGTGGATAATTTTTTTTAGGCTGTTCTCTTTTTTTTCTTGTAGTAGATAATTTTTTTCATCTAGTGGATAATTTTTTTTAGGCTGTTCTCTTTTTTTTTCTTGTAGTAGATAATTTTTTTCATGTAGTGGATAATTTTTTTTAGGCTGTTCTCTTTTTTTTCTTATAGTGGATAAATTTTTTAGGCTGTTCTCTTTTTTTTCTTGAAGTAGATAACTTTTTTCATCTAGTGGATAATTTTTTTAGGCTGTTCTCTTTTTTTCTTGTAGTAGATAATTTTTTTCATCTAGTGGATAATTTTTTTTAGGCTGTTCTCTTTTTTTTCTTATAGTGGATAATTTTTTTGGGCTGTTCTCTTTTTTTTCTTGTAGTAGATAATTTTTTTCATCTAGTGGATAATTTTTTTAGGCTGTTCTCTTTTTTTTCTTATACTGGATAATTTTTTTGGGCTGTTCTCTTTTTTTTTCTTGTAGTAGATAATTTTTTTCATCTAGTGGATAATTTTTTTAGGCTGTTCTCTTTTTTTTTCTTGTAGTAGATAATTTTTTTCGTCTAGTGGATAATTTTTTGGCCTGTTGCACCTCTGGGCCACCGTAACAGAGGGAGCAGGTCCACCTTGTTTCTACAGTAGCTCAGAAAAGACTTCCTCTTCTCCTTTATTCAATTTTATGTTGTGTGGCATCTAGAGATAAATTGCATTAGAGTCGCCTACTATGTTTGACTTAATTCAACTAATTAAAAGTTAAACAAAAAAAAAACTTAACAATCCCAGAATGGATGAAACAACCATTGGGTTTAACATGGTGCTTGTGTATTTTTTTTTGATTATCTTTTTATTTGGAAAGGCAAATTTCCATCACATACATTAATTACAGCCTTAGTCATTCAAGAACATAAAGAAGGATGGATGCAGAAAGTTTGAGCGATTATGTCCAGAATGCCCTTCCAGCATTTCCTTTTACGGACCACTAATTATTCCAGTTGAAGCAATAACAGAACAAAACAGAACAGGAGAGCCCATCACCTCATACAATCAAAACGTCACGTAAAAAAAGAGGGTAGGATCACACAAAGCACAAGTACAGTCAAATGAAGACAGATCTATTTGGTTTTACACACTCAGTCCATTTGGTTCAGATCTTATACAGTTTTTCTTTTTCATCTTTGAAGGAAAAAGATATCTTCTCCATTACATAAATCTCAAGTGCTTGTGCATTTTTAATATATTTGCATTTCTTGCAGCCACTGTTGTGGAAGATGATGCAAGAGTAATTCATTTAGTTCCAATTTGCAACTTCACTGCTAAATGCCACTAAATATTCCACACTCAACCTTTAATGCACATGTAACTGCATAATTTCAATGTGGCTACTATCCATTACCACTAGGATAAAAAGTAATTAGCTGTAAAATAAAACACAGTAAAGATTTTTTTCAACAGTCCTTGAAATAAATCAGTGTTAATACTCTTTTTCCAATGGAAAAACTGTTATTCATCCATTTTTATATCCTCATATTTCCACCTCAAATGTTTACATTGCCTGAAGTGAGCTCGATTCATTCATTGCACCTCCTTATGTTCTGATGACATTAGATCATAAAAAGGAAATTAGGTTTGCATTTATCTGCTTCCCTCTGCATTTTCCATTTGCCTCTACTCTCCCACAATATAGAATTAACTGCCAGCCTATTTAAACTTCACTTAACGGAATTGGCTTATTAATTGGAAAAGGTAATTATTTATATTTCTATTTACCAGCAGAAGACATGGTTGTAAGTGCATGTGCGTGCTTACAAGTTACAAGAGGCAGTTTGACCTCGGCGGAAAATGAATCAAGAGGCCGGATGTAATAAGAGTAATGAAAGAGGATGGTGTAATTAGAGGAGAGATGACAGAAGGTGAGAGCTTACCCAGGAAGAGATCAGCTGCCACTCTGTTCATAGCTGGATCTGTGAACTCGATCAGAGACTCCGTCAGAGGGTTCTACAGTGGGATCAAAAAGCACACACAGCTGTAATACAAACAACCCAGTGTAATGTAAAGGAAGGTGCAGACAAGCCCTGAATTCTGCTCGCTCTGATTATTTCAGTCATAGCAGCGTGGAGTCACCTTGGAGAACTTGATCATCTCAGTTGGTTCTCTGGAGCTCTTGCCTTTGCCCCTCAGGGAGTCTCTGAAGAAACAATCAGGCACAAAGCGCTCCGTTTAGTTTGGATGGGATGTTGATCTCTGTGTTTTTCTGTCAGTTTCTCTACATTTTACAGTGTTTACATCTGTGTTAGACCTATTTTTCCTCTCACCCCTTGCCGTTGCTCGACTGTCTGAAGTACTTCTTCGCAAACTCCAGCATGTCATATTTACTATCCAGCAGAGCTCTCTCATCCATCTCTCCATCCGTAAAAGCATCAAGGGAAACTTTCTGAAAGGCAAACACAGATCATAGTAAATAATCTGACACTGATGTGGAAGTACTCTATTACTCCTTTACGTTGAAGCTGAAGTATTGCAGTTTATGCACTCAGTTACAAATAAAAGACCTGAATTCCAAACATTAAATAGGTAAAAGTGCAGAAGAAAAACATAATTTGTTATGCAGAATGCCTTTTTTCTATTACATACAAGTCTATTACATTATTCTCTTTTTGTCACTAACATTATACATGATGAAGAGTCCACATTGACTACACTTCAACATTTGGGTCAATACTTTGAATACTACTGCGCAGAAGTACTACACTACTGCAGACCATATAAGACTATGATACGTATTTATATAAAAGGTGAATAATTATGATGGAGTATAAAGTAGAAAATGACCCTCTGAAATGGACCATGAATATAAATGCATTAAAATTATGAAAGTATAAAACAGTAAATAGTAAATAGTAAATAAACAGTAAATAAAACAGTAGGGGGCAGTATTTTACTACAGAGTTGTGGTTTACTGCCAAACTGCAACAACTCAAGTGTGCAGTTTGCTTTATCCTTTACATTGTCATACAAACATACTTATCAGATGAGAATTGAAACCCTGAAACTCTATTCAAAGCCATCAGACTCCTTCAACAGAACCAGCAATTTTAACTCACATAACACAGGAGTTGTTGGTCTACAGCTGCCTCAATCTGTTAGTTTCTTTGAACTATTGTGCGATTTGGTGTTTTAAGATGTTAGTTTGCAACAACTCCACTGACATGTGTTAAATGATCGTTTTTGTCAAAGGAGTCTAGTGGTTTTGAAGAAAGTGATTTAGATGCCTCAGTTTAAGCAATAAATTATCACCATTTGCAATGTTGAAACAGAGTTCTTGCAGCTTTAAGAAGGTAATTGCCTTGGTGTGCAATTTTCGACTCCTTGATCAAGATGTATTCTAAAGGTAAAAGTCTTATTTCTTCATACTCTGATCATTTTACCTGTTTTACTTGCGTATATATTGTTTCACAGATAATAAAGAAGAATGAAGACATGCACATCACCATCAGGTGAAACTAGAAAAAAATGTGCACACCAGTACAACTCCCTTAAATTAACCTAATGTAGGAGCTATACTAATGTGAAGATTTTTTTTCTTGTTTCATAACACCTACAGTGGAGGAAAAATATTTATGGACACCACATGTATTTGTAACAATGCTCCTTGAAACACTTACAGAGCATTACATGGTGAAACTATTTTATTTTTTCCTGTTAACAATAAACAATAAAATAGTAATTTGCATCTGTTTGTGTCTGTTTGACAGAGCGTCACCTTTTGAAACACAAAAAAGATTTTTTCCTGATAATATTTGAGGCTGATAAGATAAGACAAGAAAAGCACTCGGAGAGCGCAGACCTCTGCCAAGGCAGATCAGTGCCCCCCCCCAATCACCATCATTCATCATTTCTGCCTTGTGCCAGTATCAGCATTTCCTGAAAATTTCATGAAAATCCATCCATAACTTTTTGAGTTATCTTGGTAACAAACAAACAAACAAGCACGCATGCACGCAAAGCGATCACAATACCTCCTGGCGGAGGTAATAAGATAAGATAAGATAAGATAAGATAAGATAAGATAAGATAAGATAAGATAAGATAAGATAAGATAAAACTTTATTGATCCCACCACAAGGAAATTTCACAGTTGACAGCAGCAGAAAAAAAAAAAAAACACAAGTGAGAAATGAAATATAAAAGAAAATGAGAAATTTGGTATTTACATAAATATTAATTAAAATAGAGAATTTGAATTAAATACCAACACGGAGATTGTGCAACATTTCCACTACTGTATGTGCCTATGTACCTCAATCGTTTGATCAATTTCATGTGCAGCCATGGTGGACGCCACAGCAACAGCGACAGCCGACGACACATTAAACTGCTCATTTCCCCCTCGAGGTTCAGACTTGCGATCCAGTGGCAGAGTCAGAAAGTCAGGGGCGGCAACTGGGTGGACACACTCAGCTGGGAACGCACCGGAGCGACCGAACACTGCCCCGAATTTCCATCCTGAAACACACATACACACAGTGGGGTGATTTTAGTATCCAGTCATTTAAAAAAAGCTCACATAGTGGAGTACTTTGAGTCCTTAAAGCTGCGAGAGACTTTCGTCACCAATTTTTCATCAAATCTGTTAAACCCCAGTCATAGCCTAAGTATCACGAATCCGTTAGTCCTTCTGTGATTACTCATCTGAATTTCTTCCCTCACGGTGAGCAATTTTGAGGTGTACTCCACCATAAACTAATCATTTGTTTATAAACAGAGCCGGTAGGTAACTCAGGCATATTTGGAATTTTGTCATGACATGCATTGTGGGAAGCGGAGGTTTGCGCAGCCCCCTAGCAGTGGCAGCTGCAACAAACATGACGCAGAAACAGCTGGAGGTCCACTTCCCTGCAGCCGTTTCCGCGTTTCAGCTGTTTCCGTGTTGTGTTTGTTTATATGATATCATATGGTTGCACTGATAAACCAAAAGATAAAACTTTGTAGCTGTTATTAGTTCTAGGTTATTATATTATTATTGTACTGGTTCGGCCCAGTTCAGGCAAGAGAGTCAGGTGAGTAATCACGGAAAGACTTACGGATTCATGATACTTGGGCTACAACTCGAGTTTTACAGATTTGATGAAAAATTGGTGACGAAAGTCTCCCACAGCTTTAAGTCTGAAAACATGTCTTCAAAATAAAGCAACACGTTTTTATCCCAAGGTGTTTCTATAATAAACGTATTATCCTATCTCTCTTTTGTCAGGTCTTTCATCCAGATTACACAATAAAAACATTTATACCTGTAATAAGTATTACTTTAATCATATATTAAACCTCATTTTAGAGAAAGATGACTCAAATTCAGGAAAGAAAAATCAAACACTGCTGTAAGGTCATTTTATTTTACTGTATTTCCTCAAATTAAAATTTGTAGTTGCAGTAATTAAAAGCCTAGTCTCTCATTGTGTTGTCATATTATGTACGACTGTCGTATTAATTCTAATCAAAAATACCATTTTGTACATGTGCTGTCAAGGCAGTAGAACTGGAAGTAAGCTACTACCTTTTCTTCCAGACATTCTTCAACATTGTAAAACAAATGAAAGCAGAGGATCGAGATGCGCACAGTGTTGAATATTTAATTTAACACTGCACATCTTGACGTCAACATTACTATTATTCACTTGACATTATAACGTTATAAAGTCATTGACCCATGTGATGGGTGACAGCTACTATATTAATGTTCACCTGCCTTTAATGTAACTGTTAACCCCATTTATGTGTTAGAGCCACTGTAGTATCTTATGTTAAATCTATCACATATCCACGTGTGATAAATTACCTGTGTAAAAATATAATTAATTTGCCTGCTATACTCTGATGCTCTGTTGTTTTGCGTAAAGTTTCTTGCCTTTTTCCTCTTGTGAAATACAACTCGTGGTACTCTGTGTTGTTTCTCGGTTTGATTGATTAGAGAAGGTCAGTTCCTGGCCTCAATCTGCAGCTCATGCCATGACAACATAGTGATATTTTGGCAGTTACACAAAAAATTAAGATACAGTATGCACATTTTTAGAAACAATGTTTTCAGCTATAGTATTTTTTTGTAATCGTTGCTCATGGTTCAGTTTAATGCATAACACCCACTGTCCTCTATTTCTTTTTTTTGCCACTATATGCCTTTATTTTCTTGTCTTTTGTATATATTTTTTGGTATATAAAGTCAGGTTTCAAATGTAAATTTAATAAAAACATTGTGCACTGGAGCTTTTTCTTTTGACTCGGCCTCATCTATAATCTGCCAACCAACACAGAGGTGACTTGTTATCTTGTTTCATCTTTATATCCTCCAGGATACAATCAATACTCTTTAATCTGAAAAATCCTTTTTTGATGCAATATTGCATCTAAGGAGCGCTGAAGGCTCAAGTCACACCACCTATTTGTCCTTCTTCTAATGTACCATGGTTTCCCCCAGACAGGTCACACAGACACTGTTCCACTCACTGAATCTCTCAGTCCTGGCACTTACAATACTCAGCTTTTGGACTGTCTTCTTTTTAAGTGAATAGAAATGCAAAAAAAATCCAAAACATGAATTTGACCAGTCTGATTTTATATCAGGAATCACTCACCAAAGTCCTGAGTGTCTCTCTTCAAATCCTCCAAAAACACCACCTTTTTCCTGACCACACAGCCATAGCTGTAACCTGGCGGGGAAACACACACACATCACCTTTGTATGGATTCATCCAGACGACAACAGGATTTCCACTTCATGTACTTCAGCATCTCACCTTTCTCCAGTCCATCCATCACTTGCAGCCTGATGATGTCACCTTTGTGGAAATTGAGCATTGCGCGGTCATCTGTCACGAAGTTACGCTCTGCAATTACATAGTCTGAGTTCTGACAGGAAGAAAGAAAAGAGCACAAATTGTTATTCACACAAATGTTCTACACACCGTCTTAACTGCATATATTTGGACTGAAGTTTTGAATATTTTGGATATGCTGCCTCTACCACTACCTGTTTCAGAGATGACTGATTTAGTGACTGATTTTGTATACCCTCCAGAATGTTTCTAGTTTAAGTATCTTTGTATTAAACTGGTAATAAGGGCCATGACAATTCAGACAAATTTGTGGCAGTTTGTGTTACTGTATGTTTTAATGAATATTTAACATATATAAAACATATTTACAGTTAATGTTTAATTTGAGGACTGATGTCTCCTGGTAAAGAGACAAAGTATGTGCGTGCAGACAAATTATGTTTCCACGCAGGTAAAGTAAGTCAGTAAATGCAGTGTAAATAATATAATAATGTACACTACAAACATCATATACTAAACAATAGTTAAACAATTAAGGACAATTTCAAGCCTTTGAAATTATATAAATATTTTCCAAAAGGCTGCAGATTAAAGGTCCATTTTGTGTTTTGTGATATTTTGGTTTTTGTGACACTGTGCAGAAGGATGCACATGCAAAAGGAAGTCACCAGCTTTTATATTACTTTGGAGATTTTGTATCATCTGTTCATACTAATTTGTTAATTTTAATAATTATAAGCATGTATATTGATTAATTCTCCTGTCAGTGGCCCTGACCACAGTGCTGATGATGATCTGGTGCGGATCCCCGAGTGCCTTCTTTGGCAGCTCACTGCTCCTAATTTGTTAATGCTAATGCTAATGCTAGGTACCGTGTGTATGTACAATGGGTAAAATGCAGAGACTAAATTCCCCTATGGGAATGATAAAGGAAATTAACCTTTAACCCTTAATTCAAATTTGTATGTTTGAGTTGAAAAAAAAATACATCTCTCAAAACTCTCTCCAAGATGCCAAGTAACAGATAATGCAGCTGAAATTGTCGTTTAATAAATGTCAGTGCACTCTACCTTTTTGATCTCATTGATAAAGGTGTCAATGAGATGTTTGACTTGTGGAGCTTTTGCTGAGAACAGGATCAGCTTCTCATTGGTCAGATTGAACTCTAGCATGTTCTCAGATGGGATGGTGACAAACAGGATGTCTGCGTATCTGAAAAAAGACCAGATAACTGTAAATCCACTTGACTTCACCAGAACTATTATACTTAACTGGAACCAAGACTAAATCTAAAACTAGTAGCCAAAAATAATTCTGTTGCTTTTCTGAATGGAATATGAATTGAATAAAATCACAAAAACTCACTGAAAACTACAATGAACAATACAACATTACAACAATACAACTACACTGATTCAGTGTTTGCCATTAAAGATTTCATTCAGTTTAAATGCTTTGTGGTTTACAAGAATAAAATATCTTTTCACACTATGGGACTATTCAAAAACAATGTTTTTATGAATTAAATTTGATGTTGTTCAGCCGCTACTTATAGTCGAAAAACTTAACTGAAATCAGAGGCGAAACAAACAAAAAACCTCTATAAAAATTACAATTTCCAAATAACACATCATAAATATATGAAGCAGGATTTTTCTTATCATCTGGGGAGTGAAAAATGCACATCAGAGAAGTCAATTAATGCATGCATGTCCTGAAATAAACAATAACGCTCACTCCAGTTCTATATGTAACTGAAATTAATGTGAATTATTTATTAAGAACTAATTTTCAGTCATCATTATTCATCATTATTATTCGTCCTACTGTGCAGTAATGATAAACTACTGCACAGTGGGATATCTATGCATGATAATGCCATTCCTTGACTTCTTTTAAAAGGGTTAATGACTTATTTCCTTATTCTTCAGGGTTGAAACTAATTAGTGATGCACCTACTATGGATAGGAATGGAGATCTGATCCATAAGAATCATATTTTGCATGTGATTAAAGAAATTTTATCTGCAATAATAAAAGTCTTTCAAGCTTTTTACATTTTATGAAAAAGATAACATTCGAGAACTGCTGCAGATGCTTGTGAGTAAATGCCTGAACTACAGTGAGTCTTGATCTCAAGTGTTGGACTCAATGTTATATTTTGTCAAATTACATTGTTCTAAGTTCTGTTTTATCATCTGAACCATTCACTTTATCACGTTATATATTATTTGACTGTATGTTGGGTTGTTTAAGCTGTAACTCCATGAGTAAGTGCACTGCAGCGCTGGGATGATTATGAGCCTGTGAATAATCCAAGAATGGGTGATTGTCTAAATTATAGGTCACTCTCTTAGAGGGGACTTATGACTTAGGAAAACTGTTATAGAAATTATAACATAACTCATGGTTTTAGTCGTCTTGGTTCTGAGGTCAGGCTGCAGGTCATTGTGTGCTGTTCTCTGCACACTTTGCTTCCATCTGGATCTACAGTCCAAGGATCACAGACATATTTGCCTAAACTATCTGCTTCTGTCTCCTTCTGGAATATGCATATGTGTATCTGTTGCTATGTTGGTTACAGGTGTATTTACACTATACATCCAATCACGGACAGACTGTCTCCATCTGATATTTGAACTATATAACTTTGTACAATGGGAAACGGATCTAGAACTAGATTCTTCAGTCTCCTGTTTTGAGAAATCTGTTCTCATGAGCTCATTCCAATAAATGTTTCCTGTGTAATATATCTTTTGTCTTCTGAGTCTTCCTTGATCTTCTGTGTCTTCCTACACCTGCTCACAGAAAAATTCCCTAATGAAATTTCATATTTATTTCACTGCCAAGCTTTGACATATACTCTCAACAACTAGCAAAGCACCGGGGCCCTGAACAAAGCATTCAGGTCAACATCAAACACTGAACCTCTGAGTGTGTGTGCTTAGTAAATGTTAGCAAAAACAAACAAGAAGTGATACCTACGTATATGGTCGCAAGACTCTGAAGTAGTCTGGAGCTGCAGCGCTGCTCTTCACGGTCTTCAGCAGCTTAATGCCGCTGTGGGACACTGACAGCACCTGTACACCTGTCCCTACACTACCCTGCATAAACACACAAGTTCAATAAACATGAATATAATGCACATATGATGTATAGCAATTTGTTTTTAAAGATTTAAAGAATATATTAAATAAATCATTTGTGCAATGGCATGGCATGGTTAATTGGGAAGCTGTCTGCGTCCTCACCGATGCTGGAAACAGGCGGGAAAAGTAGATTTCCCAGGTTTCCCTGGCTGCGTTGACAATGATTTTCTTCACAGGCTCTTCCACTGGATCCATATTCTGTTGCACACCATGTTTAGCTGTCAATCACACAAACAGACACACAGGCTCATGAATGTCAAAGAGATGTGTTTGTATTAGAACATAAGGACTAAAAAGATGTCTGCAGGAAGAACAGACAGACTACCGAAAAGAGCTTTCATTTTCTGCCTTTCATCCCGGGTGATGCGAACACATGCCTCTGACAGGGTGTCATTCACGATCTACAGGAGAGAACAATCGAAGGGTGAGCAGGTAACGGTGCTCTGTGGTGATAGAAACATACTAAGCATAGCTACTGAAAAGTAAAACGAGCATAATTGGTTCATTAATTGAACTAAAAAACAAATCACTGCAGTGATAATGCATTCTGTCAAATATTACCTGTTTGAAAATGAGGTCTAACACCAGAGGATTATTGAAGCTGTCTTTGGGATAGAACACCTGGAACAAAAAGTAAATGGAAAATACTCACAAACAAAACACACATTGTGACGGTGATGTCAACTTTTGTGCATGTTTTGATACAAACCTCTTTCCTGAGGTACAATCTCCAGGGAACATTAGTGTAGGTGTAATGTTCTTCATTAGTGCTCTGATGAAGCTGCGTCTGGATGGTCTCTGTCTCAACTGGAAGTTCTCGAGAAACTGCAACAAACACATTTTTCTATTCAGCGCTCTCATTTCACAAAACTGTAGGACACTAATTGGACTATTTCACTCTACTAAGTCCTTTTGCATCTTATGTTCACGTGACAGGACTCAACACACATCACACAAGTCTGGCAGGTCACATTAAGGCCACTTCCCCCTATTTCACCCCAATTAACTTCTATCCTGTACTTTTCATATGACTTTTATCTTGTTTTTCCAGTATGGTTTAATGAAATGAGTTAAATTGATGAAGCACAGTAGGGGATTTACGTCATCCTGTCATCTAGGGGGTGGTTCGTCTGAGTTACATTTGATTAAAACAACATTAAAGGGTTAGTTTGGATTACTTGAAGTGAGGCTGTATATGAGGCACTTATCCAAAGGCAGTGGGTTACATGGAATGGATGGAGTTACTATGGAAGAAAAAGCAACGTATTGCTGACCTTTTTATTTGTAGTGTAATGTTTTACTAATAAAGAACTTGTTACTTGTTCCCCATATAAATGTAAGTATGTTGAGGTAGAGATGTGAAAATAATTAAATATCAGTTGAAGATAAATTGTTGCACAAATGACTGTGATTACCAATTTGTCTTCCTCCATTTATTTAAAGCCACTACTACAGTAAAAGCCTGCAACCGATTAATTATACATATGCAGTACACTGAATAAAGAAGAGCCAGTGAATGATACTGAACACGAGAACACATCGATTAATGTACAATTCTATTATATACTGCATATTGTGTAATTTTGTACTAATTAAGAATCTATTTCACTTATTTATTTTAGTTCATATTTTATGATAGTTTTTATTGTACCTTACCTACCTTTTACATATTCTATTGTATTCTTTATCTTTGTTATGCTACAAAACCGAGACCTGGGATACTATATTTCGTTCTATCATGTATCATTGATCGAATGACAACAAATAATGATAAATGACAGGGGTGGGGAGTGAATAGATTGTAAGACGGGGGGAATAGTGGTCCGTGATTGTGTGTGTGTGTGTGTGTGTGTGTTTGTGTGTGTGTGGGGATAGCGGTCCGTTGATTAATTGGTGATACGCTATAATCGGGTTCTAGTTTAGAATTTCATTTTTATTTCTTTCTGCCAGAAATTCCTGCGGACAAACTTCACCTAAGATTCACCTGTGAGATGATGCCACTGACAGAGCACCGATCAAAGGTCTAATAGGTCTAAAAGGTCTGTTATTACATAATAATAATGTAATGTAATGTAATGTAATAATAATAATAATAATAATAATAATAATAATAATAATAATAATAATAATAATAATAATAATTAATTATTATTATGTAATAACAGCGACAAATCTGACAATTCTGTCTCTTCCTACTGTTTTGTATGCAGAACATGATAATCACAATAGCTCAAATAACTGTGATTACGTAATTATGCAATACCTGTGACAGGCCTACCTGGAGGAGGTATGGGCAGAGGACGCTCTGGAGGTTTTGCCTTGGGGGGCTTTGTGGGTTTAGACCCTGCATCTTTCATTCCAGACGGAGATGGAGGAACATGACGCTTAGGCTAGACAAGACACAAAAACATTTCTTTTCATGATTTCTAATATTTTCCAGTGTGAATATTACTGTAACTGTAATGCACTGCACTGCCCCTTCTATGTGTCTGTGAGTCTGTGTGTACTTGTGGAGCAGGTGGGTTGTCCATCTGGGGTTTCAGGATCTGTAAAGCTTCATCACGAGGAGTTTGCTTCTTCTTAAACTTCCCCTCTGGTCTCCTAAAAATGTCAAGATTGCAAGTTGGAATTTACAGGAAGCCTTAAATACAAATGTGATGTAAAGTGTTTAATCTCTGTGTCTGTGTTTATCATGTGTAAACACAGTCATCCTGGTGCTGTAAGAGCAGTATCAGCATAGTCATTATCTGTAGGAGGCTTGACACAGCCTGGGCTTTATAACAGTAAACATTTGGTGACTGAACTGTATTTACAAGGGAAAAAATCCTCCATTTGAGATTATGATGACTGTGTTTACACTTCAAATCTGAGAGTGTGTTTGTGTTTTTGTCACATCTCACCTCTTGCCAGGTGGCAGTGGCTCAGGTGGTGGAGGCGGGGAGTTGTACCTTTTGATTATTTCTTTAAAAACATAAATGTAATATAAGATCAGGCAGGATTAAACATTACCTAGTTAAAAGAGCATGCAAATCAAAATTCTTGTATCTGTTATAGCTGTCCTCATGGTTGAGCAAACAACTTTAACACATACATTTACTGTGATTTAAACATTATTTTGGTAAAAGACAATTAAAATCAAATAAATGTAACTGTTAGAGTTGTTTGCTCAACTATGAGAAAAGCTTTTAAAATCACATACCCTGGATATCCTGACTTGGGACAATGAGGTCTGAATTCCGAGTTGAGTACTTCACGACCTCTCCAACAGGGGGAGGAGGAGTCGTCACCACTGGGGCTACAACACATACACAACAGGACGGTTTCATTTGTTTACTCAGCTCAGCTAAAATTACTTCAGTTGAGGGGACTTTGGAGTCTTTGTCTCACTTGCTCATGTTCTGTGTGTATGTGTCTATGTCTCTTACCAAACTTCTTGGCTGGTTTGTCCTTGTTTACAGGGACTGCAGGAGCCTTCCTCCGGGGGACACTGTCCTTACCTGACTGAACATCAGAAACCCACACAGACAAGACTTCAGAGTTTGAAGTTGAAAGGTGGGGACACGCTAAATTTGGATTGTTGAACAAGGGCAATGTCAGAGGAGAGAAAGAGGGTACTGTGCTGCACAAATACAGCAGATCTGTTTGGTGCCTTTAGCACTAGAAATGTCACAAAAATAAGTGAAACAGATTTTTGTCAACATCCTTTCTACCCTTTAAACAGTATTGAGATGGAGGGGGAAATTACCCTTAAAACTGCTCTGATTTATGAAATAACATTTTTTAATTAGAAAAAAAAAATACAAGTGGCAAGGTGACAAGCCAACTATGAAATGTTTTGGATAATTGTGTCATTTGAAATGAACTGATTTTCTACACATTTTCACCCTGCTCCTGTCATATTGTTAATGCTAAGACGGTAAACCAGATCTTATCTTAAGTATCTTAATTTTTACTCGATAATAAAGAGTGCCATTACTACCACTGTCAATGAACTGGCAGCTGCTGTGAAGACCTCTTTTTAAAAGTTAACCTGCTTAATCATCCCTGGAGTGAAATTTGGTCTCTGCATTTTACCCATCCAAATACACTGAGAAACTAACATTAGCATTAGCATACATCAGGAACAATGAGTTGCCACTGGAGGTGCTTGGGGACCAACACTGTACTTTTTAAGTGCAGGGAAAACTGGAGGAAACCCATGTGGTGTTGAACACAGAAATACTTAGATGGCCATAAATTTTCTTCAATGAATTTTTAAAGCAGAGACTGAT
The DNA here is from genome assembly GCF_902148855.1 of Sphaeramia orbicularis. NCBI lineage: Eukaryota > Metazoa > Chordata > Actinopteri > Kurtiformes > Apogonidae > Sphaeramia > Sphaeramia orbicularis. The sequence continues at coordinate 21,279,882 of NC_043957.1, forward strand.
GAACTGAATACATCCTAAAGGGCTGTGAATACTTCAGTGCCTATGTTGAGATGAAAAAGGTGAAACAAATTCATAAAGAGCTACAAAAAATATCCTTTATACTCTCCTCGCCTGGATTCTGCAGTGATGGTGTTTGGTGTTTAGTCCATTCATCCATGGTAGCTTTAACTTCTCATCCTTAGTGAACAGTTTGTCTTATTATTGCAAACAAATCCATGTCTTTCCAATTAATGAAACTGGATCTTGTTTTGTGAGCTGTCTTTTCCCTTCATTTTAGAACAGCAACATAACACATTTTATGAGCTCAGTAGAACTAAATCAGTTATATAATGTGACCTTTGGACTTGTGCTTCGATGTCTCACAGTTACTGACCTGTGCAGTGGCGTTAGCTTTAGGCTGTGCTGCCCCAGTTGTGTTTGTTTTGGGGGTGTTTTGAAGGGTGGTGTCTGGGCGGGGGGCTGGAGGTTGCGTCTGTGCCTCTGGCTGAGGTTGGGACATGACGTTAGGCTGTTGTGGAGCCTGTACCTGTGAAAATGTGGGAGCATAGGGGCTGGGTGGCATGTCTGTTGTAGCATAGGTAGTGGGAGTGAAGTTAGCATAGGGGCTGGGTGGGATGTTAGCATATGGGCTGGGAGGTACAACAGTGTAGTGGGTGGTGGGGGCATAGGGGCTGGGAGGGTGATTGAGCAGGGGGCTCATGGGAGGACTTGTGATTGGAGAAGTGGGAGGGCTTGATACTGGACTGCTGACCATCGCCATGGCCTGCATGGTCATCTGCTGAGCCTGAGAAAAAAAAGAGGCATAAAAGGAGCTTATGCAATGTTTCTGCTAAAGATTCTCAGATGTCAGTGCATTGCCATTGTCTTGCATGGGCTAAATTAGAGGTGTCAAACATAAAGCCCTTGGGCCAAAACTGCCACACCCAAGGATCCAATCTGGCCCATGGGATGAATTTGCCAAGTCCAAAAATTACACAGACGACATTAACAATCAAGGGTATCACTGAGTCTTGACAAAGTGTTTTCATCATAAAGTTAAATATATTTTTCAGTTCCAGATGACTGTTACTAAATGTTTTGTGCATGTGTAAATGATAAGCAGAGGCATAATATTGATAAAATTACACTTATTTTTCTTTAGAATAAAATTTCAGGTTGTTGATGGTTGACCAGGTTATTCGCATTTTCTGTGAAAGAACAGTTTATAAATGTATACATTTTCATAATGTAATGTAACCTTTTTCACACTAAAACAAAGAGACAATTTGGAATTGGCATTATTATGGGTTATTATGTTATTATTAAGATCAAATTGAGCTTTATGTGAACTAATATACCCCTAAACTAAACTATCAGTCTGGCCTGGTTCAAAAGACTTGCAATACCATTTTTACCACTTAAGTGAATAATGAGCCACTGTAGCATCTAGTCTGCCCTCAACTTGACATGTGCTAAAACAGAAAGTAACCTCTGCATTAGAAGGACGGGTAGTCTCTGACAGGAACTGTAAACACAACAGTAAACAGGAAACGTATTCATGACTAAAGCTTTTAGCAAAGTGACTGTTATCATGACCACCTCCTTCTGCCAGTAAGACATTATGTTCAGAGCCAAAGAAGTGATAAAAATGGAAAAATAGTGTTGTTGCCTTCCCTGGTGGAGGCGCTCAATGAATAAATAAATCAAAATGTAATGCTGTACTCACGTTTCTTTGACACTGGCAATGTAGTAAAAGAAGTACTACACTAGGGCTGTTTTCCTGCTAAAAACTGAACTGAGCCATGAAATAGACTGTAAACTGACACATCTTCTGAAGACAGCAGTATTAATCTGATTAGCTGTCTTGAGTCTTTGACTGAAGGGGAAATGTCAATGATGCCACAGATGTACAGAAACCACAAAGCTTCACACTTTTTTCAGTGACTGATCATTTTGAGTGAAGCTGTGTTGAGGGGGTGGTGCTTTCTCGGTCACTGTTGTCTTTGCTGTTTTTAGTTTGAGTATTTTTTTAGTGTAAAAATTTCAAAGAACTCCTTTAACTGTTCAACACCTAACAAGTCACAAGTTACCTGTTTAAAGGTTTACAGTCTGGGTAAGGGTTAGGGTTGTAAAATTGTAGTTTAGGTTGTGTTTTACCCACGTGTTTAAAACAAAAACTAGAATATGTTCCCTTTAAATTGAGGTCTAAGGTGTTGTTTAGACATTTTTTGTGATCTAATCCTAAGTGGTTAGCCCTAACGTCTGGTGTAAATGCACTGGAAGCATTTTGAGAAATATTTGTCCAATATCCAGTCAGACAGACCACATTCAGATTTAGTCTGGAGTGCATTTGACCACATTCTTTATCCAGTGAGAACTTGAGTGTGTCCTAGGCTGCATTGAAGGACCACCTACTCAGATGCCATTCTTGATGTAAGCAGAAGTACATACCGATTTGCATGCAAATAACCATAATAAAGTCCTTTGTCTGTGGATGGCAGCATTACTAATGCTTGTTGCAAAGAAGATGAAGAAGACGACAAAGAACAAGAAAAACTGATTTCTGAGGCTGGAGTTCTCAAGAAATGCAGTGTTTGATCTCCATTTGAGCAGACGAGTCAGTACAAAGGCAACTGGATGGTACATATTGTAACTAAGTGGTGTATGAAGACATTTCTATGGAAACGGATTGTAGAGTCTGTAGTTGGTAGTGGCTGTAGCTGTACAGAAAGCTCAAGCATCTGAAGAAGGCCTTTAGGAAAGCCAAGAACTCCATTTATGACGAACTGACCAAACAGATTTTAGTGTTATAACACTAATCCTATGAGAGACTATTATTAACTTTTTGCTTAGGGCAGATAGTAAAAGGTTAAATGCAAATAGGAGGTTTTCTTTAGGCTGAAAGACATCAGCAGATTCCAGCAAAGGGTTTACCATGATGATGGCTTGTTGGTTGACGATCGCCTGCTGCTGTTGGGCCAAAACAGCCTGCTGGGCATCTGGAGGAGGCAGGGCAAACACAGCAAAGAGGACCAAGTGAAATAAACATAATGTAAGACAAGTGTTTTTTTCCTCATAGTTTTCTTCACACTTGACACAGACCAGGTGTTACAGGTGCCACTGACGCAACAGGAGGCGACATCACACCTCCCACAGGAAGGACCCTCACAGCTGTGGAAACAAAAACACACATCGAATTTTTTGCAGTGCATTTTGTTGCACTTGCTAATTACCTAAGGAGATAATGTAGTATTTAAGTATCCTTGTGGGGTTGGTGTGTATGTGCACTTGTGTTTGTGTCAGACCTCCAGGTGGTGGTGGGGGTCCACCTGAATGCTGCTGCTGCTGGAAACCGCCTCCGACACCCCCAGCACCCCGGATCCTGCTAGCCAGTCCAGCAGCTGATTCTGCTTCCTGTGAGATAAGAGATTAAGATTTGTGAAAACCTCAACTTGCAACTGAAAACTTCAGCCAAAAACAGAAAAGATGGATTCCTTTGTAGCTTTTCCTGAGTTTTCTACCATTTTTTCCCTAATGAGTTTTTTCGGGGGAGTTTTTCCACACTCAAACCGAGGGTATAAGGACAGAGGGGGTTGCAGATTGTACAGATTGTTTGATATTGAGTCACATAAACAAAACTAAATTCAATTCAATTCAGTGGATTCCCCAGCTGCTGGTAATTATTTATACAACTCCTTTAAAGGAGTGATATTTTGCTTTTTTAAATGGATTATACATTTTAAAACCTTTCCCCCGATTTACGTACATAAACTGTAAATGCTATGCTTGGGTCTGAATTCTTCATTAATTAAACCCTGGCCCTTTAAATGCAAATGAGCCACTTCACACTCCACCTCCTCCAGGTTGTTTACCATGCTTTCTGTCCCGTTCAGCCACTTGTGTTCCTTAATACAACCAACAACTGAATATTTTAGGTAATCGGCTCGAAGTTTGGACATATTTTCAGTATGGACTACAACGGCTGCTGCCGATAAACAATTATGTTGTACTCGGAGAAATGTTCATCGGAAGTCTTGACCTTATATGTGCAAATGTTGTGACGTAACTAGTTATAGATGTAACAAATTAAGCAGGAATTAAAACAGGTTGTAGAAATCCACTCGATTTTTGCCAAAATTAATATAAAGATAGCTTTAAAGCACCTGGAGGGTTCAAATTCAAACTTTTTGAATGATTAGGTTCCCCAAATACACAAATAAATATACCAGACTAATGAAAGTGGGTTTAGCAAAATCTGACCCCTTTAAATACATGTTTCACCAACTTTACTAGCACTTATTTACAAAATCTGGCTTGTTAACATTACTTTGCTACTTTAGATAATGTTAGCATCATGTGGTCTCTGTGCTACACTGCTAATTAGGCCAACTAGCACTAATTAATGACATTAGAAATTATACAAAGTTGATTTTTTTTCAAACGCAATTCCGATACAATATGATACGATATGATGCACATTATCGTTCCCTTACGAAAATTTGTCTTGGACTCCAAGAGCTGCACAGGTGAAGCTAACAATTAATAACACAGAAGTATTAGACTAGAACAAAGACGCAATTGCATAGCCCACACATATTGCACAAACCCATATTGCACAAGACTCTCATAGACAGTTATCAAGTAGATGAAGTACTTAACATGATTATTTTCAGTAAGTTAATACAAGCATTAGCTTTGGCAGCAGTCACATATGGTCTACATATGGTCACTTGTGACTCCTAAAAGCCAAGATGGTGAGGTGTCCTGTCAGTTTTACAGCCTTCTCTTGGGTTTATGTTCTGTGGGGAAAATACCTCTTGTATTTTTTTCCTGTAGTCACTTGATCGAGTGGCAACAAGCCTGGACTGATAGCACCATATACAGTTCCATTATTACATCCATACTTCAAACCACAAACCAAAGGGTGATATCATGTTGGCTGCGTCCACTTCTAATGCAGTCTGTTTTTGAAGAGAATTGTATGGTTTGAATACAGTACAAAAAAACAGCAAAAATCTCCAATCTGAAAAGTCAAACAGAACAGTGTGAATGTGACAGTAACCAGTGTCCTTTTTGACAGTCTGCTCTGGGGGATCCCACTCTTAAATGTGCACGCCTCTCCATCACAAATCAACCACTGACCCATAAATCCACAGGAGTGTGTGTTTGTAGGCCATGTCTCATTAAATAGTAAGCCCTTTATTTGCCAGAGTGTCAGTTCCTCGTAAGCAGATCCTCGCGTTGCCTGGGTGGGAAATCACCGTGGGGATCTAGTGGCTGTGACAGTTACGGTAACTGGGTAACGTAATAGGTTGCTGGGCGGGAGAGGTCTGTAGAACACATCTGATACATGCTAATTCCTGTCACCTACATCCGATAGCACGGCTAACATTCACCACATCGCCGTCCCAGCTGAAGACTGATAGATTCAAGAGGGCCAGCATTCATTGCATCATTGCCCCAACTAAATACAAAGAACTCTAACTCAGTCATCAAGTACCAGACATCTCTACAACAATGATTTTCATAGCAGCAGAAAAGTGAAAATTGATGGTCAAGAAAAATCAGACACATAGATGTGAAGTGTAAATTGCAAAAATGACAAATTTCCAACCGTCTCCCACCACTTGAAGCTGGAGGAATGTACGTCAAAGAGAAAATCGCTTGTGTGCATGTTGAGTTATGCAACTTACTCCAGTTCCATCAGAGAGTACAGGGTCAAACAGGCTATCGAGATAACGATCCATTCCTCTCTGAGGCTCCAAGTCTGTCAGAGGAGAGGAGAGGAGAAATGAGGAGAAGAGAAACGAGGAGAGGAGAAACGAGAAGAAGAGAAACAAGGAGAAGAGAGGATAAACAAGGAGAGGAAAGGAGAGGAGAAACGAGGAGAGGAAAGGAAAGGAGAGGAGAAACGAGGAGAAACGAAGAGAAGACAAACGAGGAGAGGAGAGGAGAGGAGAGGAGAGGAGAGGAGAGGAGAGGAGAGGAGAGGAGAGGAGAGGAGAGGAGAGGAGAGGAGAGGAGAGGAGAGGAGAGGAGAGGAGAAATGAGAAAAGGTTAGGTTAGGTTAGGTTAGGTTTATTTTTAATCCTCTGCACCTCCAACATGAAATGACCTTTCCTGGGAGTCAACACATCACAGCATTGAGGTCCTCAAAGGAGACCAGAAGCTGTTCTGTCTAAATGAGTGAATGAGTCCTATCTAAGTAGTGACTCCATTAATTCAACAAACCCCTATTTTACAAAAAGTGATAATATCATAACAATCTGGCAAGCTCGGTGATGATCTTTAACACCTTATCCATTAATTAATTTTGTCACCTAATGAGATTTAAAATTTAAAAAATGGTTGCTTTGTGAGACAGGTTACATTTTGAGGCAGTAGAAGTCCATTCACGTCAGCTCTATTGTCTGTTATGTAGCTGTACATAGGCACTTCTATTTCTCAGATCTTACTCTGACTATCAAAAGCAAAATTTAAAATAAACAAAGTTCATCAAAAATGTCTACTGTCATGGCTAAAAATATCTGTTCTGCATTACCTCAAGACAAATTGTCACAATATTAGGAGAATGCTGATGTTGGAGAACAGATAACTTTGAATCAAGCTAAAAACTCAGTTAGCGTCATGTTTTCATCAGTAGTGGAACAGCTAAGATTTTAAGCAAAGGGTTAAACTAACAAATGGTACCAAAGGAGAAAAACAGGTCATGATCAGTGGTATGTTTGTTTTTTTATTGTGTATCGAGAACAACAGTGGACTATTGGCTGAGTTCCGTTCTAGTTTTGACATGTTGAACACTGTCAAATGATAATGATTTAATTGTCTGTGGAGTAGACACAGCAGAGCTGTTTGTGGATTGAAATCATTCTTAATCTTCATGTAAAAAGTTTAAAGTGTTTATTTTGACAATGATTCAGTGACAAGATCGTTAAGTATCTACCTACTACTGTTGAAAAACTCAACTTTTGTGTCTTAATATGCACATCACCTTGCTGCAATAAATACATAAACGCAATTCTACATGGATGATGGGGTGCTAATTTTGAAAGCAAAATGTGTCAGATTCTCAGGATTATAATATAATCAGACTGACTGTGATGTCTAATGCTAACAGTCACAAAATCATCAAATGGTTAGACATTATAGGGCTTCTGCCATTACTGATTGTGCATCATATAGAGGACAATGTAATTGAACATATGGTGATCATCATACATCTGTGAGCATGTATGTGTTAATGTATGTGAATACCTTGACTAGAGATTCCCTCAGAGCCTGGTATAGTAGAAGATATGACATCCTCATTTTTATCAAAGCCACCACCCAACAGGCTTCTGTAAAACAGGATCACAAGACAGAAACACACTTCAAGACCTGCATCTTCTTCATGAGACTGTGTTTGACACTTCATGAGTACATGTGTGTCTCACATGCTGGCATTGGCCCGCACTCTGCTTGGTTCCTGTGCAGAAATGATGAAGTAACTGCTGTGTTTGGGGAAGTCAGCGGGAAGCTCCAGGTCAGACATCAAGTCCAGGACATAGTCTGATCCCTCCAGCTCCACCCATTGCGCGGGCTCCTTCAGCAGCACCGACCAGCCCTGACGACCCTCGGTCACACCTCTAAACACCATACACACACACACACACCCGCACACACACACGCACATGTACACACACACGCATGCGCACACACACACACACACACACACACACACACACACACACACAGACAAAGTAAGCAAGCAATGCACAATAATAAGGACATAAAATCATATTGTTGTGCAAAAAACATTTTCTACCCGTTATTCAACCTCATATTCTTCTGTAAAAGTTTTTGTCAACCAGTGGTAAAAAGAAATACAGTACTTCTACTACACTGCATCTCAGTGGCAAAATTATACCTCTACTCCACTACATTTGTCTGACAGCTTTAGATACTTTTCAGATGAAGTTTTCAGCGGCAAATAATATAACAAATATTTAAAATACAACATATTGATAAATTAGTTTCCAGGCTTTTTGTTTTCTGAGATCTTACAGTGTACACTTGGCTCACTTTTCAGTCATCTGTGACTTGTTAACACCAAAAAAGTAATTTTTCCCTCGACACTTTTCACATGGTTTCACTTTAAATCTTAAGATTATCCAATACGTCACGAAAAAGTGCACAAACTTAAAAATAAGTTTTATCAGGTGTCTGTTTATGAAGATGAATATAAGTATGTCAGATTAGTTCCACCTCCAGTAGAAACAACAGTAACATGCATCACTGTTCATAATCTAATGATGGTCCACAGGAAAATATATATCAGAGGCAACAAAAATCAGTTTTGTTGCTAATACTTCCGTAATTTGATTTCAGTTTTCATGCAGGACTTGTACTTCTAAAGCAGTTTTCTCAACCTATTTTGAGCAAACACCCCTTTACGTTATCATGACTCTCCTAACACTGCAGCCGGGGGGTGGGGTGTTTGGGTAATATGTTGTTGGGGGCGATTATAGCCCTCAGTAAGTAACTGTCAAGGGGGGATTCCGACAATCACTGACACCCCACCACCACCACTAATCACGGACCACTATCTCCCCCCCCCCGCACTGACAATCATGGACCACTAAACAACAACCCCCCCCCCCAGCTCCGACAGTTTGTTTCCAGTGACTTTCTTGTAGCAAGGGCCCAACATGACTGGAGGAGGCACATAATGTTGCCATTGACATAACATGCAGCTTGATATTGATACTTATACAGACAAATGCCCCCATTTCGGTCTCAGCGCCCTCTTCTCATCTTTCTCCTTCCAAACGCCCCCCGATGGTTATCCAACGCCCCCTGGGGGATGGTACCGCCCCCATTGAGAAACACTGTTCTACAGAATTACTTTAATTTAATTTATTAGTATTTCTTTAAGAGTCTAAGTACTTCTTTGACTACGATGTCAATAAACATTGTATTTTGCCAACTTCGCTTCATATACTATATTGCCAAAAGTATTTGCTCACCTGCCTTGACTCACATATGAATTTAAGTGACATCCCATTCCTAGTCTATGGGGTTCAACATGACGTCAGTCCAACCCTTGCAGCTATAACAGCTTCAACTCTTCTGGGAAGGCTGTCCACAAGGTTTAGGAGTGTGTTCATGGGAATTTTGGACCATTCTTCCAGAAACGCATTTGTGAGGTCATACACTGATGTTGGACAGAAGGCCTGGCTCTCAGTCTCCGCTCTAATTCATCCCAAAGGTGTTCTATGGGGTTGAGGTCAGGACTCTGTGCAGGCCAGTCCAGTTCATCCACACCAGACTCTGTCATCCATGTCTTTATGGACCTTGCTTTGTGCACTGGTGCACAGTCATGTTGGAAGAGGAAGGGGCCAGCTCCAAACTGTTCCCACAAAGTTGGGAGCATGGAATTGTCCAAAATGTCTTGGTATGCTGAAGCATTCACAGTTCCTTTCACTGGGACTAAGGGGCCAAGCCCAGCTCCTGAAAAACAACCCCACACCATAATCCCCCCTCCACCAAACTTTACACTTGGCACAATGCGGTCCGACAAGTATCGTTCTCCTGGCAACTGCCAAACCCAGACCCGTCCATCAGATTGCCAGATGGAGAAGTGCGATTGGTCACTCCAGAGAAGGCGCCTCCACTACTCTAGAGTCCAGTGGCGGTGTGCTTTACACCACTGCATCCGGCGCTTTGCATTGCACTTGGTGATGTATGGCTTGGATGCAGCTGCTCGGCCATGGAAACCCATTCCATGAAGCTCTCTGCGCACTGTTCTTGAGCTAATCTGAAGGCCACATGAAGTTTGGAGATCTGTAGCCAACGACTCTGCCGAAAGTTGGCGACCTCTTCACACTATGCGCCTCAGCATCCGCTAACCCCGCTCCGTCAGTTTACGTGGCCTACCACTTCGTGGCTGAGTTGCTGTTGTTCCCAAACACTTCCACTTTCTTATAATCCAGCTGACAGTTGACTGTGGTATATTTAGGAGTGAGGAAATTTCTCGACTGGATTTGTTGCACAGGTGGCATCCTATCACAGTTCCACGCTGGAATTCACTGAGCTCCTGAGAGCAACCCGTTCTTTCACGAATGTTTGTAAAAGCAGTCTGCATGCCTAGGTGCTTGATTTTATACACCTGTGGCCATGGAAGTAATAGGAACACCTGATTCTGATTATTTGGATGGGTGAGTGAGTACTTTTGGCAATATAGTGTATAAGTCATCCAAACACACTAAGTCCATTTGTTGATACACTGATATCAACTTTTTTTGTGTGCCCTGGTATTTTTCAGCCAGTTTGTCAATCATGTTGACCATAGGGATTATTAGACCCAGAGCTTTCATGGACAGATAGTGCCTCTAAAACATGTGACACCAAGGGACTGCCTAAAACTTATTGTGGTACCGTTATTGTTTTGCTTTTGTTTGTTTGCTAAATGTTACTATCTGTCAATGTAAAAGAAAAAGACTAAAAATTAATTACATTGAATTTTGTGAATCTTGTAATATAACAGCTGTACAGACACAATGTAATGAAAATACAACATACATAACAAAAAATAACAATACAGCTAGATTAAACCACAATAGAGTCCAGACATCTCTGCAACCATATTGTTTATGATGCATTTAAATCCATAAATGCACATCACTTTGTATCTTCATGATGGGAATACTGTGCTTACATTCGTCTTTATTTGCTTTTTTAACCTTTTCATATTGAGGTGCACACATTTTGGAGTAAGCTGATACCTGTGGTGTAAGATGTCTTTGGCCATCTCTTCTCCCGTTGTCCAGGAGTGTAGAGGACACAGGAAGGACATACCTACGGAAGAATGGACACACTTTTCTAATATAATATGCAATAAAAAAAAACAAAAGCTGAAAAAATGGAAGTTTAGTGTTTCATGTTTTACAATTTTCTCTCTAACATTAAACAAAATTACCCACAACCTCACAAACAACCGGGGCCAACAAACTCAGCCGGTGAAGCAAAGCGAGTATCGGGTGTTGTTTTATCCTCAGTGCAGTTGCCAAAAGGCCACAAGACAGATTAGCTGGATGAGAGAAGGAAATGAGAGACAGATAACTCTTCAGAGCTGAATAGTGAGCTCAGGTGAAAACAAGACAGAAAAGACTGTCAGGGTGGTTCAGACAGAGGAAATCAAAGCCAAAATAGAACAAAGCACTTGATCTTTTTTCAGTATTTTTGTTTTTAATTAGTAAAAATCTAGTAATGGCAGGAAATGGGAAAGAGAGTCAAGGGAAACGACCTGCAACGATGTTCCAGATTGAAAGATTGAAAGTAAATATGCTGTGGTTCACAGCCAGCTTCTTGGTGCCAGGAGGATGATGTTGAATTTTTAACTTTTTTAATCAATGATTTATGAAACTTGACAATATGCAAACACTTTTTAATGTAATAAACTTTAGATTTGGAACGATCTACCCCCCAGCTAGAATCCAACATGTAGTACAAATACAACTCCAGTTGGCAATTAGTAAAACATTAGTATAACACATCACTGATACTTTATCATGTAGAAATAGATCTTTACAAACTGTGAGTGTTGGACTTTGAGTGATGATGAAGTAATACAGGGCATTTTACAACATTCATTCATTCATTTTCCAAACTGCTTAATCCTCCAGAGGGTCCTGGCTATCAACATGTGAAGGTGGGGTACACCCTGGATGTGTCGCTAGTTCATTGCAGGAAGCATTTTACCACAGCAAACCGAAATACATCCCTTCATCTATCTTTCATCTATATTCTATACAACATAACTTATATATAAGATATATGGAAGAAATGTCAGGTAATTGTGAATGCGGTTTGGACTTGATAACTGGTCTTACCATCAGTGAAACTTCAGTCTTTATAATGAGTCATCATCAGTCATACTTGCAAAGATATTCTCAACCATGTTAAATATTTGTGACTGGGCCAGCGATTGATAATGTCAGTGATGTACACACAGACATGGAGAGCAAAAACGTTTGCAGTGTGGAAGCACAAGGAATAAACTTTTGTAAGAAAATGAATGTTTACACAACATAACATACCCGACAAGGAAAAATACTGAGCTACAGTCACTGAAGTTTTGAGTATAGAAAAATAGCAACAACACTACCTGGCAAAACTATGTACAAATACAGTGTTAGCTAAAGGGATACTCAAATGATGGGATGACTTTCATGAGTAGTAGCTCCAGTCTGTACAGATGGATTAAAAAAACACACCATTTGAGCATGTTTTTTGGTAAGTGACACTATTTTCTGAATCCAAACAAATGCCAAAGACGGGCCACTGCTGTTTATAGAATGTATGGTTGTTTTTGACCGGTCATTAATGTGAAGTTTACTAACACAGTCATTAGGTTTGTTTAAATGTGTTGTGTTGCATATACTGCTTCATCTATTTGTTAAGTGTGTTCAACTTCAATTCGACTTATATAGACGAATGCTACATTGCTATTATAGTTGCACGGTTCCTACAGGTTTCTACAAGTTAAATTTAAGACTTTTTAAGCCCTTTTTAAGACTATTTAGAACAGAATTTAATGCCCATTTCACAGCCATACTGTCAAAAATTCATGACTCCTAGAATTTAGAAAAATGTGTTTTTTTACTCCAACGTCTTGATTCCCACCGTTCTAAGTCATTTCTCACTGGGGGGCTGCAAAGTTGGCAATAATTGGTTCCTAATTTCAATATAAATTGTCGGGTTGGAACGGGTGGAACTGAGTTGACTAACGTTACCGAATTTGGAGCTCAGACATTAAACAAACACATTTAAACATATTTATGGCAACATAACTTAAGACCTACCATATAAAATCTAATACCTTTTAAAGACTTTTTTAAGGTATTGAATGCACATTTGTAAATTCAAGACTTTTAAGACTTTTTAAGACCCTGCAGGAACCCTGAATTGATTCTAATTTTATTGTAAATGGACACACAATGGAAGTAAAATCAGCTTTTTAATTCTACTTAATAATAATAATAATAATAATAATAATAATAATACATTTTATTTATATAGCGCTTTTCATAGAACTCAAAGACACTTTACATACAGCAGACAAAAACAGAAACCAAACACATTAAAAACAGATAAAAGCAGGTGCAAAAGGCAGGTATACAAATATAAAACAATTAAACATTAAGATTAAACATTAAAAGCAAACTTAAATAAATGACTTTTTAAAAGGGATTTAAAGGTGTTGAGGTTGGAGCAGTGTCGGATAGAAGGTGGGAGGGAGTTCCAGAGGTTTGGAGCAACAATGGTAAAAGCTCTGTCCTTGTCTTACAGATACAGTGAAAGTCAGAGACATTGTACTAAACGTCATAGAGAAATGTTAGTCATGCTTTTATTGTCAGCAGGGTGATGACTACAATGTTTTGGGTTTTTTTTAACCCTACTCCTCAAAACCATTCATTCAACCATTCAAAATGCACCTGTGGCTTTAGCAGCTGACAACATGTAAACTAAGCAATATGTAATAATTAACTATAACATGCAGCGAAATGTATTAAATATTTTTGGCAATACAATGGGATTAGTATGAGGTTAGAGTAGATAATTATGTTAGATAAAAAACTGTAAAAGTATAGGCTGCTACTAAGTACAAACAGTACAAAAATACACTTCACAGAGTGAAGAGTAAAATGTTGACATGGCTTGGGTATTTCTATTCTGCAGTATTATCATTATTATAAAATCAGTTAAAATCACTTTGGGTGACAAACTACTGTGTGTATTTTTGTGTCCTTACCGTCAAAGCAGTGTATGTGCAGGACAGTGTGAGCTCTCTTGCGATTGGCAGTCCACTCCAGAAGACAAGGCGGGTACGTCCGGATGTACTCAGGTCCCACATTGAGCCTCTGCAGAGCCTGAAGCAGACGGTGCTGACACACACAGTCATAGCCCTCAGGTCCATAGTCAGACACAAACCTACAGCAACAAACACAGGCTAAAATGTGTGCATAACAACTGCTTAAAATACATCAACACATACAGAATTGATGACCAATGCTTGAACATTAATGACATTTTATATAGTAATAAAACATATTCCCTGCAATTGTGTCTTACTTGAGCAGGTACTTGGCCAGCCTCTGAGAGGGTAAGAAGGCAGAAAGACAGGAGGAGAGGAGGAGCCACCCACGCTCTGAATTCAAGATGTTTGGATTTCTCCAAACCTAATGGAAAACAATGAATATGAAAAAAAACATGGTTGTAATAATGTGAAATTCTTATTAAAATATGCTGAAGCTGAACTGGTGGGGTAATAGAGGCTGGGACTCACCTGATTGGCTACCTGGGCCAGAATCTCATCTCGGAGGCTGGGATTTGCAAGTCCTCTCTGGATGATGTAGTTTCCAAAGAGATTCTCCTGAGCCCCATTCAGATTAGGATCACCCATGAACCTTAGTATCTGTAAAGTCACACACAGCCTTTATAACACACACCTACTCTACCAATCAAGTTTTTAAGTTCAAGACTTCTACAGACTTCTGAGGCCAGTGTGAAGGCAATTTGAGACCAATTTTTAATCCAAATTGAAAAAGCAATGTATGTACGGTATGAATGATGTGAAGGAAAACTTGAGTATTTAATTATTTGTACAGTAAATAATTTCTTTAAGGTTTATTGTTTATAGAAATCATTGTTCTTATTACCAGTGTTCCCTGTATATTCTCCAATATGTTGCATACAAAGGATTTACTTACTCCTTTACACTCAGATTAATTAATCAAAATTAAGACATAAATTAATTTTTAAAAATCAACTTTTCAGTATAATTAGTGAATTTTTTGTTGTTGCATGCTTTAATGGGCCATAGATCCAAATACTGTATTAGTATTGTCAATGCACAGTGAATCACACTGAAGCTGGACTTTGGCGATGTGTTCATTGTAACCCTCCAGGCCTTAATGAGTGTTACAATATGAGCATCTTCAAAGTGACGGTAGGTGTTTTCTGGTGGCTTTTTGGTTTTTCTGAATTCCCTTGTAGTTTTCTACCAAGTGGGCTCTTCTTGAGTTAGATCTCATCTAATTACATTTACTCAAGTTCAATAAAAATAACATTAACAGAAAAAAACGTATTAGTAACTTATTACTATTAGAAGTTGGTATTTGCAGATGCAACCACACATCTCTATTCATAGTTTTCAGTTCAGTGATGGTTCAGAGCCCTGGAGGGCAAAAACAAAGTTCCCACATGAGAGTCAACACTGAATAGTTAAAACAGCACACTATCAATTTAACATCTGTTCCAAGTCGGACATACTTTGATCACTTAGAAGAATTAAAACAAAGACACCTATCTGACCTATGCATAGCTCTCAAAACAGTACTTCAACCTTTTTGAACAGTGCTTTACAACTGTTTACAGACAGTAGGTTGTAGCTGTGAGGAAGCCCTAATCTAACACTGCGGCAGGATAGACGGTTATAAATATTTTATGGATTATTCTGAGCCACAATAAACTCTGGATGGATTATTATTGCTGCAGCTGTTTGGAAGGTGGACAACAAATTCCTCAACAACATAAAGATCTTATGTTAATGATGGATCATTTCAGGAGCTATATGGTTATTAGTGTCTTTGACATAAACATAATCTAAACATTTTTACAGTGTCAGGTAAAGAGCTCCTACGGATTATATGCTTTCATTGACATTCTGTTGCTGTGAACAAGGGATGGATACAATTTGCATGTACATGTATAGCAGATTTAGGAGGATTATAAATATACATTGAATAAGCAAATTAATCTGGGTTTAATGTCTTGATATGCAACAGTTTAGCAGCTGTGAAGACCCCTGGATACAAGAGTTCCCAGTAATATCTGACTGCAACATTACCAGGGTAAAAACATTCAGGGCTCCGGGTTTAAGTTCCTCATCCAGTCTGAGCAGAGAATTCTCCACTGGAGCTGTCAGCATCCCAAACAATGGCTCCTACAAATGACCACACAGTGATACAGGCTTTTTATCTGTGGTTAACATATGTTGTATTCACATGTTCACAAATACAGATAATTTGCTTTTGTGTGTATTTGACTGTGAGCATGTTTACCCTAAATATGGCTCGAATGTAGTGAGTCATGAGGTAGTTGTTGATATCCAGGGGCAGGGTCATCTGAGGTTCAACCTGAACCTTTGGAGCCTGTACCACTGCCAAGCAGTCTGAGTGCAGCTCTGCACCACCTGAACACACACAGAAATGTGTCACCACAGAAACACAACAGTAAATATTGTAGAACTCACCTGCAAACAGGATGGAACACATCTGTTGGTAGAAGGTTATTTTTAGCCCTGACGGAATGTGTGCGTCTACCTGAAGCTGCCTGCAGAAGGGCTGCCAGTTCAGCAGGGATGGGCAGTGTTGTCACATTCACCACTTCTCTATTGATGCGATCCTGCACACATTACAAATACCAAAACTCAACGTTAAACACCTAAACCAAATATGAGTAGCTAAGTTCATTCATATTCTGAACAACTTTCTCCTTGAGAGGAGGTGCTGGAGCCTATCCCTGGTACCTATGGGTGAAGGTGGGGTACACATATACATAGGCATACAGAGACTAACAGTCAATCGCTCTCACATTCACACCTATGGGCAATTGTAGGTTGAACAATTAACCAATCAGTGCATGTTGGAGGAGGAATGTGGAGAGAACCCACGCACAGGGAGAAAATGCAAACTCCACACAGAAAGGTCCCTGGTTGGAATCAAACCCAAGACCTTCTTGCTGTGAGGCGACAGTGCTATTCACTGCACCATCGTGTTGCCCCTCAGAACTAGGCTGTTTTTATTATTATTAGCTTACCGGCTGATAGGCCGTAAGCTATTGTGGTCATGCGGTGTCCGGCAGCGTCTGTCGTCGTCTGTCGTCCGTTACAAAACTTTCAATCGTCTTCTTCTCCAAAACTATAATTCCGATTGACTTCAAACTTGGTATGCAGCTTCTTTATGATGATGTCAACAAAAGTTAGTGAAATTATTTGGATCCGGATCTCATTATGGATTTGGTGCCACTTTGAAAAATGTCCCTATTATAAGAGATAGGAAGTGGATCGATGCAATAAATCACTAAGTATCAATGATATCAAGTTGGAATTTGAATTTTTTCCAGATCTGATTGGAATATGACTAAAACATGGTAGCTATATGCTGATTCGCTTGGCACCATTAAACTGGATTTGAATTTGTTCATCACTGTAACAGGAGATTCTGTACATGTATGCCACTTTACTTAGTACTCTGATCCACTGAAGCTTCTACCACCCAGGATCTTTCACATGCACAAATGTACATGACCACAAAGTGAGGATCCACACTTCTTCTAGAATATATCCTGTGGATGCGCTGGGATGCATCATCAGTGATGTTTCCTGGGGTCAATGGGTGTTCCGGGTCTGTTCGAACATCATACACCCTCGCCCAGGCGACCCGACTGGGGTGATCAAGTCCCAGCCTGCATCCCAGCAGCAGTTGACCATGGGGCTTCCCTCTTCAGCCAGAGCCACCTAGTGGCTCTCTCTGCAGCATCGGTGGTTGATTTGATGGCCCTCTTCTTCGCCAGGCCCACAATCCCTAGCTTAGCTAAGAGTCTGCAAAGTGACCGACCTGAGAAGCCTCGGCATCCCACCTCGATAGGTTCACAGAAAGTTACCCAGCCATTGCTCCTGTACTGCTCCGTCAACTCCTGGTACTTAGCACATTTCCGCTCTTGGGCTTCATCCATGTGCTCCTCCCAGGGTATAGTGAGCTCTACCATGATCACCTTTTTGGTGGAGTTGGAGAAGATGACCATGTCTGGACGCAGTGAGGTTGGGGCGATATGCTCTGGGAAGCGCAGCTGCTTAACCAGGTCCACTCTCAACTTCCAGTCGGCCACTGAGGCAAGGAGGCCAGGCACCGGTCCAAGCTGTGAGCGGTGCCTCTCTCCAGCCTTGATAAAGGTGATGGGCTTTGGGCGGTGCTGTCTACTGGTGGTTATGGCCAAGGCAACCGCCTCTGCAACTGCTTTGAGCACTTGGTCGTGCCGCCAGCGATAGCGGCCATCTGCAAGTGCCCTCGGGCAGCCGCTGAGGATATGTTCGAGGGATCCTCTCCCAGAGCACAATGCACAGGCTGGAGACTCGATTTTGCCCCAGACGTGGAGATTTACTGGGCTTGGTAGGCTGTCGTACACAGCTTGGATCAGGAAACGGACTCTGTGGTAGTCTGCTCGCAGGATGTTATCCCAGGTGACCCTTCGCTGCTCTGCAGATTCCCACTTTGTCCAAGCTCCTTGCTGCCTCAGCCCCACCATCCTGCTTGCTCTCTCTTCTTCCACGCCTGCCCGAACCTCCTCCTGGAGAAGCTGGTGCCTCTCCTTGCTCTTGGCTTTGCGAATGTTAATACAGAAATACTCTTGGATTGCCCAAGCTGGGAATCAAACCCCAGCCTCTGGTATATCTGTCCATCACCTAACCCTCTGGACCACACAGCCCCCCCAAATACCGTGATAGATGACCCGTCTTGAAATACCATATTTTCATTCCAAAGGCATTCAGGCACCCTTTGCTGAATATAGATCCTTAAAGTCCTTCCATTGTTATTTGATGGTTACATACTTTGAGATATATATTGCCAACACATTTCACTACAATTTATGACCAAAGTTGACCTATGGTAAGTCAATCAAGCCATTATTGTATGCACATTGTTTTCAGAATAATATGTGTGAAACACTTGTTTCAGCAAAGCCAGGTCCATCAAAGAATAAATCCCAACTGTCCATGCTTTCAGCTTGGGCTATTTCTGTAATATACATTAAATACACATAACTGGGTGATAATAAATGGCATCTGGATACATTTCCCAAAGCTTTAATTTGGCCGGTAAGCTACAGGGCCATTAGTTCTATTTTTTAATATTATGTAAATTTAACCCTGTTAGTTTTGCTTTCACACTGCAATTTGGTAATGAACTGCAACATCCACCTGTCATCATCAACGTACTGCATCTCCTTTTTTAGATGATTGCACAGCATTTTGTGAATTTATAAGTATAATAAGCAATAACTTCTTAATCTTGTTTTTCTCCCTATTTCATTTTTTGTGATAACAGCCTTGCTTAACCTAAGGTAATGTCTAAAATTAATTTTCAGACTGTAAATGAACCAGCTATAGTTTAGTTGTATTTCAGAGTTCCCAGATCGAGCTCACCCTGGTCTGGTGGAAGGTTTCTGCAAATATGTTTTGGATCATACTAAAAATGTCCAAAGGTCCAGACCAAATAACGTAGGTGTGAAAGCGCATTTAGACTCAGGAGTCTAAGGGTGTTACATGGTACTCACCTCTTCCGCCTTCCTGGCAGGGTGCACCACTGTCTGACAGAAAGACAACAGTATCACACATCACCCAACTGTTCATTTAAAATACTGTAGATCTCCACAGCATGATCTCATTAACACACAGACAAAAAAAGTCTTTGTGCACATACCCTCATGTACCGCTGTCGATTGACGATAAGCAGCACAACTGAGCGGAACCAGATGAGATACTTTCTCCTCAGAACAGCCCTTTTCCTGTTCATGAAAAGTCTTAATTATTAGATTTGCTTCATTAATACAGATGAAAATAGAGAGCAGAGAAAATGTTTATGTAAAAATGAGTTGGTGGCAAATGAATGTGTGATAAATAAAAATCTGTGTAAAGCAGAAATAAATGTGTTTTGAGTTTGTTGCAAAAGAGAAAAATGGATTAAACACAGAACTAAGTCTAAATCATGCTTAAAAATCACAAAGTACGTATATCTAAATTAATTCCATCCCAAAAAATAAGCAGCAATCTCTGCTCGTATATACTAAGCAATATGTTAGCTCTAAACATGCTTATGAGCTTATTTAAAGTTTGTGTTGGACTATACATTATTCTCTGATGTTTGCAAACTCAATTTCTACCAGTAGCTACTGTCGCATCTGTTTCTGCTGTAGGTGAGCAGAAGAGATGCAGTGAAGAATTTAAGAGCACAGGCAAATCAGTGTTCAGACTGTAGTCTAGGCTGTAATAATAATAATAATAATGATAATAATAATAATAATAATAATAATAATAGATTGGATTTATATACTGCTTTTCACTGCTTCACCCTGAATCTGGTACTCATTCACTCCACAGTCTCACATTGGTGATGGTAAACTACATCTGTTGGCACAGCTGTCCTGGCAAGACAGATGGAAATGTGGCTGCCAATCCATGCCAATGGCCTCTCCGACCACCACCAAACACTCATTCACATTCGTAAAATAGTCGACCTTCCAACCCTCTGGTTAGTGGAAGACCTGCTCTACCTCCTGAGCCACAGCACAATTCAGCTTAGAAGTGGATTTAGCTAACTTCAATAAATGACCAGCTCCCAGCTCACATTTCATAGTCACATGCAAGTATTCATGAAGTTTAGCTTACTGTAATAACCCAAGAGGTGAGGACCTCAGCCAGCTCCAACATGAAACCAGTGTGGAAGTATCTTAAAGCTGTAATGTGAATGGGTTGCCTTCAAAAAGCCCTGACACCCATAGACTTAGAGTAAACATCTCTCAAACAATATTAATTCAAACAGTTTTCTCCATTTTCTTTGAAACCTCTAATAAATGATCTGCAGATCCATCTTTAAATCATTGCTGTGTTAATAAAACCTCAGATAAAGAGAAGACTGTAAGAGAGCTTGCTCGCCTGTTGATTCAGACTTTGAATCCATTTAATAAAAATAAGACTTCTCCACTGTAGCTGTTAACAGGTTCAAGATTGTAAAATGACTGTTGCACAGCACTTGATGAAGTTTACTGTTTATGGAGTCAGTAAGCTAATGTTTAGCAGTAGTTCAACCATGACACCTTGTATATGGCTCTAACCTTTCACCATTTTGTCCAAATATGGTCACTTCCAGCTCTGAAAGCCAACATGTCAATAGCTAAAGAGCATTACGGTACCCCTTCAGAAAATCCTACATACAATGATGAGAAACGGTATTAGATCTAACATTTTTACATGATCTTAGCAACTATGTAATTATTTTAATAAGTACAATGAACTAAATAAAAGTATAGATGGACCAAGTGATGAAGTGAGTTTTGTTACTAATCACATTTAGTTTCAGTGCACGTTTTTAACATGTCCTATGATGATTCATTTCCCCAACCTCATCAAGATGAGACCAGCAATCTCTGTTCCATTTTAGAGTCAGAGGGTCTGACCTTGACTTTAGTGCCATTTTAATGTCTTAATTAATTCAGTATTTTTTACACATTTAAATAAAATGCAAATTCACGTCACATTTTCAGACTCCGTCAGAATGACAGTGACGGATCAGCATGACCTGTCTCGTCTGGCCCAATCGTCTCACATCAAGGATAAAAGCACCACACTATCTGTGATAAGTTCCGACCTGTTTAACCCTGCGAAACCAAACACTTAAAGCCTAAATTGCTGCTCTCAAGACTGAAACTCCAGACTCAAGAAAGAAAGCTTGTTCTGCAATGAAGGCAGTTAAAGCACCAAGAGGAGGACTTCATGGCAGAAGGTTCCAGGACACATTACCTGGTCAGGAGGCCTTTACAGCGAGCTTGAAAGCGCATTATACGACCTCTTAATTTCATAAAGCTCTGTCGCAAAAGAAACATGCGGGTATGTCTCTGCAGTGTCATGGCAGCAAGGTTCAGCAAACTGTCACGTTTCCCCTCCAACACCTGATACAGCTCTTCTTTCAGGAAAATCTGGAAAACACATACAAACAGATGAACACAGTCACTCAAACCTAAACCCAGTGGTGGTTATTTGTCTGTACAGCTTTGGAAGACTGGTCAGACTGGAACCCCGTGAAAACCTGTGGAAGGTGATCAAGAGGTAGATGGAAGGACACGAGTTTCTTGATCCCTACACTACCCTTCACCGACAGGAAGTCCAAAATTTGGTTTTTCATGCGCAAGTTTTGTCCCATTTTTCCAATTTCCTGCTGTTTTACTTGCTCTAGACAATTACCTCAATAGACTTTTTCATCTAATGTTCATCTGAAGACTTCAATAGCCGGTTATAAAATGATGAGATTTTGTTCAGTGTTCTTGTTGTGCTGATGCAGCAAATTTCAGTGTCTTTTGCCAGAAATTGTCCACTGTATGAGGAGGATAACTGGCTATATTTTTCATCTATAAAGAATTACATCTGATTGATTTTTGTCACATTACAGATCAAACAGGGTAGATGATGTCACAGATAGAAGACATTCATTCTATAGGCTGCGTCCTTGTCAGGGCTTTTTAGAACTCTCAATCTCAAGCGGAACCTCAATGTATTTTAGAAATGTGCCTGAGTATTGATGGGATGACAGCATCCGTTTCATCAGTGCTGCCACCGTTGTACGGCGCTTCTGATTTTCTGTAATACTCTAGCTGATCACAATTGGACAGTAAGTGTGAGTCCTTTTGACTTGCAACATTTAATATATGTGGACTTAAACAATTAATTTATGACAGAAGTTCCCTATAAATCAAGGTCATTTCCAATAAATCAAAAGCTTTATCTGCATATCGACAACTTTGATACTCCAGGGTTCATTGGTGACACATAAATGTATTCCGAGGCTTCACTTCTCTTTGGATCCAACTGGACTAAAAGTCGTAATAGCCTCTTGAATCGACACACAACATCCAACACTACATCTGCCATGTTGGTTTGAATACACAGTTTTCACCTGGTATTTGCCTTATCCAGGTGTGTATTGTTGGGATTCCAAACACCAGGTCTGAAGATGTATGAGTGCGTATTCAATAAAACCATTAAAGCACCCGCACATGGAGGTTTGACAGCCCGGCCACTGCATCACACATACCTATAAATAGTAATAGCACTGGTCTCTTTATTTTTTCTAGAGCTGAAGGATTAAATCAAACTTGTACATTGTGTATCTGAATGTGTACACTATCCACTCACCTTGCTGACTCCCACCTGATATGAACCGGGTTTCACTGGAGCAAGCTTATGGAGCATAATGACACAATTTTCTGCCTCTGCAGGTGGACACTCTTTCAGGCAGAGGAGGCCTTTGTACCTGTGTAAACAATACAAGACAGAAACTGCAATTTGACTTCAAACTAAACAAAGATGAGAGTAGTACAACTGACAGCTGTGGCACGCATTTCAATTCCATCCTAAGTTTTTAGTGACTGCATGTTTTGGAGGCTGACATTGTTTTTTATTGTAAGTCGGGTTACTTCAGTAGTCAGCGGTCAAAGATGCTACAAGATCAGCTGAATCTCTCTTTTAAACAGCAGAAATAGATGTCTGAAATCTACTCAAGCCAAGATGAAAAGATTTTTTAAGATTTTTTATCGCTTGGCAAGGAGGTTTTGACAGCTTGGAAACGGGACTTGAAGGCTAAGTAGAAACAAGGCTATTCTAGAAAGAAATTTAAAGGGGATGTTGAAGTGCTCTAAAAAATATTCGATCATATATTTCACATGAGCATAAGGCTTAAAGTTTCTGAAAATTAAGACTAAAACTAGCAGTGAAAAATTACTGAATCATCTAAAACTAACATAAAAATAACATAATAGTTTTTAATAACACAACAAAACTAAAACAATTAAACCTTAACTTATGCAGTAATAAAATTAAGTAAAACTAAACTGAAAACAAAACAAGTGAAAAACTTAGCAGTGCTTACTAATACCCCTGCCTACAACACTTTGCCCTTCCTGATCACTGATACCCTGCTGACCCAGGGATTAATTTTGAGTTTTAACTTTCAATCTTTTTAAAAACTGCTCAAAAATAAAAAAAAAAAAAAAAAAAAAAGGAAAAATTGAGAGTAAGGCACATGTACAGAACATGTGTGTGAAATTTGAAAAGAATTGGGTGAATAGTGTCGAAGAAATGGGTTGGACAAATGGTCCAAGTTGAAATTTAAAAAGAATTATTTAAAAAATCCAAAAGTTGAAATTCAGCCATCAAACAGTGTAGTGCACCTCTCCTAGTGGTAAAGAACACGTGTGAAATTTGAAAAGAATCGGGTGAATAGTGTCCAAGAAACGGGATGGAAGGATGAAAGGACAGACAGATGGAAGGATGGATGGAATTCCTGGTATATCTACTGTACATACCCCTGGCCTTTGGGGCAGGGGTATGTACAAATAAAAAATAAAGATGTAAGAACTTTAATGAGCATTTATTTATTTACAGATAGGTCTAATATGTAAATTAATAACTGCAGAGAAACATCTGAGGGTTTTATATGACCAACCTTGACAGGAAGCTTTGAAAGTGTAATCTGAATGGATAACCGTCTTTCCTGATATAGATGGTCTCCATTATACCACAGTACCGCAGCTGAGTGCTGACCAGATCCATGTCAAACACACCAGATTCCTGCACACACACATTACACACAGATGCAATGCACAGATACAAAGTCAGGAGTTATGTACTATACATTATATAAATGTAAACTATCACTGCAAACCTACACACGTCAACCAACTTGCACATATACCTTATGATGGTTTGGTTTGATGCATCGCACAAAATAAGGATTACACCTGCCACAGACAAATCAGAGCAAATGAATGATGAATGATTTGTTGCAGGGAAATATTTTCCCCTTCAGGAAAGGAAATTATATAGCTGTTGGAGACATTAAGTATTTCAAAGTGATCTACGGAGTGATTTTCTCTCATATATCGAAGACATAATTAGGGTGAATAAAGTGAAAGTATCTGTCAAACAACACTAAACACTATTTTTAATCACTTTACAAGAAAGTTAAGGAAACTATGCAGTTTTGCCTCAAGAAACAAAATTCAGGTTGTTTGAAATGACTCATGCCCCTATTCCTCACATCATAAACTCTATAAAGTTTTTCTGTACTTTGGACAGATATAATTGAACTTACAGAGCTTTTCTCCACTGACAACTACAGCATCAGCTTTCCAACATTAACTTATATTACATTTAGAAGGAAGAGATTCTAATAAATATTTAAAATTAGATGCTAAGTGAACCTAATAAACAGAACTGGGCAATTTCTGTTGCATTTCTCCATTTCCACAGAAGAGGATGAGATGATGAATGATAGTTCAAATTCATGCAAACAGTATAAAAGAGTGGAGGTTCTACTGAGACCTTTGCATTTCTCAATCAGCTCTTGCAGGCTGCTCTGAAACTTTGCGCTGACTGTGTTGGCCTGATAACGGCGAACCGCACTGTTACGACGTGCGTTCGGACTTCTGCTGAGATAGAGACTCTGAATGGCTTCATGAAGAGGCTCGACACAACCTGAGAGAAACCACACAAGAGAAACCGGGAATTAAAACCTGAGTATTCTATCATTTACCAGGTGAATATTTGTATTTATAAATATTTAGGTACTCAAAGGATGTGTAAATACAAATGCCGTGCTAACCAGAAATAACCTACCACCATATTTAACTGTGTTCTGTCACAACAAGGAGATTATAGTTATGTTTTTTGTCCTGTGACTTTTATTTTGTTAATAGTATGTCCCTCTGTTTCTGTCAACTTGCCCTTCCTGTTTGTCTAATTGTCACCCCACACCCTGATGGTTTCCACCTGTTCCCTGATACCTAGTGTGTGCATGTATCGTCCCTTTCTCCCTTTGTACTGTGCCAGTTTGTCTTTTTCCTTGCCAGAAGAACCAGCGTCTTGTCACCTTGTCTTGTCAGTTCTCGTAAATCTCTTGTTCCATGTGCTTGCTTGAATGCTCTTTTGTTACTTTTAATACAAAAACAATAATAATAATAATATATTTTACAGTACAGTAAAACAGGAGAATATAAAACAAGCAATAAACAGAGTAAAAAATAAAAGGCAGGTTAAAAATTGGACAATGAAATTGTGGTCACAAAGAGAAAGCGGGTCCTAAACAGATGGGTTTTGAGTTTGGATTGAAGAGAGGGAGTGAAGTGATATTTCTGAGTTCCGGTGGCAAGGAGTTCCAGAGTTGGGGAGCAGAGTGGCTGAATGCTCTGCTCCCTATGGTGGTGAGATAGGTAGAGGGAACAGTGAGGGTGGATGGAGGAGGAAGATCGGAGGGTGCGAGAAGGAGTGGCCAACAAGAAGGAGACCAGACAGATATGGATTACCAAGTGGACTGCAGTTTCTCCTCATTGGGTGATTTTGAATTTTTTTTAACAAATTCTGTTTCCCAGTTTTTTCCTCCTCTGTGAGTAATTTTTGTCTTATCTTGTAATTTCATGTATTTTGACCTTTTGCCACAATTGAGTGATTTGAGTTTTTCTGAATCTTCTGTTTTTTAAACTCTTGCCTCAATCTGAGTGATCCTTTTTTTTGTATTTGAAAATAAAGACTGTTAATTGTAAGATATTCTCTGGCAGTTGTGCATTTCAGTTTCATTCCTCGTTCAATCGTGACATGTTCAAGTTTTTCACAAGAAAATTTATAATCCATTTTTTTTCTCAAAATTCTTATCTCAGAACTTTCAAGCATCTCTTGAAAATCTTACCTTCCTCCCTACACTACCATTTCAGTAATAACATTGTTATACTGTACAACTCAAATGGAGCAATTACATTATACTGAGTAATAACTGACTACAGTCATGAGGAAGAGTGTATCTGCATATCTTACTTTGTTCTTGCTTGGACGAAGAGGTCCACAACATCCTGACGGACCATGTCAAAGTTTTTGTCCAAGAATTTGTGCACCTGCAATTATAAAATGTTAGGACAAAAAGACAATGGCAAAAAATGAAAAATAAAAGAGTGTGTGTGTGTTATTATATATATATATATATATATATATATATATATATACACCCACCACACACACATATATATATATACCTACATACATATACGATATAGTTGTGTGTGGTGTGCGTATATATAATATATATATATCTATATATATATATATATATAACACATAACACACATACATATACTAGATATATATATATATATATATATATATATATATATATAATATATATATATATATATAGATATATATATTATATATATATGTATAAGAAAGATCGAGAAAAGAAGGAAGAAAGAAATACAAGTACCTGGTAAGTGACCTTTCCAGCATAATGTTTCAGGGTGACTCTGGCTGTGGCATCTTTGGCCTGGATAGAGCGGGTTGTTACCATGGTGATAGTGGCACTTCTGTAGGAAGGTGTGGTCTGTTGCCTAGCAATGATTGGAGATGGTTAATGGTTGGTGAGCCATGGAAACTAATCTGTACAGCACAAGCACATGTTGCCAAGTGTACAGGCAGATCGTCTCCAGTCAGTTAACCTGCTGTGTTCGTATTACACTTGGAGCATCAGACACATGTTATAATGTAACGCGTTCATCTCAATAAGGGCTCAGTCAGTCTCCTACATTAAGAGCCCTGAAAATAATGATACGATAGCAGCATGTAGGCAATTAAGTGAGCGTGTGGGACTGTGTTATATTGATCTGAGCTGGCTATATTACACTTCAGTCTCAGTTTATGGGAAATCCAATAAATGAGATTTTTTAACCTAATTTCTTTTGAAATCTACAGTGCAGGTACTGGGATCATGGGTTATTGTTTTTCACAATACATCTAAACAAAGTAAGAATTCAAAACTTTTTTTTAATTCAATCTAACTTCATTTTACTTGGTCTTTGTGAACTAAGACAGCAAATACTTCGGATGTGTTCCGAATTATTAACTTTTATTGCTGCTTGTATGATGCTTTTTTTGTATCAGCCTGGCTTAATAACATTTGCATCAATTGTAGTAATTTCCCATGGCTTAAAAAGTAAAAGTTTATTGAAAAATATGTGGGAGTACCTGTGGAAAACCACACTGGTCATCCAGTATGCGTAGTATCCCATGAGGCTTAGCAGCTATGAGGTCAAGGCACGCCTGGTTGTGGCTGAAGGGCTGCTGTTGCCACTCAATCTGCTCCCGCATGTACTCTTCCTACGCACAAAACACAAACAACCAAAGTTCATCAGGCTGCTGTGTATAAGTGTTCTAACTCCACTGCTGGTCATGTTCACTTCAGTTGAAGAATTACTCTGTTCAGTGCTATTGGAGAAATGCAGTGAATTTGTTGTATTTATTAATAATTGTGTTCAAAACAATGGTGATAATGGACTTGTCGAACTCCAGGTGTTTACATGCTGCACATGCATTAATGCATACATAATGCATATGTGGTTAATATGAACGTATGTAAGCAGGTACATGCTGTCACAAACACTATGTCCTTAACATGCCTGTCACATCTGAATATACACAGTCATGGTAAACTGATAGTGATAATAAAAACCTCTATAATAATCTGCTAAGAAGACTGATATTAGACATCAGCGAATATCACAGCCAAGGTCTGTCTGTATTGTAATGTCCTATTAATTGCGGATTAATCCGTAGCATACATGTACAGATAGTGCATACGCAGATGTGCACATGCATGTACTGACATTACACTCATCCCTGTTTGATTGAGATGAGTTGCATACAGCCCCTTCCGCATGCTGTGTTGTCTCTGCACTGCGGTCTTACTGTTACTGTTTATTAGTACTTTATATTTATTGTTTGATGGTAGTTAGATCCAGGATATGACCTAGAGGACAGTAAACTGGAGCTTGTTTCATCTTATTAGGATGAGCTCCCAGGAAAACATGAAAGTGTAATTTTATGGTGTTTCTAAAATACTGACAATATGCTATTTTCACCAGGCATTTCTATCTGTCAACACCAATGACTTGAATCGTGTGAAAAAATTGGCCATTATTGATTCATGATTAAGACATGATTCCACCTAATATGGCTTTTATAATTGCTATATATATTGTTTCTGATCATCTTCTAAAAAAAACAGAGAAGCATTTTTTTTTTTTGGGGGGGGGGGGGGGGTTTCTCCTCAGGAAACATATGGGATATGTTATGGCATTTTTATAAGACTTGATTTCTTTCTTTCGCCTCTGTAAATCAGAAAATAAAAAACTTTTATTGAGTGTATTTTCTATCGGCAATGAAGTGTACTATTGTACCTACTGAAATAAACAGTTTCCCTCTCATTTTCTTTCTCCATGCCTCCATAGTGTGGAAAGACACACAACAGCAGTTCTTCACCTGTTCTCTTATTCTTATAATTCATATTCTTTTAAATAGAAATAAGGTTAATAAACTAATGCATAATCATTAGAGAAACACTAAATTTAGTGCTTGATAATTGTTGCACCTGGAGTTTATGAGAATGACAAAATGAAAAAATTAAAAAAAAAACCTTGCCCAAATCCATGCAATAGTTTGTACATTCAACTTGTACTTGGTTTAACTGATTTAACAAAATACAATAAATACTGTACCATACTAAGTGTAGACATAAATTCAGTGAAATTTCAAGGTGATTTCAATGTCAAAAAAGTGGTTGGTAAGATACACAGGATGTTTTGGATATTTTTTAATCCCCATATCAGTTTTTGTTGATATAACAGTTTTTGTTGATATAACCCATGCACAGTAGCTGTACAAAAATAAAACAAGTATTTTGTTCCCCTGACCTGCTCCTCCTGGAAGATGACCCTGTTAAAGAAGAACTGCAAAGTTTCATTGGCGTAGTTGATACATAGCTGCTCAAAGCTGTTCACCTGTAGCTCCTGGAGGGTAAACAGAGCAGACATGTGGGGGCTGAAACACACAGGTAAGTCATCACAAATTAGTGCTTAAGGAAATTGTTTTTTAGCGTGACCTCAAATCCATATATGTCTAATATGGAGATGGAGAGGGCTTCGTTGCGAGGGTACACCCGTCCATTGATGCGCTCTGTCAACCAACTAAACAGCAGCGAATACAGGATCTTGGCAACAGCATCTCTACGAAAAACACACAATAATGTTTCTATGGAAACAGAAAACCCAGTTCCTATGGAAACAGAGGACATCTGAAAAATCTCTCCCCCCAGCCCTGACATCCTTTGTCCTCACATGCCTCTACCAAAGATTGGAAGAGAATATCAAAGAGTGTTCACTCCCTCTCTGTAGTCTGCTACTATGATTTTAGGGAAAGATGAAGGCAAAAAAAACAACAACAAAAAAACAGCACATAAAAGCCTCAAACAACAAGTGTCAGACACAGGCATTCATTTAGGTAATTCCAGACAGAAGCATTTCATTTAACAAGTACTTTAATTTTTTACTTCCTCACCTGGCATCCACAGCACTCTCCACAGTGAGTGGAGTGTAGATCTTCTCCCGCACTGTGTCCTGCATGGTCAAGAACATCTCTTATCTTACAGCTCTTCAACTGTTTTATCTGAACCTGTGAGTTAAAGTCAAATGATTGTGTTCTGCTCACTGTCAGTTTGAAGGTGACGGACTTCTGCAGGCCATCAGGTGATACCTGCAGCAGCTCCGCGACCACCCTGATTTCCTGAGCACTCACCACCGAAGCAACCTCCTGACCGTCAGCCTGCAGACACACATACGGACATACACACGCTCAATATTACAATTATGCATCAATATCATCGTCATTCATCCATGAAAGTACAGGCGTTTACACAGCTGATCTGTGTCTCTGGCTGTGTGTGTGTGCGTGTGTGTGTGTGTGTGTGTAGGTGTGTGCGTGTGTGTGTGTGTGTGTGTGTGTGTGTGTGGTGTGTGTTGAAAACAAGAGACCTGGTGTGGCTGGAAGAAGACATTTCCCAGATGAAGAACAGAGGACAGGATTCTGTAGATGCCGTTTTGCTCCTCTGGGGTGAAACACAGCATGTCCATGGCACCCAACAGACGCTTGAAATCCTCCGCGTCATCTTTCCCCTCAATGATGCAGTCCCCTCCCTGCATTTGTATAAACACATACACTGTTATCAGTAATGGACTTATCACCCATGTTTGGAAGATTCCTTTTAAAATGCATTTTACTACAGATTATGGAATTATTATTTTCTTAAATGTAGTAGATGGCAAAAGTGCACATTCAGTACTCTAGAAGTGAAGATTAAAAAAAATCTCTGGTAAAGGTGAAAAAGTACAGGCTTTTAATGTACTCAAGTGCAAAATTAATTTGGAGGATGCAAACTGAAATTCACATTAAACCATTTTAACTCAACTATAAACAATGTACTGAAAATAATGAATGCCTAATGAGGAAATCAGTTACGTTGTACACAGAAGCTATAATAAAACAGGAGAAGAAGAAGAAGAAATATGTCCATAAAGCAATTAAATACAGATTTTTACAGTACAATACACACACAGACACACACCAATAATGATGTAAATAGCCAAAGACATTTAATGAATTATCTTTAATGGCTAGTAAGCTACGTGTTGCTCAGTGTTTCATCAGTCTCATGAAGCAGCAGAGCAAATAAGCTCCATAACCAGTAAGATCATGCATGTATCATCAAAAAGACAGCATCATGAATCATAAACATAAAAAAAATTACAGCTAGTCGCTCTCTTTCTCTGTCTATAAATATATATTTAAGGAGGAAACAGGTGCCCTTTAGTTCTGTAATTCAATCAAATGCCATCTTTCAGTGCTGTAAAAAAATTGATTTGTTCCAACATTTAATGGGTTCATCCATGTTTGATGACTTACCCTTCTATCAAGTTTCATAAAAAAAAAAAAAAAAAAAAAAAATCTGCATTAATTTTGCATA
This sequence comes from Sphaeramia orbicularis, assembly GCF_902148855.1. Lineage (NCBI taxonomy): Eukaryota > Metazoa > Chordata > Actinopteri > Kurtiformes > Apogonidae > Sphaeramia > Sphaeramia orbicularis. The sequence continues at coordinate 21,311,570 of NC_043957.1, forward strand.
GTTCTGCAGTACAACAGAGCATAATAATAATATGTACTGCATGATCCTTTAGTGGAGGTAAAGCCACATTCATACTGAACCAAAAGGTCCAGAAATGTCTGATCATGCAAAGACATAGAACAGCCAATTCTACAGAAGAACATCTAATAGACAGGGGTGATATGAAGTTGTACATTATTCTGTGGATTGTGTCATTGTTGAGCTCCAAAATTATTATTTGCATTTATTTGATTTTGTATTCAGCGGACAGTAGAAATAGGCACTAGTAGGCACTGTTTGTTGTCATCATTACACACAATTTTAGGATATCAAAAGATTAATACAAGTTTTCTTCAAAAATCACATAAACAGATAAATGACAATTATTTAAATGTATGGTAATGTGAATTGGATTTATGATTTTCATGAATTTAATAATCGTTGAAAGAAAAAAAAATTTAAAAAAGGTAAAAACTACAAATCAGTTCCTAACCATAACTGAAACCATAACTGCATAAACGGTGCTCACTATGAGAAGAAAGAGCCATAAAAATGTCAAACTTTTGCCTTAAATCAAAAATTTAAAAAACCAGGCCGCAAATGTTTCTCACTCTGTATTCAGGAATCACAGGTCGTTTTATGTTCATGCCATAAATCACTTAGAGACTAATGTCACCTTTTCAGAGAAGGGACATCTCATTTGTTAATGTGCCTGAGATATTGATTAAGTGACCACTCCTTTTCCGCACCACTTCTGTGACTATTCTCTGAAAGGAGTGCTTCGTGTTCATGTAAGCACCTGATTTAGATAGTAGTAAGTCTCAGCTTCCTGCAGATACAATATGCTCTTCTCATTAGGAGGCAGACCTGCCAGCATCTCGTAGAAGATGTGGTAGTTCCTCTCTGATTTGGCCTGAGGATGTAAACAGGAAATGAACACGCAAAAAAAAAATCACATGCACATATTCACATACACAAAACTGCTCCACAGTTCAGATGGAGGTTGAAAAAAGATAAAAGTGTAGAGCAGGGCTATTGAGCTTCAGTATCGTGTGGGCCAAATTGGAGAATAATGGGGAGTTTGTGGGAAAAACAGAATAAAAGCAACTTGACTTACAGTATGATTTAGCAGATATGTAACTAGATAGAACTAAACTAAAAACTACTTACACAGATCCTTTTTCCATTTTGACGGTATTATTATCAATTCCAGACATCTGTCTTGATAAAGAACTGCAAAAACTTTTAGAATACAAAGAAAAAAGGGGCTTTCTACTAACAGTTGGTCGAACTGTATAATATCAGATGTCTGAAATTGTCAGAGGTGAGCTATTTCAGTTTTATTCATCACATCCTGAACCAGCCTGATTTATAGGCATGCCAGTTTAACCCTTGTGTTTCATCTTAAAAAAAATATTCCTCTGGTTCTCAGATTGAAAATAACACAGAACTAAAGAAGACTTTGATTAAAAAATAAATAAATAAATAAATAAATAAATAAATAAATAAATAAAATTTTGGTTGAGTTAAATGAATTATGAAAGGGTAAAAATTTATTTCCTGTCTACTAAATGCATAGGGGGATATTTTGGGATTATCAGAGTCTGGAATATTTCAATTATTTATTGCAACACTGATTCTGACATAGTGTCAATTTGGAAAAACTCTCACTTGTTGCCTGTTTGGGATAAGAATTTCATTAAACATGGATATGAACACAATTATTTTCCAAATGCAGTGTTAAATCTTCCAAGCAACACCAGGATTATTATCAAGGTTATGTATAATCTAAGTCCTGCACACTTAAATATTTACTACAGGGTTCCTGCAGGTTTCTATAGGTTAAATTTAAGACTTTTTAAGTCATTTTTATGACTACTTAGGACAGAATTTAATGCCCATTTCACAGCCTACTTCACGTGCATACTGCCAAAAAAGTCGTGACTCCTAGAATTTAGGAAAATGTATTTATTTACTTCAATGCCTTGATTCCCACCATTCCAAGTAATTACTCACCAGGGACTGCAAAGTTAGCAATAACTGGTTCCTAATTTCAGTATAAATTGTCAGGTTGGAACAAGTGGAACTGAGTCCACCAATGTTACTTTCTTTGCAGCTTGGACACATTTAAACTCAACACAGCCAACAAGATTATGGCAACATAACTTAAGACCTCCCATATCAAATTTAAAACCTTTTAAAGACTTTTTTAAGGTATTAAATGCAGATTTGTAAATTCAAGACTTATAAGACTTTTTAAGACTCTGCAGGAACCCTGTAATAGTGTTGTGGTTGCTGTTCTGAAATTTTAATGAGTTTGAGCTCCCAAAATAAGTGCTTGCTTCGTGGAATACCCCTCATTTATACTTCAGTTACAGATAAACCATATGTTTTCTATTTTCCTTAAACAAAAAAAACCTCAATACATATAGGCCTGCTGCAATTGTTTTGCAAGGCTACCATGAACTCATGCATGTTCAGTTGTGACAACCCCACATTTATAGTATATTTGTCATAATAACTAAGGCTGAACATTCAAAATCTAACAATAATAATAATAAAAACAAACAACAAATAAAACAATCCCACACTTTAAAAATAAAATCTTGTGCAATAACACTGACAAAAATATCTCTAGCGACAGAGGCGTAAGGGTTAAAGGAAATGAGGATGGATGACTGCTGACCAGAGTGAGTTAACTAAAGATAAAGATACTGAAGATGAAGATGAAGAGCTGTTCGACACCTCTCATGATGCCTGTAGAATCTCCTCTTTCTTATGGTGACTCAGTTGAAAGAAGACTCCGCCTGACCTGCTCAGTGTGTGTTTGAGTTCATGTGTGTGCATGCTTGTGTATTTTCACCTGAAAGACAATGCGGGACTTCTCCAGCAGGTACTGAGACGTTATGGCACCGCTGATTACACCCCTTGTAAATAACACATAGGTATACAGACATGCACGCAAGCATGGAGACACACACACACACACAGACAGTGAGTCCGAGTTAAGTAACAGGTCATGCATGGGTAATGCACTCAAATCTTCTCTGTCACAGTTCTCGAGGAAGATCAAATACTGTTCTAACTGTGTTACTGGGACATGTTAGCATATTCTCCACTAAGCCCACTTTGTGTGTGCGATGAGGAAATAACCATGTGTATGGCGTTGACCTGAGTTAAGCTAAGGCCAAGCTTTACCTGGGCTCATGTTTCTTTAGAAGAGCCTAGTCTTTTGTAAACAAATGACTGACCATAGTTTCCTTGAAATATCTCAATCATACCTTAATCTACTTAATAAAATGTCCTCTTCTTTGGCCTCCTCTCTCCCCCTCTATTCACGCCCCAGAAAATACATGTTACTGACTTGACTTCTTCCCTGGAGTCTCTGTGCTTTATGTCCTCACAGGTTTTCCCTGGATCATCTCTGGACCTACTGCTGTGGTTCTGCTTCTCTCCTGCCTTCATTGTAATCACTCATTTATCCATATAGTTGTGATAGTTTTTATTACAGTGGTTCTCAACCAGGGGGGCGAGAGTACAGGACTTGAGGGGAAAAGAAATCATGAAAAATGACAGACTCACCGGCTACTAGTACAAAGGAGATGCAGCAGATTCCCCCCATGTCGAAATGCAAGCAGTTGGACTATTACAGTGTTGCTCAACAGGGGTGGTACCCCCGTGTAAAGACCTCGTGTTAGCTCCGACGTATAACAGAGGCACATCCTTCACCCCTCCCCCCACCCGGTTTACAGATTGAGGTTCATTTCACCCCTCCCCCCACCCGGTTTACAGATTGAGGTTCATCATGTAATAGAGGCATACCCCCCCCCCACCACCACCTATTGCAAATTTGTTTTTGGGGTGCAGCAGGTGAGAAATGATAAGAAGAGGGGGGCTTTATCTACAGGTTTGTTGCGTTACTTTTAGAATTTCGGCTGATTTCGGCTGCAGCAGAAGGCTCATGATGCCGTTAGTGGACCTTTGTTCTAAAAGGTTGAGAAACACTGGTTTATTATTAATTCCATAGATGGTAGAGGTTTCTATTATTGGTACTAACAGCTGCAGTAGTAGCATATCCACTGTTAGTACTTATATTTGGAGTAGTAGTATTAACAATTATGGGTATTTGTACTAGTTATTGGTAGTTATACTAGAAACAGCAGTTCTAGTTTTTAACAGTTATAGTTCAGTTTACTGTGCATCCGTGACATGTGCCTCCCCCATTTCCTCCCTTCTCCCCAAATCTCTCTCTCTCTCTCCCTTTAACCCTCTCTCTTTAAGCTCAACTGGTTAAGGCAGACAGCCATCCTCCAGAGCCGTGGTATGCTTGAGGTTTCTGCCTGTTAAAAGGAAGACTTTCCTCACCACTGTCACCAAGTGTTTGCTCCTGGAAGATTCTGTTGGGTTTGTATAAATTGGCTTAAGAGTCTGGTTTTGACCAGCTCTAAATGTAAAGTGTCATAAGGTAACTTTTGTTATGATTTGGTGCTATACAAATACAATTTGATTGATTGGTTAATCATGATTAAAAAATACAGCTATAATAACCAATAATTTTAGACTTGTATAATAGCATTTAAAAACCAATAATAATTTCACGTTTGAAAAGTTCTTTATTTGATCAACTACTATTTTCGGCTACTCCCTTTGGAGGTTCCAACATCAAATGATCTGGTTTAATCTGACCCTGTCTCCTGCATCTTCTTCTTTTACACCAACTATCTGTATGTCCTCCCTCACCACATCCATGAATCTCCTCTTTGGTTTATTCAATAAATTGGTTTAATGTTATTGGTACTTACTCCTCCAAGTAGATCTGTGTGAATTTGCCAAAGCGTGAAGAGTTGTCATTTCGCACCGTTTTGGCATTCCCAAAAGACTCCAACAGGGGCGCAGCCTCTAAGATCTGATCATTCACCACAAAAACATGTAACCATGGTAACCCTCAACAGTGATGGATATTATAATGTGTCAAAAAAAAGGGGAAGACACTGTACCTCTAGCTGATGAGAGAAGGCAGAGTTCAAAAATAGAAGACAAAAGATGGTAATAACAGTGTTAGCAAGTTACAATCACAATATAATCATCTGAGGGAATTTATGAAAGACACTGGCACCTACCTGCTGTGTGACATTGCGTTTGTGATGTATGGCTGTCAAGTAACGGAGGATCAGTTTTGTAGCCTCAGTCTTTCCTGACCCGCTTTCTCCACTGTGATAACAATAAATTAATATATAAATAAGAACTGGTGCCAGGCACAACAAACCCCACCCCTTGCATGTACTGTAGCTTATTTTGGCATCGATCCAGCTGATGTCATCATGTCTATGCGTGTGCTGATGTCAGCATATCAATTGCCTCTGTTGAGGACTTGCAGCTGACGTCACTGGTCATGTGATTGTTGTTTACACCGCCATATTGGTAGGCACGCTATCTGGATCCAGAAAGTCAGAACTGTTGCTTTATATCGTGTTTTTCTTTGGACTCGTGTTTGCGTGTTTAGTTATTTGCGAGTATATCTGCTTGTGATAAAGGCACCATAGATGAGCTTCAATGTCTACTAACAACAGTGATGCGCGTGTAACTCGGAGGTAAAAACACGAGTACCAGCTACCAGCCGGCTCACATCAGCTGCGTACACCTCCAGGCTCTGCTCCGGAACTCGTGAACGAGCCGATATGTTAGCTCTAAAACGGTCCATTAACTGTCTCTGTCCAAAAGCCGATCCCATCTTCTCTTTCACGACCGCATAATTTGACTTGACCGCATGGGGAAGGCTGTCCCATAGTAGAAAAGCAGACTTGCACAGATGGGTGGGGAGTATTGTCACCAGCTCCCCACTGAACTCACCAGTGTCGCCCGTCAAAGCTCCGACTGCCACTTCCAGCTGAGGAAACTCTGGCTGCCATCACCGGCAAAGGGAGCTGGTAGATCCACAATCACTCTCTCTCTATAGGGTGATAGGCCAGGGAAAGTCCTCCTGGTAGGTTTAAAGGGGTCTTCATCACCGTACCACATGATGACAATTCTTTTTTTCCACGCCGCTAAGCGCAACAGACATGCAGGCTAACTACACTGAGAAGCTACGCTAACCACGGTTATAACTATAAACAGCAGTCGGCAGAACAGAACCACCGCTGCCACCAATGGAACCGAGCGGTCTTTATGTCTAACTTATAATTGGTGACAGCTACGTAATAAACGGCACACAGGAGTTTAGCAGGTCCATTCTTTAACACGCTATGAACTTGGCATGACTTTCTCCTCCAAGACTTAATGTATGAATACGTCACATGAAACTCATCTATTGCAACCAACCACAACATGTGGTTACCATGATCACACTGCTTAAAGCTTTTTGTTATTGTAGATCTACACAGGAGAAAGATAAATATCATCAACAATGGGCAATTGTACGATCCAAGGAAAGCTTGCCTACCAATACGGCGTCGTAAACAGAAAACCACATGATCATGTGACGTGTATGCAAAACCTCAATATATGTGCCAAGTTTGAAGTAAATTTAAATAAAATTGATGTTTTTCTAGATATTTGAAATGTCACCTGTTATAAGTAAATGGGAGAAAAAAAAATTGAAAAAATTCATAAAAAATATGAACTTTGACCTACTTTTCCCAAAATGTACCCACGTCTATGCTGGGTCATTGACAGTATATAAACCCACTTTGGTATGAATTTAACCAATAGTTTTGCGGCTACAGTGTTAACTAACAAACAAACAAACAAACAAACAAAAAAACAAACCAACAAAAACAACACCCTTTGCCTCCCCTTCGGGGGCGGGGTAAAAATCCAAGGTAAAATATAAATTTCTTCATACTGCAGGTATTGAACCTCAGCAACCATACATACGTAGTATCTATGAAGATTCTTGGTTATTGAAGAAAGCAAATGGACTTGATGGAGTTCCTTGAAATTTCACTTCTCAGCCAAAAGGCTTCTTCTGCTCTGTTAGGGTTAGGGTTAGGTTAGGCAGGTCAAGGTATGGCTGGGTTTTGACACACCTTGGCCTGTGTGAGTCTAATGACTGTCATTAGCAGCAGCTCACATTTGACCCCAATGACTCTGAAGAGGTGAATATTCCTCCAAAAGGTTAAACTGTGTCTCTTTACCAATCTGATAGAAGTGGAGAATCCTTGGATGAGAGGTGAAACATCTTGAAGAAACTCTAATGCCGGTTACCTTTGGACAGTGCTTAGATACATGCAGGTGTAACTGACATAAAATAAGAATGGCTGAAGATGTACTAATTTCAGGAACCTTGTTGTTGCTTTTTTGGCCAGCTTTCTGGGACACTTAAATGGAACAGATCCATGATTAATCTTATCAGTACCATCTGTCCTGTTCCTGTTGTAACCTAATGGCAACCTCATTTCCTTCAATGAACTATTTGAGGCTGGCTCCAAAAGTAAACCAATCTCCATATGCATCTGCATTCACAACAACTGTACAGGGACTGGATTTATATATATAAATTCCCCATTTAAAAACATTAAGGCTTAAGATTATGCATAATTAAGAGTCTGGCCACTCTGAGTAACAGGTGAATGCCTTTCATATCTGTCATGTCAAGTGGGGTTTGACTTTCAGAACTGCTGTTTAATTATAATACTCAACATGAATAGCATAACTTAGCTATATTAGCTGATTTTGGCATTAAATTGTATTGGATTATGTAGTCTATCAGTTAACCTGGTAAACAGGCGAGACATCAGCAATTAGTGTGTTTATATAACAAATGATATATTATAGTTATCAAACACAATTGTCAAGTAGCAGCACCGTTGGTGTTTATGGTAAAGTAATAGTAACATTAACTTAGCAAGGATCATCCCCACTCCTCATCAACTCTAACCTCTTCTCCAAATGCACACCTTTCTAGTTCAAAAAAACAAGACAACAGCTAAAACACCAAACTTAAAGTTTCCACAAAGCAAAGTGTGATGGCAAATTGGCTATGTCCATATTTTATATACATACATTCTATGATGGGAACAAGTCAAAATACTTTAATGGAAGAGTGCTCGTTGACTGGGATAGCGATAAACGGATTAAACTACTTAGTATTTTTCCATATGCAAGCACTCAGCAAAACATGACGAGATATTTGCTGAATCTGACTAAAAGTACACTGGATTAGAATCGCTTAGTCCAGTTTTACTATGGGTTGTTTACAGCTGATGTTATTTATTCATGAGGGGGATGCACTCATTAACCAGGAGTGTAAGAAAAAAAAGTGCCGGAAACAGTGTAATTTCATACCTGATTACAATACACTGGTCCTTTTTGGCATCCATCATGGTGGTATATGATAAATTAGCAATGGCAAAAAGATGCCTGTAACAAAAGGAAAAACACATTAACTTGATACAAAATGCATCTGTAAGCTTTCATTAAATCTAAGTGCATGTGTTGATTGTGTGTTTGTATATCTAGATGTAAAGTGGTAGTGAAATCCATTACCAAACTCGCCCCTGGCAACCAACCAACAGCAGTGTAATAGGAGCTTCTCACTAACACCTGAGAGTGCTGGCATTTGCACCTCTATTTACCATCATACTATATCTCAGAGTGCAGCGTACAACACATGTAGACACATGTAGTACAACAGTACAATCACATTCTGAAATGTTTCAGATAAAAGTTAGAATTATGTTTCTACATTTTATACTATTGAAAATTTAACAGATCTAAGAATGCCATACAAAGTCCTCTGAATATGTCATTCTAATTAGATAGACATGTCTCAGAATAGTCAATGTGTCCCTAAAATGAACAGTTTCACATTGGAAAAAATGCTCAAAATCTTCATAGAAGTTAAGATTTTTCAGAGAAGAGAGGTAATTAAGTACTGTTTGCCTGTGTCTATGTACACACATGAATGAAAACACATATGCACATAACACCCAGGTCTTACGGAGGGTTGTCACTCAGGCCACGGCCGTCATACTGAAGCACCATGTCTGTGCCGTAAATGTTGAGCAACTTGTAGGGGTTCACAGACACAAGGATGCTGCCGATGAAAGTCTGTGGGGAAAAGAAGAGCGGATGAATGTATACAGCCTGCCGTGTGTGGGAAATTTGGTGAAATGAGTTATTGAATCTACATATGAGAAATTCCACATACGTATATGAGCTCTTGGTCATAGCGCTTCTTCAGGTTCATTAGAACTATGTTCTCATTCAGCTCACTGAAATTAAACACACAGGAAATCAAAATAAACTTACACATGCACTGAGTATATATTGATGCACACACTTCCAAGATTCTCAAACTAACTTTGACATCAATATTAATTACTTTTTAATTACTTTCAAATGCTTTCTCTATGGAAATGTGTAAAATTCAGTGTATGAAGATCATTAATAAGAAGAGCTGAGGTATATTATAAAAAACATTTTGATTTTCAAGACTGATCTCCTAGATAAAAGGAAATGGATCCTAAGAAAAAGATTAGATATGAGCTCTTCTGTTACACCAACAACTGCTTCTAATTGTGTTACATGTGTTTGCAGGGTTGTAGTTGTGTGCAATTTCAAAGTATAATGTGGTATAAAAAAAAATTACATTTGTTTATTTAAGGTATTAAAAAACACAAATGCAAATCTCATATGTGTATGTGAACTTTTTCTCACCCATTTAGGTTGTTTAAATCGAAGTACAATTACATTTATTCATTTCTGGAGTGAGATTTCTTTTTAAATGTCCTGCTCATTTTCCCTTCTAATTTCTTCTACTCGAAAGGGAGATGTACATCTGCTCTCTTTTTATTGATTTTTCACATACAATTCCTATATATTTGAAATGTATTTTAAAAATCATTTGTTCAACCAAAACAAGAAAAATATTACACAACTAATTAACTATTAATAAATACTATATATAGTGTGAAAGTCTCATACGCTTGCAACCCTGTGTGTTTGCTCTTTGGCTATTTGTGAACAGTGGATTATGCTTACGGCAGTTGTGTCATGTCCTCCATCCCCTCTGCCCAGCGTTTCACCCTCTGGCTTGGCATGGGCATGTTTACAATACAGTAGACCTGAATATAGACAAAGGTACATAGAAGCATATATAATGATAAATACTAAGTCATTTGAGGGATGTGAACTCATGAGATACTACGGATACTTCCATTCTGCTCTACAGTCTGATTCTTTACAGATTTACTTATCAATTTTGAATCAATTTTCTGTGTGAAAAATCTTGAAATCTGAAATGCAGCCGCATGCTGTGTTCTTTTTTGTTAGAAGATTGAAACTGTAAAGTGAAATAAGTCTCATGCCATTGTTTTGCAATGCACAGCTGGTAGAAAAACAAGCTAAACTGATTGCATAACCCAGTTTATATCTACAGTCGTCCTCAAAATTATTCATACCCCTGCCATTTTTTGTAACTTTTTGTTTTTGTGATGAAATGAATGAGTTTTGTCAAGTTTGTTTGTGACTTATATGTGATACACAAGTGAGGAAATAAGAACAAATGATACTTGGAGAAATACTTTATTTCAGGAGTATTTTGTTAGAGGATTTCTAAAAAACGCCATGTTCAAAATTATTCATACCCTAGGTTTATTAAGTCCAAAGTCTTTTCTTAATAGTCAATAGAGTAGCCTTTTTTCTTGATAATGGTTCCTGTAAGTGTCCATAAGTTCTCTTCTGTCTCCTGTGGGGTTTTGGTCCACTCTTCCTGGACCAAAGCCTCCAGCTGGGTCCGGTTGGATGGTCTCCTACCCATCACTCTGGTCTTTAGCTCCCTCCACAGATCCTCTAAATGATTTAGGTTAGGACTTTGACTGGGTCATGTCCTTGAACCACTACTGCACTACCTTGGTGGTATGCTTGGAGTCAGTGTCCTGCTGGGACATCCAATCAGGACCAGTCTAGAGTTTCTCAGCACTTTCACGCTGTCATCCAGGACGTTGATATAATTATGTTAAATTCATGATGCCTTGTAACTTCATGAGGTTTCCAGTGCCACTAGCAGAGAAGCATCCTAGCATTATAGGTTATAACCATAGCATTATGTTGCCACCAAAATAACCGAGGTATGAAGGTATCACAGACAACCATCCAGCCAGTATTGCACAAAGGAGTTCTCCATGGATGCAGACACAGGAAGATGGCATGACTCAGGATGAAACATCAGGAGGCTCATCTGGTATTTCCTAGAGCTCTTCTTAACCAAGATCCAAGCTTTTGGTCATCAATCCAGTGATTTGATGAAACAAAGATGGAGTTGTTTGGCCACATGGATGTTCACTGCATCTGAAGGAAGCAAGGAGAAGAACGCAAGCTGAACACAGCCCCAACCATCAAGCATGGTGGTGGCAACATAATGCTATGGGGTTGCTTTTCTGCTAGTGGCACCGAGAACCTCATCAAGATACAGGGCATCATGAAAAAGGAGGATTATATCAACATCCTGGATGACAATGTGGAAGTGTCTGCTGAGAAACTCTAGATTGGTCCTGACTGGACGTCCCAGCAGGACACTGACTCCAAGCATACCATCAAGGTAGTGCAGTAGTGGTTCAAGGACATGACCCAGTCAAAGCTCTGACCTAAATCATATGGAGAATCTGTGGAGGGAGCCAAAGACTAGCGTGATGGGTAGGAAACCATCCAACCGGACCCAGCTAGAGGCTTTGGTCCAGGAAGAGTGGACCAAAACCCCACAGGAGACAGAAGAGAACCTGTGGACACTTACAGGAACCATTATCAAGAAAAAAGGCTATTCTACTGACTATTAAGAAAAGACATTGGACTTAGTAAACCTAGGGTATGAATAATTTTGAACGTGGCATTTTTTGGAAATCCTCTAATAAAATACTCGTGAAATAAAGTATTTCTCCAAGTATCATTTGTTCTTATTTCCTCACTTGTGTATCACATATAAGTCACAAACAAACTTGACAAAACTCATTCATTTCATCACAAAAACAAAAAGTTACAAAAAATGGCAGGGGTATGAATAATTTTGAGGACGACTGTATCTACAGTTACTTTTGGATATAAAAAACAGACATAACATGCAAATATTCATTATCTTTGTTTGTAATCAAAAGTGTCTGTGTAAAATTTTAATCTTTCAGTTTAAAACATCGAGCATTGTATTAATGTGATTACATGTAAACTACAGTCTAACTACTGTGATTTAGGAATAGATTATTGCTTAACAACAGTCGCTTTTCCATTGACCCTCAAATTGCATGAATATAACTTGAGCATAAAATTTACCGAATGGAAAAACGATAATTTCGCCAAAACTTTTGTTTTTGAATTAAAAGTTTTTGCGGTAGCAAGAGGTGGTTTTTCGGGCATAGTGCAAATGGTATATCACACAAAACTGCAATGGAAAGACCTTTTTCTGGAACTAGAGTCACATGAATAAAAAAAAAAAAAAAGATGTTGACGGATGTTACAACAAGCAAGGAAGAAGAGTTTTAAAAGAAACATGGTGCGGTACATGTGGACAAACCAGGAAACCGAACCATTTTTTAATTTAGTACGGGATAGAGGGGTAGTATATAATAATAATCAATACATCTATAAATCAATGCAATATTTACATTTGTTGCCATGTTTATGGAATGACTTCTCTTCTCTGTAATAAGTAAACAAATCATCGAATTTATGATTTAATGGAAAAACCGACATTACGCACTTCTGTTTTTTCACCATATAGTAAATATCGGTGAAGTTTTGGCATAGGTCTAATGGAAAAGCAACTTATGTGACCTCCTTTGGAATTACCCTTACAATAATTCCAACTGACATACTTATTTTACACACTTTGTACCCTTGATTATAACTAATCCAGTTTTTTTTACCAGTTTAACTATTATTAAAACTGATAGCAATCATCATTTGGCAATCACTTCTTGATATGACACCCTCGGCAACAAAATGAACTTATAAGTTCAAAGGTATGATTCCAATTGATTGGACAATTTGACTCAGACTCTTTTTTGTTTGTACCTTTTTCTTAGTGGTTTGTCATTACTTGCTAGCAGGTTAACTGCTTGAAGGCAAAAGTCAAAGTTAACATTAAATTAACTAATAACTTAGTATTAAATAGTATCCACATGTTCTTACCATCAAACACACACAACACCAGCAAAGGAGGATTCAGGCAAAATACTCTGACAAGTGTTTGAAAGCATATTGAAATGTTAGTGACTTAGCCCGACCACAAAAGAACTAAATGGAGTGTGGCTACAGTCAGATACAGTAGCTCAGCTGTAATTATTCAGGAATCTTAAACACTAACAGATAAACACCGACCATTGCCATCACTGAATGTCATCTTATTAGCTAACTGGACAGATATATTGATGACACATGATACTGGCTAATGGATCAGCACATCCCTACTTGTCGCAAATAAAGAAATACTATTAAAACTGTTTACATACAACAGACATATGATAACAGAAAATCCAATTTAATTTATTCATGCGAAAGAACAGTAAAATGTGCATCTTAGAAGCAAGCATGTATACAGCATACATGCTTGCTTCTAAGATGCACATTTTACTGTTCTTTTGCAATAATTGTAGCAAATGAGCTCTTTTTCATACCTTATCAAAAAAGTTCTGTCCAGGTACTCTTTCTCTGTCAGGGGTCCAGTCTGGGTCCTGAGGCTGCCCGTCTGGTCTCAGGGTAGGTGAATATCCATCCAATATACCATCTTCCCGGTACATGGACCACTTGGACAGATTCTGGACTGTTCCATGTGGCAAAACTCTCTCAGCTGCCCAAACATCTTCCCCCCCTTCCCCGCCGCCTTGAGCACCCCTGGCCCAGTGGCCTGAGCGTGGGCCGTAGGGAGGGACAACAGCATAACGATTATCCTCACCTTGCAGTCCTGTTGGCACTCTGTATGAGGCATAGCGAAGCTGCTGGTTTTGGATGGCATCAGACAAGCTAGGGTTGTGGAACCGGCGTGTGAGAAGAGAGCCATCTGGCAGCCTGTGGAGCAACAAATGTGTTTCAGTGAAGAAGGTGCAACATGGTCTCCCTCCTTGTCTAAAATAATAGAGAGGCTTCCTACCTGAACTGGACAGTACGGAACTCATCGTTCTTCAGTGCTTTTGCAAGGTTGGGAGGAGTAGGTTTGGGTGCACCTGTCAACACTGATTTGTCCGACAACTGATAGAGACCTGTACTTCTTAGTCCCTTGTTCAGCCGCAGAGCAGATGAAAGGTTGGGCTTCTGACCAGGAATAACTAGGGTACCATCAGGAAGCCGGTATGATGCACCACGAAGGCCTCATTCATAAGAGCCTACAAGTGGCATAAGCGAGACCCCAGACATTCAATTCACTCATTCAAGAATACTATGACTTCAACTAATAAAATGAAATAATTTGACAGAAAGTTCTATAAGAAGGGGCAATGTCATCCTAGAAATGCTAAGCCAATCTTTTTTTTTTCAGTGTGCCATTCTGGTCTCATTGTTGCTTGGCTTTGACTAACAGGTTCATCTTGGTTTATACTGACTAACAGCTCTACTGTATTTATGCTTAAAAAAATTTAATTTACAAGACTGAGAAACTGAGAATTTTTTAATGCAATTTTTAAACTTCCTAAACAGTTATACTTAAAATGCCAAGAGCCACAAGATAGTAAATGGCAACAAAAAAAAAAAAAAAAAACAGGTACTACATTGTGTCTATATATTAAAAAGAAATATATGTACATAACAAGTACATACTTTAGCCAGGTCAGGTCCAACTGGTTTCCGAGGGTCAATGATGATGGTTCCATCAGGCAGAGTGTAAGACGCCTCCTTTAGGTAGGGGTTCAGCAGGGCGGCTGCCAAGGTCGGGCTCTTTGGTTTTCTTGGGTCCACTATAACAGTTCCATCTGGAGTGTGTATGTAGCTCCTTTCAAGGCTGGGTTTTGGAGGGCCTAAGTATCGCATTTGACTTAAGTTAATATAAATATACAATATATAAGATTATATATAATATAATCTTTATCTGCACCACTTATACATATCTTGTTTGTCAATTTAAAATATGTTAAAATATGTATTCTATCTTGTTAAAATGTCAAATTAAATATAGCAATATTTACATACTTAAAATGTGAAGGATGCTGGCTGTGCATAAGTATGTGTAAATATTTTTAAACTGAAAACTGTCATTTTTTAGAACTTCTGATATAGATTTGAAACAGATCAACACATGGCAGACAGGTAGTGTGAGAGGGAAACAGGCAAAGATACATCCATAGCTAACCTTGGCCAGGTTTGGTGAAATAGGGGCATTTGGGTCATTGACCCAGTCTGGTGCATCATACTTTGCGTTCTTCATAGCTGGATTCTGAAGGGCAGCAGCTAAGTTTGGAGAGACTGGTTTTCGAGGATCAATGATGATAGTTCCATCAGGCAGCGTGTAAGATGCACTTTTTAGATAAGGGTTCGAGAGTGCTGCTGTAAGGTTTGGGGACTTTGGTTTCCTGGGATCAATGACTATGGTGCCATCTGGAAGAGAGTAGGAAGCTTCCCGTAGAGCTGGGTTGGTCAGTGCCCTCGCAAGGTTTGGGGACATGGGTTGCTACATGAACCGAGACAGAAGAGCCAGAAAAAAATCCATTGTGTTAATACCAGCTTCAACTTGGAGATTAAAAAAATAAATAAATAGTTTCATTTTGACAGAGAGTCACAGGTTACTTGGCTTCTGGGGTCTATGATGGTTCCATCAGGGAGAGTGTATGAAGCACCCCTGAGATCCTGGTTCTGAAGTGCTCTGGAAAGGTTGGGCGACATGGGCTTCCGAGGGTCCTGTGAGGGGAGTTTGGGAAAGACAGTTATGACTTCAGAGAACAGAAATTATATGTATATATATATATATATATATATATATACACACATTTTGTTTACCTTTGAGTGAATGAAACAATTAATTGGATAAAAGTTAATTAATCAGCACATACACCAATTTGTATTGGAACCTTTAGAACCACAGAGTCATTTAATATCAAATAAAAGATTTTTTCCTCATAAACATAATTTTTTTTTTGGTCATTTTTCATTAACTGCAGCACTTAACTAAAATATAAAACTTCAGCACATCCATCCAGTATAGCCTACTGTATTATGTTTGTTTTTGTGTGTATGTTTGTTTGTGTGTGTGTGTGTGTGTGTGCATGTGTGTGTAAATCTGTAGTGTAAAACCTGATTTTAAAAAAGTTTTAGTGAGTATCAACAATTACCACAATGACAGCAACTAATTGTCTTTTGAGTTTAAAGGCTGATTTCTGCTCCTGACTGAAGAAATCAGATGGAAATTGTGTAGCATTTAAAAAAAGAATATCTGAGGCAGAACAAGAGTCCACCCCTGTACTTTTTTATTGTACATAACATATTCACATATTACCATACTATGAATGAATGTGATGCTGTTCTGGTGTCCAAGTGCTATCTCATTGAAATTGACTGAACATTTATTGAACACCTGTTATATTTTTTCTCTTGATGTTATTGTTAACAAGCATGAATCTTAAATAAGACTTACTCTGATAACTGATCCATCAGGCAAAGTGTATGTGGCCCCACGGATTTGCTGATTTTGCAATGCGGCACCAAGCCTTGGGGAGGTGTGCGGATCTGCATATGGAGACACCAAGGTTCCGTCTGGCAGCCGGTATGATGCCTGCATCAGCTGTGTGTTTTGCAGAGCAGCCCCTAACCTTGGTGAGGACGGAGCATATGGGGACCTAAATTGCATTGATGACTGAAATGATGCTTGCCGCAGACTTGGGTTCTGTTGTAGTGCACTGTGGAGCTGAGGCCCAGGTGGAGCATAAGGATTACGTTGCTGCATGATTGGGGATCGTAAAGACGAGACACCCTGCAAACCAGTTCGGTGCTGCAAGGCATCATGGAGCAATGGTGCTGGAGCAGGTTCAGCGATATAATCATACGGTGTCACAACAGTTGGACCGTATGGTGACTGAAGCTGTGGAAGCTGATAAGAACTCACACCTCTTAATGCCTGACCATGTCTTACGGCCCCAGAGAGCATTGGAGATGAGGGTACAGATGGTGCATATGGTGACACAGGCCTCTGAAGTGGAGACACAAAAGAGGCTTCTCTTAATGCCTGGTTTTGTAGAGCTCCAGACAACATTGGGGAAGAAGGGGGCATAGGCTGCTCAAAGGGGGATGCTGGTCTTTGCAAAGGAGAGACAAAAGATGCATCTCGAAGAGCTTGATTCTGCAAAGCCCCAGACAGCAATGGAGAGGAAGGGGGCATTGGCTGCTCATAAGGTGACATTGGTCTTTGCAAAGGAGAGGCGTAGGATGCACCTCGAATAGCTTGATTTTGTAGAGCTCCAGAGAGCATTGGAGAAGAAGGGGGCATAGGTTGCTCATAAGGTGACACTGGAGCTTGAAAAGGAGATGTATATGATGCATCTCGAAGAGCTTGATTCTGTAAAGCCCCAGACAGCATCGGAGAAGAAGGGGGCATAGGCTGCTCATAGGGTGACACTGGTCTTTGCAAAGGAGAGGCGTAGGATGTACCTCTCATAGCTTGATTCTGTAGACCCCCAGACAGCATTGGAGAAGGGGGAGCAACAAACTGTTGTGACTGATCAATGTAAGGATCAGCATAGGGGCTAGACATATGCATGTCTGGTATGTAAGCATGTGGAAGAGCTGCATGAGGTGGAAGTGGCGACGACTGACGGGAAAGTCGAGGAGACAGACGTGGAGATGCAGGGTGTGGCATGTGTTTCAGTGATGGCTGAGGAGAGGCAGGAGGCATCCTTCGTAAAGACTGCTGAGCCATCAGAGGGCGTCCTCGAGCCACAGGGCGTGGAGGAAAACGGCCAGATTCCCTCCTCCCCAAAGGGGCACGATGTACCATGTGAGGGGAGTGGAAAGGTGAAGAGTGTAGGGAGGAGTCTATTGTAAGAACTGAAGACCTACTGCTCCGTATAGAGGAGGCACGGAATGGACGGACATTCTGGGTTGGTGGGGGTACTGGGCGCCCACGGAGACCCATAGGCGATGGCCTCACTGTACCTAAGGGAACATTTCCCCCCATCCTAGGCCTGGCCAAAGGGGTAGGTTCCCTGAGCAAACGAGTTGAACGGCGGGAGAGGGTGGGTGATGATGGTGATGGTGCAGGCCGGGGGGCTGCAGGGGATACACTGCGACGAGAAAAGGAGGGAGAGGGAGCTCGAGCAGGAGATGCACGCCCTGGGGAATGTGGACGGGAGGCAGGTGCCTGTGGCTTCCGAGTTCCAAATGGACTGCGAGCAGGAGCAGGAGCAGGTGATGCAGAAGGAGGGGGACTTCGTCTCCTAATGGAGGCACGTGGTGAAGTGGGTGGAGAACGTCTCCTCATAGAGGTTCTTGGTGAAGGTGGAGGACTACGCCGCATCATAGAGTGAGACGGTGAGGGTGGCCGAGCTCGACCCAGGGGAGATGGTGGTCTCTGAGGTTGCATTCTACGACGGGCAAGTGGGGAACCCATGGGGGAGGCAGGGGGTGACATCCGTCTTGACATAACAGAAGGGGCCCTTTGGACATTAACAAAGCCGCTTCGCATTGGTTGTGGAGAAGGCGTTCGTCTAGGTCGTAGCATTGGAGAAGCTACTGGAGAAGGCATGACACCAGGATGGCGATGCATCATTGGTGAAGGCATCAATACCGACCGGCGGGATGGAGTTGGAGACGGCTGCAGGCGCCGGCCAGGAAGGGGGGACATACCTGCTTGCTTAATAATCATGGCAGTTGGTGTAGGGATTGATGGAGGGCCATATCCCTGCTGCTGACCCATCATCATCTGTTCTGCCATCATTTGCTGCTGGAAAACCAACAAAAATTGTGAAGATGTTATTAAAAAAAAAGAAAAAAGAAAAAAAAAAAAAAGAAAAACAATCGATTTTACAATTATAACCATACATTTACCAATGCTGATTAGAATGTTGTGTCATTAGTACAAAGAAACAGTGTTTTTCACAAATAAAATACCACTTCTCCCTAGTATAAGATGTATTGTTTACACTTAACTGCTGTCAAGATTCAATTATTTACCTGTATAAAAGAAATTAACTATTAAGATGTCTTGTATTATTAGGAGAAACAGCAATTTCTATACAAAAGTTTTGCTAATCTGTTTCCTCTCCCCCAACGTAGTGCAGCACATGTATAAAATCCCAGCTTAGCATAAGAATTATGAGTTCTGAATGCTTTAATTTACCCTGTCTTATGTGCCCGGCTCAGTGTTTTTTTATTTCCTTTTTTTAGTATAGGAGAGTCAAACTGTACACCTATTCTGAATCTAATTCCACTCACTGCTTGATCTTAAAACTGCTACAAAGTTGGCAAGATGTTGAGCCTTGGGTGAGGTGGGGGTGAGGGTTGGTGTGGTTGTGTGTGACAGGCACTGTTCAAGGTTATTCACAGGACAAAGAATCACAAAACCACTCTGCAGTGATATAAGAATCTGAGATAGATTTGTACTGCTACCACGTAAAAGACACCTGAACAGTTCCATATTTCTTCCACTTTATCTTGTTATCATACCATCTTTTTTTGTGTTACTGCACACCTTGGATGTTTTAGCATGTTAGTCCACATCCAAAGTGACAAACAACTCAGTCAAGGTAGTGGTAAAAATGTTTGCTGGATATTTTAACAAAGCGTTATAGGACAACACACTAATGGTTTCAGTTCCCGGAACATTGACCAGGTTTGCCTCTAAATGAAGAACTCCAATGACAGACAGGTGAGCTGCAGCCCACTGATTAAAGGGTGTTTATTGATTATTTCAATATAAATTTAATGATGTGGAGGAATCCCAAATTTTTTAACACTTTAGGCAACTGAGTTTTTTTGGGTTTTTTTAAATATTCAATTTTGATATCAAGATTTCAAAAAGCTGTCTATTTCATCCAGTTATGTTGGTTGTTGCAATATTGCAACTTTGGTGCTTAAAGGGTTAAAACAGACATCCATGCTGTGCCATTTTCACCTAAAAATATCTGTGTGTGCACAAAGGACTTAGACTAAAAGTTGCTTTCTGTTTAGAAAGTAACTGCACCATTATCTTTGCACTTTACTTGTATTAACAAGTAGATAAGAACTTTTTAAGAGATACCACAGCCCTCCCTCTAGAATGAATTTAGTAGATATAAGGAACAACATGCTCACTGATGTTTTCAATAGCAGCTCTAATAGTGAGGAGTGTGAAGACATTTAAAATCAAGACTCACACAGGAGAGCTATCCTGTAATACTGAAGAGTGTAAAGATATTCAGAATAAAGAAGCAAATAGGCAAGAACAACATACCTGTGGTGAAATCATTTGTGGTGCCATCATTGGTTGCTGTGGTGCCATCATTGGTTGCTGTGGTGCCATCATTTGCTGGGACATAATTTGCTCATGTGGTGACATAACTTGTTGGGGCATCATTGGTTGCTGTGGTGACATTTGTGATGGCATCATTTCGGGGGACATACTCTGTTCTGGTAAGAACATCTGTTGCTGTGGTAGCATACCCTGTGATGGCATCATTTGGGGAGCCATACTCTGTTCTGGTAATGTCATTGGTTGCTGTGGTGACATAAGCTGTGATGCCATTAATTGGGGGGACATGCTCTGTTCTGGTAATGTCATTGGTTGCTGTGGTAACATTTGTGATGGCATCATTTGAGGGGACAAACTCTGTTCTGGTAACATCATTGGTTGCTGTGGTGACATAGCTTGCGCTGGCATCATTTGGGGGAGCATACTCTGTTCTGGTAACATCACCTGTGGCTGTGGTGACATAACCTGTGATGGCATCATTTGGGGGGACAAACTCTGTTCTGGAAACATCATTTGTGGCTGGGGCGACAATGCCTGTGGGGGAATCATCATTTGTTCCTGAGGGAGCATTAGAGTTTGTTGCTGTAAAGGCATCATCATTTGTTGTGATGCCATCGGCATTTGTTGCTGTAATGATATTGTGTCGCCAAGCTGACCTGGTGCAAGAAGTATCTGGTCTTCATACTGGATTTCTGACATGTTTTCGAATTCTGGATCAGGTGGCAAGGTAGGTGGAGGTGGGAGGGGTACATCTAGACGTTCTTTCCCAAAAAGGCGAACTTGAGGTCTGGGCACTCTGAATGTCATATCACCTCCTTGGATCCCACCAGTGTCTACTCCATACTGATCCAACTGACCTTGGCCTGCAAATTGATTCCCATACATAGCCTGTACTTGGTCCATCCCCTGACCTCCAAAGCCCAACATCTGCTGGCCTCCTGGTGGCAATCCCATGGCCTGCTGGGAGCTAAAGTCTTGGACGGGCATGCCAGTATCCATATAGTTGAGTTGATAATCTTGCGGAAATCCTCCTTGCATTCCCATTGCTGCTCCATAAGGATTCTGATAATAGCCCGCCTGTCCACTATCATAGTAACCCATTGTGGCTTGCCCATCACCATAGTAAACTCCTTGACCCATATCATTTGGATAAACCTGAGCTTGAGGATCAAGGTATCCATCTACTTCACTTGCATACATGTGGTCTGCACCCATTAATGGATAATAATCAAGACCCTCATCACCATATCCTGCCATTTGCTGTTGTTGCTGGTAACCATAATAATCAGCTTCCTGATTGTTATAGTATCCTTGGGAAGTGGAATAAGGGTTGTAATAGTCCCCCATCCCATCATCATATTGACCACCTTCATAATATTCTGCATTTGGATCATACATCCCTTCTTCCTCATAGTATCCGAGGTCTTGATAGTCTGCTCCTCCTGTTCCATTGTCATAGTAACCATACTGACCCTGACTTTCATATCCAGCAGCTGCTTCCTGTCCATAACCACCATACTCATCATCATAGCCTCCATAACCTTTCTGGTGGTTTGAATAATGCTGGTCATAGCCATACATGTCCCCCCCGTGGTCATAACCATCATTATGGTAACCATGCACATATTCTCGCCGGCTGTGTCCTCTCCGCCCTCCCCACCCATTATGTCCATTACGTCCTCCCATTTTATTTGAAAGAAAGCGTTGGGTCAGCCAGTTTGTTGCTGCTGCAACCCTGCCAAGCAAGACACTTCTGTCCCTAAAACCATTAGGTGGGTTTTTACCATCCTTTTTATCAAATAACCCTTTAAAGAAGCCCCCCGTGTTCTCGTTTGTGTTTTTTCCACCCCCCAAACGAACCAGCATGTAAGTTGGCTTTTTCCCACCGTTTTCTGCCTCCTTCGCTTTGGCTTCCTTCTCTTTTTTCTTTTTTTTGCTGGCGTTAAATCTCATCAAGAAACGAGAACGAATCTTCAGCATGGATTTGCGACGCTTCTTCTTAGCCAGGCGATTTTTTCTCTTCCCCAGTCCAAGAAATAATCGTGAAGTACTTTTTAGCTTCTTTCTACTGTTCCTGCGCCTCTTGAAGCCAGAAAACTTCATGAACATTCTGGACATGTTCTTCAGACCTTTCTTTGGAATTTCCTTAATTGGAACTTTGGGACCCTCGTCTTTTTTCTTTTTCTTCTTCTTGTCTGTACCAGACTTCCCTCCTTTACTTTTAGATTTCTTTTTGGATTTGCTGCGTTCATCTGAATCTTCATCATCTTCATCATCTTCATCTTCTTCATCTGACTCTTCCTCTGAGTCTTCATCTCGTTAGACCTACCTCCTTTCTTTCCTTTAGCCCCTTTGCCTCCCCGTCCCTTTCCTTTCCTGTCATCCTCTGAATCCTCATCTTCGTCTTCATCACTGACATCTTCATCCTCTTCCTCATCACTCAGGAGCTCTTCCTCATCCTCAGACTCATCCTTCTTCCCCTTTCCTTTTCCTTTCTTTCCATCATCTTTCCCCTTGGGTGGTTCCTCCTTTCCTTTTTTCCCTCCTTTCTTGTCATCCTTGACACTTTTCTTATCATCTTTGATGGACTTCTTGTCATCTTTTCCACCTTTTTTGTCATCCTTCCCTTTCTTTTCCTCCTCTTTCTTTTTCTCTGGTTCAGGCTTTCCACCTTTCTTGGCATCTTTCTTGGGGTCTTTCTTGAAAGGCATTTTGACAAGTGGCTAGTATCACACCATGCCCTCTCACAGGATACAATGCTATAAACCTTCAAACACATGAATACAAAAATATTAAATGTTAATACATGTATATGGAGAGAAACCACTTTTAGTTCCACATCAACGTATCAAGATAGTATCACATAATAGGAAATATCAAGAGTCTGACCTTCCGAAGGAAGAAGATTTGTTGTTTTAGATATGCGTGATTGACTCAGTGCTTCTATTGTATGTGGGTTCAGCACGAGGACAGGTCCACCTGGCCAAAGTAGTTCTATACTGCCCAAATCTGGTCCCCATGAAGGCAACTGTAAAGAAATGCATTGGTGATGTCAGAATATTTTTCATGCCCACAGGAAAAATTAATAAATAAATAATAACAATTCCAGCAGGTATACAGGGTGGGTGAAAAGTAACTTGACATTAAAAATTGGCAATAAAATCCATATTGCTATTACAAATTAACTGAAACAAATGATACATGTTCTGTATCACATGTGAAAATGAAAGTTAATCTTCACATTTCAACGTAAGCACCGGTGGCATCAACCAGTTTCCTCAAACGGCCAAGGAGGGAATGAATAACCTTCTGAAGGACGTCGTCTGGGATAAGATACTAAGAAAATAAGAAATAAGACAATAAGAAATCCCCATTAGTGTTGCCTGTTTAAAAAATGTTTTCGTCATGACTTCAGTGATACTGAAAATCCTATCAGCAATTTCTAATGCCGAGGTTCTTTTCACCCACCCTGTCTATTGACTCTTATCTTGATGCCACATCCCAACTCATGTAACAATACTAAAACACATTTACTCAGCTTGGGCGGCTGGTTTAGCAAGGTCATCCTCCACATACTGTCATGTCAACTTTACTTAAGTTTCACGACCTTCCAACTGTAGGCTCTTGTCTCACACTCTTCTACATTTAATACCACTAACAGAGCTGTAGAGATGTATTGTCTAACATGCTGCATCTGTTTTAGCACTGGCATTGATTATATCAAAGCAAACCAGTAACCTGCTGCCATTGTAGAAAGAAAGGGCCCTTTGTTTTTGATTCAGTTACTTATTTCAGGTTTTCCATTATCAGTTATCAGTCCTTGATTCATTAAACCTGGCTCCCAAAACTGGATTTCACTGCTGCAGCAATATCTGGCCTCATGATGCAATAGATAAAAATGCTCCCAATGAGAGCTGTGCAAGAGTAGCTTTTAAATAAGTTAAAAAAAAAAAAAAAGAGAGAAAAAAAAAATAGGGCATTGGTCAAAAAGAGAAATCAAAGATAAAATGATGGAGATGATGAGGCAGAATCATATTTTGAGGAGAAAAGATTTGATTATGAAACTCATGAAATCTTATGTTACACACATTTCCAAATTATGTTTTGAAATATGAAACTCCTATCTTCCTTTATTGCTACTGTTCAAGATCCCTTACCCCTACTCTTCAGACTTTTGATCATAACACAAAGATGTCTGTTTCCTTAAAAATACCGAATCTGACCTTTACAAAACCCCTTTTGCAGAATCCACCTACTGTTACCAAGAGATGCTCAACTACACAGTAAGGTTTGAGGGTCAACGAGTTCAAAAACATGAGCAAATCTAATTCCTATTCTGCTTTCGCATCCACATCATCCACGATACTTGTAAAGCTTAACCTTACTGTGAACTATTACAGAAACAACTGTTGCCTTGATTAATGTTCCCAACAGCAGGGTCCCTGTGGCATATGCGTTCTGTGAAAGCAGCTATAAAGCCTACAAAAGCAAACACACAAAATGTGCAAGCATTACCCAAACCCAAGCTATACTTCCTTCTGTGGTCCAGTTTGTCACCTGTGGAGTTGTGGTTAAAGATAAACTCTCCTGGCAGCGTCACCACATTCAATCATCAAGACAGTTTTCTGTCATCTTCAAAAAGGATGTGAGGTAGTGGTGATTCAGATGGTTTCTGCAGTCTTCTAGTTTGTTATATCCTTGCTGTAGGTTTCCTCTAAAGTGGTGACAAATTGCAAACAACCCCTGGACAAAGTCTTGAGGTCTCATTCAGCTTCTTCTTCAGACCTACTCCATCCAGTGACGCTCACTACAACACATTCCTTCACTCAACACAGTCCTCTGTTCACACGGCCCTCCTCAGAGTGTGTTGGAGTATGTGTGTGCGTGTGAGCAAGTGTGTGTCAGGTAGAAAGACAGAAAGAAGGGCAGATGGGCTGCCTGATTGTGTGTGTGTGTTTGCATGTGGGTATAAATGTGTATGTGCATTTGAGGAGTTCCTCGCGGCGGGTCGTAGAAGGAGTCTTAATTTGTCATCTGGCTCTACAGGTGAAACTTGAGAGCTCTGGGCTGCTGAGGGGGCGGGGCATAAATAATACAAAAGGTCGAGAAACAGAGAGAGACAGACAGACAGATGACATGGGATGCAGAAGATAAGCCTGATTGGCTGTAAGATGTCATCAAATACAAAACAGTTCATGAGAATTGCTGTATCATCAATGTGTTCCATGCAAACTTTTGCATGGGAGAAGTCACACTGACGCACTTTTACACAATCTAACCATAATCTACAGCACCCCTTTTTCCAAGTGTAACATATACTAGCAGGTGAATGCTGCATGTGTGTATGAGCAAAGAGCAGTGACACATCATTCCAAGAAATGTTATATTTAAACAGCATCAGAGTAAGCAGTGCAAGCAGTCACCACCAACCTACTTTCACATACGTAACAGCAGGAGAAGAAGCAGAGGCAGGAGAAACACCCACTTGTTAGATACATGACGTCTTCCCTCAAGGTATCAATAATAGAGGAATGACTCTTGCAAACACACACGCACACACAGCCAGCGAAGGATCGGTAACAGGGCTGTGATTATTAGTGCCATCAACCAAATTATTTCTCTTGCAGAGGGAAGGGGTCGGATTGCCAGATCTGTCCTGTTACAGGGTATAGGTGTTAAGTTGCCAGATCCTGATCTTTTGGTCTTGGTGTGTAAGTCTATCTGATCATTACTAACCAGCAAAGACCGCATGAAGATAGCACGTGTAGAGCTGTGCGCACAGTCGGTGTGAATTTATCTTTGAGTGTTACGTGAGTGAGTGGGAGCACATGTGTGTTAGATAGGCCAAGAGCATGATGAAAGAGTAATTTTTTCCCTGGATTTCCCACGGTTTGTCTCTAACCACACATCCGCCTTTGAAGCCGAATGAATAGACCCCATCAAATGTGAAAAAGCTCTGACTTGCAGCCAGTCTGCTTCCTTCCCAAAGCAATCGCTGCTGGCAGGTGGTCTTCCATCTTTTGATAGAATTTGTAGAGAAGAGACAACATAGAGAAACTGGGATACATGCCCAGGAGAGAAAGGCAGACTTATGATCGAGGTGGACTTGATGAGGCTCATCAAAAGCATTCAAGTCCTAAGGGGAAGCAGTAGACCATCTTTGTCACTTAATATACACACAAACACATGCACACACGCACACACATAGTAATCTGCTGCTATCTAGTGGACCAGTATTACACCTGCAGCACTTAATAGCTTAAAGTTGGTCAGGTCAGTTTACAACTCCGCCGCAGGTACTTAGTTTGACCGGAAAAATAACTCATTTGGCATCATTTTACATAGCTTAACGCAGTCGTTTATAAAGAGCGGTAAGGGGATACAGTAGAATTGCACCAACAGTGTAGACACACTCCAGGGAGAAGCTTTATCTTGTAGGAGAGAAGTAATAGTGTGTGTAGCAAACAAACTCATCTGATCCTGTGCAGAGTATGTGTGGAGGAAGCAGTGGATGCCCGCACCATACCTCTGCTCCAGCTGCACAACCACACTCTCCACATGTTCACGTCACTGGAGCTCCGTAGTCACGTTTCCCCATCGTCTTTTAGGTCAAAAAATAAGAAAAAAAAATAACCACACTAAATAAAACCGTGTCTAAATTTTAATCACTCACTCAGCTCTGTGTCCCCGCTGCTACTCTGCCAGGACTCGGAGCAGCAGGGGTCGGTCAGGAGGGATGAAAAGTGTGCCACCGGGAACGGAGGATGAATATTTAACGACCGCTATTCTTCGGTGAGTGGCCGGGGGCTTGAGTTCCACAGACGCCGGTGAGACACATGAGCACCGCGGGTGGGCAGTGTCGGTCATACACGGTGATACACGCTGACTGATGTACACACAGTGGTAAATAAACAAATTTATGATGTATTTAATGTTAATATTTTTTTCAACAAGTACAAACTGCTAGCTTAAAAGTGATATAGCCTAGCTTAGTGTTTCAGCTAATTAGCGTTGTTTTGTGTTATTTGACGCTGAAACTGATATAAAAGTTTTTCAAACGTTTCAGTTGTTGTCTATCTTTTCATATAGGTACACTGGACTACTCGTGGATCCATAACATGTCGTTTTTTCGGACGGAACACGACGGGGGAAAGTGTGTCATTAGATGGCTCAAGGGGTAAATGGAGCATAACAGATGAAGGTGAGAGTCAGTGCGAGAAAATGTACCGTTACCGTCTCCACATGAGCAATCCTTCTGTTGCCCGCCAGATGGACCCGGCTGACAACAAACAAACAGCACCGAGCCGCAAACTGCTGCATCTCCGCCGGATTCACTCTATAACCCAGACGACCTTGCCGTCTCCCCCACATGACCGGCTGGCCGTCCACATCCAAACAGGTTCTGGCTTTGATGTAAACCTACTGTGGTGAGCCACGATGCGAGCCCTCACTGTGTTTTTTTTTTTTTTTTTTTTTAACACAAACAAGCCTTTAGCTATTTTGGAGCTATTTTTAGCCCTGTTCCTGAAACAGTGACTTACATAGACTTTAACCAATAGGCAAATGTGCACTGTTTTGGGTAAACAAATTTTAATATATTGTTGTCATTCTGCAACAGCTGGCAGCAAAACACTGAACAGTCATGATCAGTGCAGTCAGCTCTCCAGCCTGCCAGCTTGTTTACTACCCAAAACCAGGACACTGCTTTCATTTTTTTTGGCTTCTAATGTGCAATGTAGCCTAATCAATTTTTGGTCACTCGTGCACAGCACAATAGATTCATAAGACAACTACTGATGTAGAGTGAAATTATTCACAACTTAAGGCTAATCTCCTGTAGTCAAATATGAGTTAGATTAGAGCAGCTATTCTAAATCCATGGCCAAGATCAGATATATCCGAGGTCATCAGATAATAGGAATGTGGAGAAAGCAGATTTATGCCTGTAGAAATTGTAGATTTTTTTCCTAATGTCTTCTAGATTACACTCAATCATTAGGGCTTGCAACTAAAATGATTTATCAAAATCAAAACCATTGAAAAATACTGGTTGGGAATAACATAATCACACATTTCTGCTCTCTTTTGCTCTTTTGCAGTTTGCAATTGATTTTATAGAACTTAAAGGCAGAAATGCAACTGCCAGACTGCTGTTTTCTTTCCACTGGAGCGAATCCTCTACCTGCATTATCTGGATTTTGATTTGGCTGCAGTAATTGTAGGCTCCAGTCAACAGCTTGCTTAGGGCTGTAAATACCTTTCAATTTAACAAAGACCACTCCATATAGATGTGAAGTGGTTTATTATACAATGGGTTCTGAAGGATGGGGATATAGGAATGTGAGGGGTCAATATAGGTGTGGTGAATAGGGTAAAAGTGAAGGGATGAACAGGGTTGAATGCAGGGATAAAAGAGGGATATTCAGGTTCGGAAGGAGCGAGACTCAGAGTGCTGGCACGTCTCGGTGAGCTTCAGCTCCTTGTCACCTGGTCCTTGTAATGAGAAAGAGGGGGAGAAGGTGAAAAAAGAGGGCTGGGGGAGGGTTCTTAGAACAGTGATAAATGGTAGAAAAAGGGGGGAGAGACATATGTATAGGTCGGCATGAGTAGTTAGATTATATCAGGTGAGCTCTGCATTTGTGGAGGGTTTAGAAGCTGTGATAGATTTTTTTGTGCTTTCTTGACAAAAAAAGTATACATTTTTGCATAATTTCAGATATACAGCTCTGGAAAAATTAATAGACCACTGCAATTTTATATGAAATCAGCATATCTGCATATATGACAGCCATTACATTCCTGTGTCTGTTGAATTCCAACACAAGCACACCTTATTCTACTGAATATACACCTGATCCATGTCTTATTTAAGAAGGAGAAGTATAAACCACTACTGTGGCCATGACTATCTTCTTGCAATAGGACTAGCTGGGTGGCAAAAACAGTGCTATTAGTACCGCAAAAGTACTTGGAATCAAAAAAAATAACTATTGAAAACTACTGGGCTTCTGCTCTGACAATGTTCCCAAACTCTGAGGACTGGTTTTTCTATCAGGACAATGCTCCTGGCCTCAACTTGGTCAGTAAAGGTGTAGAGGACAGACCACCAGATGAAGACCCTTGTCATGGCCAGCCCAGTCTCCAGACCTGAAACCACTTTGAAAACTTCTGGAATATAATCAAGAAGAAGACGGATGGTCACAAGCCATGGAACATTGCTGAGCTTCTTGAATTTCGATGCCAGGAGCTGCATAAAGTCATCCAACAGCAATGGTGGAGAGAGAAGACACGTGAAAGCTGTCATTGAAAATCAGGATTATTCCACCAAATATTGATGTCTGAACTTTTCCCAAGTTAAAACATTCGTATTGTGTTTAGAAATCAGTATGAACTTATTTTCTTTGCTGTATTTGAGGTCTTAAAAGACTGCATCTTTTTGTTATTTTGACCATGTGTTCTGCAAATACGTGCTCTGTATAAGAATATTTTTATTTGGAATTTGGGAGAAATGTTGTCGATAGTTTAGAGAATAAAACAAAAATGTTCATTTTACTCAAACACATACCTATAAATGGTAAAATCAGAGAAAGTGATAATTTTGCAGTGGTCTCTTATGTTTTTTCCAGAGCTGTATTATTACAGTGTCAGTCAGTAGCTTCAAGGAACATGAAACAAATCCGCTCAACGAATTAACATGAAATAAAAATTTTGTGAAGAACAGATGACCCTCACTTTTGAAGAGCAACTATTTAGGTACTATGGTTGGTTTTCTCTGCAGTCTCAGAACAGTAAAGATGTTTTTCCATTTCTTCAAGCATAGTCAAAACCCTATTTCTGTTTAAATTAACCCAGAAGTTATAATTGTATAACAAACTATATCCATGTTATATCATTTCCAGCTGTAGAACTTAATGGACTATTTAGCCTAAGTAATACATCGATCTTCAAATCAACCTTATTTTTTTGTGAAATTGTTGATATTTGTATTAGAAAGCTTTGTAATGAGCTGGATAATACAACACGGTGGTCATTATTTGCTTCCCATCAGATCTCTGCCTCACCCACTCAGGGTTTATTCCACATTAATGACTGGCTTAATGATCAATTTCACATTATCTCTTACACACTGTAATGTTCAGCCATGAACAACTGATTAATCAGCCAGTATCCACCCCACTGTAGCAAACATTCAGCAGAGATGAAATAATCCAGTGACATCACATCCTACCTTTAAAGACGACTGTGTCCTCTTGCCAAAAAGTGCAATATATTCTCGTTTTCCACTAAATTCAAGTTGATAAGTTTTATCACACTGTAGTATCTCTAATAAAGGAAGAACCACACAAACCACGTATTGTTGTTTGATGACCACTTTAACTATCTTTGTCTATATTAGGAAGTGTATAACTATTGAAGTGACATCTAAGTCAAAGTTAACAAATACCTTAATAAAGAAATAAATCTGGATCACTGAACATTAGGCTCAAAGTAATGACTTGCTAAATATAGATAACTGAACATTAACCTGACTGGGGAAAAAATATAAGTGGGAGTGTTGTTATCATTATCCCTATCAGTCAACCATTATAATTGAGAAGAGCCTGCCCATAGTAAAAAAAAAAGTCCCTGAGCAAAATCCAATTCACAAGGATATTGATGGTTGTGCAGAAGCTGAAAATGCAGGTACAGGCTTAAACAGAATTTTTTAAGAGAATAGAGACATTAGCGTTAATAGATCTCACTATTCATGTTTACCACGTGGAATTTACAAATTCGTGTCAGAGTTAAGAGATGGATGCAGCCGTAAGGTTTCCTACTACCATGCTCCTATGCTCTGCCAGTGGGGCAGCAGGCAGCGCATTGACGAGTGGATCACCAACATTAGTTTTTCTCCTGAAGAAGTCAGCTGAGTGTGGAGTCGGAACAGCTGCTCCGAGACACCCAGACTCTGCAGTAGGCCAGAAGGTGAAAGCAAAGAGAGCTCCCACTGGGATGGATAGACCCGTGTATTGAGTATTGGACTGTGTGTAGATAGATAGATAGATAGATAGATAGATAGATAGATAGATAGATAGATAGATAGATAGATAGATAGATAGATAGATAGATAGATAGATAGATAGATAGATAGATAGATAGATAGATAGATAGATAGATAGATAGATAGATAGATAGATAGATTTGGAATTTGGAAAGACGGATAAGCAGCAGGGTATATCCATCCATATCCACTTAATAGAGGTTCCACCTGGAAAGGCCAGATAGTGGAGGATAGTGAGGCTACTAGAGTAGCAAGGACCCCACTGTGCGTCCATCAGTTTCAAATAATCCCTGCTGCTGCTCTGAAGTGTCCTTGAGTCATATGTTGAACCCCTGCCTGCTCTGAGACACACCTGCCTGCTGTTGCACTCTAAACTACAGTGAATTTGTTCATGTCACTAGCAAAAAAATGTACTTTTTTTCTATTTATCTTTCATCCGCAGGACACATTATGCAAACTACACGGTTCAGCAATGGTACAAGCATAGATCCTGCCTGCAGATTTAAGGGTTCCTCAGTCAGAACATCCACTCCTACACCCATTCCCGGAAGGAGTTACTCTTGTGTGTGTTCGGGGTAAGAATGAGTTGACAGTGACAAATAATCCAAAAGAGGATAGGAAGCTGCAATTTGTGCTTTATTAGATAGAATACCCTAAGACGGTGCAGCAGCAGATTGTATTTATGGACTTGCATAGTGAGTTATAGAAGCCTTACACAACAAAAATGTAAAATCTCTGCAAATATGCGCAAAGCCTTGAGGGGATGTAAAGAGAAACCCAGAAAACTAATATGACTGTAAGACAGAAAGAGCACAAATTTTAATATATGGATGAATAAATGGAAACAGAAAATATTGTCTTACATGTTTAATATATGCTTGGAAATTATACACATGCTGTATTTTGTAACGCAGTATAGATGCAGTCCTTGTTCAGAAATTGTGTGTTGCATTTGTTGTTGCCATTATGCAAAGATGCAGTATTTTGGCCTTCCTTCATACAGGTCTATAGAGGTTGAATTGGTTATAAATTAATGCAACTACGATAATAATACTAGTTAAATGAAGTTCAAATGTATATGTAAATGCATTTTGTTGTAGACAGGTTTGCATTTAACTGAAAACAACATATTTGTATCTACAGGGGTATTCATAAAAAGCAGACATATGTAAAACTTGGTCTCACACATTTTTAGACGGTAACAAACTGTCAGCCAGCTTCAGATTTAAAATGTTCTCAAAACATTTCCAACCACACACTTTTAATAAATATATTTCATGCACTGAGCAATATTTTTGCACGTGTAAGATATTGCTAGCTAATTTACACTCCCAGGATTGTTTTGTGCCATGTAGCTGCTGTTCATAGTAAGATCGCAATGCAGTTGTTATACTGTACACCATTATACAAGAAAATATAGTAGTGGTGGTGCATTTGTGATACATTGCATTAAGAATCACACTTAAGTCATTGAACATATTGTTCCACTCTCCAAACCCACATGCTCCCTTCTGCACATGCTCTGTTCCATCGAGGTCAAAATTGGATGTTTCAGCAGATAATGAAACAGTCCAATTAGGTTCATACTATATATTAGAACTTGTACAGGTTTCCTTTTCTTATTTGTCAAGACATATGGAAAAAAAGTTAATTCTTTTACCTTGACATGTTTCGGCTACACCTGTAGCTTTCCTCAAAAGGGTCACTTGTTCCTGTGACGTGTCATTGTCAGCTGTTTTATCATGTCACGGTAAAAAAAATTAACTCTTTTTCCATCTGACAAATAAGAAAATGAAATCTTTATGAGATAATGAAACACACCCAGGACATGACATGTTGAAACTGTCAAGAATTAAATTTTGTTATTTTTTTTCTTGTTAACAAGAAACAAAAAATCATTTGTATTTCTTTGCGTCTGTCTGATGCAACCACACCTTTGGAAACACAAACTTTTTTTTTTCTGCAAATATTTCTTGATAATATTTGAGACTGTGTAAAACTTAAAGGGTGTCTAAAAACTTTTTTTCTGAACAGTGAGGATGTACAAGCGTATCCCTCTACCAATAGGCAAAGGCAGGTGCACCCTGGCCGTGTCACCAGTTCATCTAAAGGCTGACCTATAAAGATGAACAACTGATTGACTCGCACATTCAAGCCTACAGAGTGACTGGAAGAAGTCAGACTACCTGGAGAACCCATGCAAACTCCACACAGAAAGGCTGCAGCCGGGCACCACTGGGACCAAACTCAGGACCTTCTTCCTGTGAGATGACAATTAGTGAAAGTGACAATCACTGAACTAAAATATAAACGTAACACTTTTGTTTTTGCTCTCATTTTTCATGAGCTGAACTCTAACGTCTAAGACTTTTTCTATGCACACAAAAGACATATTTCTCTGAAATATTGTTGATAAATCTGTGTAAATCTGTGTTAGTGAGCCCTTCTCCTTTGCCAAGATAATCCGTCCCCCTCACAGGTGTGACATATCAAGATCCTGATTAGACAGCACGATTATTGCACAGGTGTGCCTTAGTCTGGCCACAATAAAAGGTCACTCTAAAATAGGCAGTTTTGTCGCACAGCACAATGCCACAGATGTCGCAAGTTTTGAGGGAGCATGCAATTGGCATGCTGACTGCAGGAATGTCCACCATAGCTGTTGCCTGTGAATTGAATGTTCATTTCTCTACTATATGCTGTCTCCAAAGGCGTTTCAGAGAATTTGATAGTACATCCAATCGGCCTCACAACCGCAGACCACATATAACCACACCAGCTCAAGATCTCCACATCCAGCATCTTCACCTCCAAGATCATCTGAGACCAGCTGCCCGGACAGCTGCTGCAACATCAGTTTGCATAACCAAAGAATTTCTGCACAAACTGTCAGAAACCATCTCAGGGAAGCTCATCTGCATGCTCGTTGTCCTCATCGGGGTCTCAACCTGACTGTACCTGACTTGAGTGGGCAAATGCTCACATTCGATGGTGTCTGGCACCTTGGAGAGGTGTTCTCTTCACGGGTGAATCCCAGTTTTCACTGTACAGGGTAGATGGCAGACAGCGTGTATGGTGTCATGTGGGTGAGCGGTTTGCTGATGTCAACGTTGTGAATCGAGTGGCTCACAGTGGCGGTGGGGTTATCATATGGGCAGGTGTAAGTTATGGACAGCAAACACAGGTGCATTTTATTGATGGCATTTTAAATGCACAGAGACACCATGATGAGATCCTGAGGCCCATTGTTGTGCCATTCATCCACGACCATCACCTCATGTTGCAGCATGATAATGCACGGCCCCATGTTGAAGGATCCGGACACAATTCCTGGAAGCTGAAAACATCCCAGTTCTTCCATGGTCAGCATACTTACCAGACATGTCACCCCCTGAACATGTTTGGGATGCTCTGGATCTGCATATACGACAGCATGTTCCAGTTCCTGCCAATATCCAGCAACTTCCCACAGCCATTGAAGAGGAGTGGACCAACATTCCACAGGCCACAGTCAAGAACTTGGTCAGCTCTATGCAAAGGAGATGTGTTGCACTGCGTGAGGCTAATGGTGGTCACACCAGATACTGACTGGTTTTCTGACCCCCCTGGACCCCCCAATACAGTAAAACTGTACAGTTTAGAGTGGCCTTTTATTGTGTCCAGACTAAGGCACACCTGTGCAACAATCACGCTGTCTAATCAGCATCTTGATATGCCACACCTGTGAGGTGGTTGGATTAACTCGGCAAAGGAGAAGTGTTCACTAACACAGATTTAGACAACAATATTTGATATATTTAGAAATATTTATTGTGTTTATATTTTTGTTTAGTATATACACACACATATATATTTAATAATCACAGACTAAAAGTACTGTTAGAAACAAGTTGCAAAGTAGTAATATAATTTTAATAATAATTAAATTCAATTTTATTTATAGAGCCCAATATCACAACAAAGTCACCTCACAGGGCTTTACAGAAATTGTTGAACTGGTAAAAAAAACAAAAAAAAAACAAAACACACACAACAAAAATAAGCAAACGGTCAATTAATAAGTTAGTAAACAGTCAGTGAAGCAAATTGATTAATGCATCCCCCATCCTTAGACCCTCCTTCTCGGCAAGGAAAAACTCCAAAAAACCAAGTGGGAGAAAGAGAAACCTCCGGGAGGACAATGGTGAAGGAGAGATCCGTTCCCATGGACGGAAAGGCTGTAGATGAGACCAGGACTGACGGACATCCATTTGGTGATGTATTTCCAGTCCGTAAGGATGCAGTAGGGTGGGGGCACATGCAGACAGCCGAGGGGTGCAAATAGTCAGTTGAGGGTGAGGAGGTCCATCCAGACAGGTGAGAATAAGGGAGGAGGTCCATCCAGAAAGGTGAGGGTAAGGGAGGAGGTCCGGGGTCACAGGTCAAGATAGGGCGGCCACATCTGAAACAGTAGCCACTCCCCCCAAGGGGAGTGGGGAAAAGGGACACAGGGTGAATAGCGGTGAACAGACTAAATTAAATATTGTAGATTATTAGTAGTGAAACTGATGATAGGACTCAGTGCACTGTACTTCCCCCAACATTATTGCTCCTAGGGCAGCTTAGACTGAACTGTGGGGTTCCGTCTGTTTTTAAGTAACCTGACTATAAGCCTTTTCAAAGAGCAACGTTTTCAGTCTGATCTTAAATGTAGAGACTGTGTCAGCCTCTTTAATATTAGCTGGAAGCTGATTCCATAAGACAGGAGCTTGGTAACTAAAGGCTCTGGTTCCTATTGCACTTTTAGAGACCCTGGGAATTACCAGTAGACCTGCATTCTGAGAGCAAATGTTCTGTTATGATGATATGTGCACGAGGGCACCTTTCAGATAAGAAGGGCCCATACCACTAATGGTCTTGTATGTAAGAAGGATTTTAAACTTAATTGTAAACTTGACTGGAAGCCAGTGAAGGGCTTTTAGCACAGGGCTGATGTGCTCTCTTCTGTTAGTTCCTGTTAATAGTCTTGCCACTGCGTTTTGAATGAGTTGAAATCTTTTTAGAGAACTTTTAGGACACACTGCGAGTAGGGAGTTACAGTAATCTAGTTTAGATGTAACAAACACATGTTCAATTTTTCAGCATAATTTTTTAGACAGAATATTTCTAATTTTGACTATGTTACGTAGGTTGGAGAAAACTGTTTTGCAGGCTTGGTTAATATGAGCTTTAAATGATAATTCGGAGTCAAATAAAACTCCTAGGTTTTTAGCTGTAGTGCTGGAGGCTACACTCACATTGTCCAGAGTGACTATCTTGTCAGTTAGGGAGTCTCTCACACTTTTAGGGCCTATTATAATGACCTCTGTTTTTTCAGGGTTAAGTAAAAGATAATTAATGGCCATCCAGGTCTTTACATCTTGGACAGGCTCATAGTTTATCCACTTGCTTGGTCTGATCAGGTTTCAATCAATAAATACAGATGTGTGTCATCTGCGTAACGGTGAAAATTAATGGCATGTTTTCTAATTATCTTACCTAAAGGCAGGATATACAGCATAAACAAAATGGGCCTGAGGACCGACCCTTGTGATACGCCATAAATGACTGCAACATGGTGATGATTGTTAGTTTACATTTACAAACTGGTACCTATTAGATAAAAAGTATTTAAACCAACAGAGGACTGCTCCTCTAATGCCTATGTCCCATTCTAATCTCTACAGTAAGATACTGTGGTTAATTGTGTCAAGAATTAGCTTATAATGTTAAAATATCTATATCATAATACTGGAAGGCCTCAGAGCATCTGTGTGTGTGTGTGTGTGTGTGTGTGTGTGTGCGTGTGCGTCTGTATTGGCACGATTCTGACAAATTGATTTTTCTTGTCTAATTTGCTACTTATAGTTGAAGAATAGTCCCATCTCCACATTAAATATCTCGGCAAGTTGATTGGACCAATATTTTCAGAGATATTAGTAATTTTGGAATACAATAGCCTTACAGTTGCAGAAGTACAATGCTGCATGACAGGAAATAAGTTAAAAACAGGAACACTGCATTTACTCCCGCAGTCCCGACATATCGGTATTAACATTGGCACCTACAGCCAATGCGACCTGTCCATACCTTGTGACATTTGAGAGAGAGAGACTGATATATATATATATATATATATATATATATATATATATATATATATATATATATATATATATATATATATATATAATATATATATATATATATATAGAGAGAGAGAGATAGGTAAGGTACATCCCAGTACTTACGGAGAACTCCCGCCAACCCCCTGGTCTTACAAACTGTTCACCCCCCCACCCCTGTCTGTGCGCTTCGTGTGTACCTCACAGTTTCACTCTGCAGGCGCACCTGGGTTGTAATACTGTACATTAATTGTTGTTTACATTTTAAAGAATGACTTACCCAACAATTCTTACATCACTAGTTATGAAATATAGACTAACATCTTTTCCCAAAAGTCTGCTCTCCCCAGCATAAAGACTACCACATCTACAACCTGTGGTTCCCCACGGGTCACATACTAGTTATAATATTATAGTGATATGGACTGAGGCCTAATTCAGCAGCAGAGCTACACCTCCACTAGTTTTCCAACTTTTTGCTTCTATACTTTTTGACCACAGCGTATGCACTGCTTCTGGCCAACAGTCCCACAATGCACTGTGTCACACACTACAGATACTTAAATTGCTGTTACCACTTTTTGCCGTTTGTCAGTTTTACTTTGTTGCAAATTGATGAGCTTATTGCTTATTACAGAGTGAACCATTAGGAAGTGCTGAGTGAATGAATGATTGAGAGAGCATTTTTTATTTGCATGATGTTTTATTAAATCTATGATGGGCTAATATCAAATATTAAATAATGTCTGCACGCCATTCATTTCCCAGTGGTATCTTATTAAATTGTGAGAAGCAACTTTGAATAAATGAAATTACGAGTCACCCTGCCTTCACCTTGAGCTTCAGAACACACACCTTACAAATAGAATAAATAAAATAACCCCAATACGCTGTTACTCGAAAGCAAACGATGCAGAAATCTACAAGAATGGGCCACATTTATGTTATATTTTGGTTTTCCTTTATTACACTAAATATATCAGATTGAATAAGTAATTCCTCAGATGGCTGTTAAATTTTGATAGTAAAGCAATATAATCACACAGCTTAGAGTATTTTGCTTCCCTTCCCTCTGGGTGTTTTGAAAGCACAACAGCTCTAAGGATTTCACTTAGCACAGCATTAGATCTACTCCGCTCTGGAATACAAGGGAGCAAAGGGGCAACAGAGATGAAATTATCATGCTGTTTTTTGCACTGTTGGTGATTATTTGATTATCAGGACCTACTTGCTTCTGAGATCCTGCTTTTATGTTGGGACAGCGCTGTGGGACAGAGATAACACCTGTCTTGGCAGTTTAGAGGCAAATATTAAACATATACTGTATATGAAAGCTAGCACATTTCATAAGTCTGTTAGATGAAGACGAATTACAAGTTTGTTATCGCCTGTATCATATATATTTATTATTATTATTATTATTATTTTTTTTTTTTTTTTTTTTTTTTTTTTTTAACTTAGAAGAAGGCTCAAATGGGGACATGAGGCAGAAGAACACTCACAGCCCTTGACTTGGCACTTGGCTGTTGGACTAATTGTTCTGCAATTTGAGACATTTATTTATATTATACATACCACGGGTAAGATGCATAGCTGTAATATTTCAAGTTGCTTGCTCTTGCTCTCTGCATAGTGATGCGTTGTGAGCTATTTATATTCAGAATGGCTGACTTCAGCAGCCCTACAGTAAACTTACACCATGTGAGGTATTAAAGAAAGTCTAATCTACACAGATATTTAATATAAACAGGATGTTTGGAAGAAATTAGCCATTTTACTAACCTTTATGAGTAATGAATTTTAATGTGAAACATTAACATTTGTATGTTTTTAGATTATTCTGTGTTTAACCTTATGAGTTTGCAGTAAAACAAGGATATGATACTATGCTCCACTGTTCTTTATAAGTGTCTACTGCGTTGTGTAAGACATGCAGAGTGTCTGTGAAGCCCCAGAAGTAAAAAGGCCCATAATAAAATTGCCCTTTACTAGAAGTTTCTTTATGGTTTTTAATAATGTTAAATTTTTTCACTATCCAAAAAGCACTGTAATCTATTAGCTGTCAATGTCAACAAAAGGTTCAATAAAAATTAAACTGAAATTCCAGGAAGAAACTGGACAATGCGATAGCAGATGTCTAAACTACCAACCTGGAAATAATAAAACTCTGAACTACTATTAATAACA
The DNA here is from genome assembly GCF_902148855.1 of Sphaeramia orbicularis. Lineage (NCBI taxonomy): Eukaryota > Metazoa > Chordata > Actinopteri > Kurtiformes > Apogonidae > Sphaeramia > Sphaeramia orbicularis. The sequence continues at coordinate 21,351,273 of NC_043957.1, forward strand.
TTATTTAGTCACAGTTGACCCAGATCCTGGTGTATACTGTACATTATGTGTAGCACAAGATATATATATATATACAGTACAGGCCAAAAGTTTGGACACACCTTCTCATTCTTCGCATTTTCTTTATTTTCATGACTATTTACATTGTAGATTCTCACTGAAGGCATCAAAACTATGAATGAACACGTGGAATTATGTACTTAACAAAAAAGTGTGAAATAACTGAAAACATCCCTTATATTCTAGTTTCTTCAAAGTAGCCACCCTTTGCTCTGATGACTGCCTTGCACACTCTTGGCATTCTCTTGATGAGCATCAAGAGGTAGTCACCTGAAATGGTTTTCACTTCATAGCTGTGCCTTGTCAGGGTTACTTAGTGGAATTTCTTGCCTTATTAATGGGGTTGGGACCATCAGTTGTGTTGTGCAGAAGTCAGGTTGATGCACAGCTGACAGCCCTATTGGACAACTGTTAGAATGCATATTATGGCGAGAACCAATCAGCTAAGTAAAGACAAACGAGTGGCCATCATTACTTTAAGAAATGAAGGTCAGTCAGTCTAGAAAATTTCAAAAACTTTGAATGTGTCCCCAAGTGCAGTCGCAAAAACCATCAAGCGCTCCAACGAAACTGGCTCACATGAGGACCCGCCCCAGGAAAGGAAGACCAAGAGTCACCTCTGATGCTGAAGATAAGTTCATCTGAGTCACCAGCCTCAGAAATCGCAAATTAACAGCAGCTCAGATTAGAGACCAGATGAATGCCACACAGAGCTCTAGCAGCAGACACATCTCTACAACAACTGTTAAGAGGAGACTGCGTGAATCAGGCCTTCATGGTCAAATAGCTGCTAGGAAACCACTGCTCAGGAGAGGCAACAAACAGAAGAGATTTATTTGGGCCAAGAAACCCAAGGAATGGACATTAGACCAGTGGAAATCTGTGCTTTGGTCTGATGAGTCCAAATTTGAGATCTTTGGATCCAACCACCGTGTCTTTGTGCGACGCAGAAAAGGTGAACGGATGGATGCTACATGCCTGGTTCCCACCGTGAAGCATGGAGGGGGAGGTGTGATGGTGTGGGGGTGCTTTGCTGGTGACGCTGTTGGGGATTTATTCAAGATTGAAGGCAACCTGAATCAGCATGGCTACCACAGCATCCTGAAGTGACATGCCATTCCATCCGGTTTGCGTTTAGTTGGACCATCATTTATGTTTCAACAGGACAATGACCCCAAACACACCTCCAGGCTGTGTGAGGGATATTTGACCAAGAAGGAGAGTGATGGACTGCTGCGCCAGATGACCTGGCCTCCACAGTCACTGGACCTGAACCCAATCAAGATGGTTTGGGGTGAGCTGGACCGCAGAGTGAAGGCAAAAGGGCCAACAAGTGCTAAGCATCTCTGGGAACTTCTTCAAGACTGTTAGGAAACCATTTCAGGTGACTACCTCTTGAAGCTCATCAAGAGAATGCCAAGAGTGTGCAAAACAGTCATCAGAGCTAAGGGTGGCTACTTTGAAGAAACTAGAATATAAGAGATGTTTTCAGTTATTTCACACTTTTTTGTTAAGTACATAATTCCACATGTGTTCATTCATAGTTTTGATGCCTTCAGTGAGAATCTACAATGTAAATAGTCATGAAAATAAAGAAAATGCAAAGAATGAGAAGGTGTGTCCAAACTTTTGGCCTGTACTGTATATATATATCATAAATCAAATCTGATTTCATAATGACTTCAACAATGGTCCACATTTAAGAAGAAAAGGAGGAGGAGACGAAGTTTGTTCTGAGCTACCGTAGAAACACGGAAGTGTAAGTTTCCATGGAAAAGACCACCTGCCTCCTTAAATATAAATGACTCATTGAACAAAAGTACAATTCTTATGTAATCCAATTCTCCAACCCTATACAATGAACACATTATTAATGTTATAAACAAAAAATAAAACACATAAAATTGGCCATAGGAAAATAGTTCTTTTTGGAGCTGCAAGGAGTGGGGAATTTTTTTCTTAAAGATGTACAGCTTTAACAGTTTTTGATAACGTTACCAGTAGGACAGTTTTTCTCAAGCTACTGTTTTTATGCAATAGCCTTTTTGCTCACTGCCAATAAGATTTGATCCAAATCAAAGTCCAAGACAAGGGATGATTTTTGCTGCAAATTCCCTCCATACAGACTGGGCAGAGCGAGGAGATCAAACAACATGAGCATTATCAACCATCCACGTTTCCTGCATCAGCACGATACAGCGCCAGTTTCTTTCAACTTGTGTTTTGGAGAAATAACAAAGCAAAATAAGTTTTTGTAAAAGAACTCCGTCCAGATCTTGGAGTTGGTGGAGGAACAAAACAAATGTACTTCCCAGGCGTGTTGCCACATGTCTCCATTTACTTCAATGTCCGGCTCTTTTTCCCAGTGTCCAAATTCAGCAAATTGATGTGTAACTTACATAAGAATCCTTTAGTGTTAGATGAGGTGACTGTGATGATGGTTGTCATGGTACCCACAAAATATTCTAACATTAATATTAAGTAATGTGATCTCTACCATTTGTATGTCTGTCCATCCTTCTGTTTGTCTGTCAGCAGAATTTTACAATAACCGCTAAAGGTGATTTTCATGAAACTCTGTGGGAAAAAAGTTTCAGTCTTTATTTTCAGTGTGTAAATTTTGGAATTGATTTTCACTTTTTAATATCGGAGAGCCCCGGGGCATCTTAGGATTTTGAGGGGTAAGAATTCATTTTAATAGTGTGCACATGGATTGATATCATATTTCCACCAGAACACAGATTAAACAGGTAACACAGAACATAAAGGAACAAATGGAGGAGCAACATGTACTACAATCTATGGTCCATATGCCTCATGTCTGATGTGTGTGGGTTTCCTTACTGCAAAATTAGCAGTGGTTTCATCAAATGACACTTGCCTTGAAACCTTGCGATTTATGCGTATTAATCCATGACCATTAAGATGCTCTTGAGATCTCTCTTGTGGACCTCAGGTAGGTTTTGATCACCTTCAATTTGAAGAAACCCATCTCTGGTGTGGCAACTGTCACTAAAAGAGTGATAGCAATTCTGAGGGCCACCCATATATTTGGATAAATTTCCCTCAGTCTTTCTTCTTGTAAAAAAAAAAAGTCAGGTATAAGAGACCACAGGTAACTGTACGTAAATGTTTCACAGAGATCATCAGATGTTTCCCTGCAAGTATTTCCTGAGCATATCTGGACAATAACAAAGTGGACTTTAACGTCTTAACATTATAAGCAGAAACACAGGAGCAATTATAGATTAAAAAAAACCTCACCATAGCACCCTTTTCATCCATAAACTTTTATTCGAGCCTCGAAGTTGTTACAGATGATGTCACTTCATGAAATGGACTTCTGAAGTAAACACAAACATAAAACTACATAGGCTACCTCTATATTTGGCTTTCTTTTCTTCTTGGCCCTTTTCAGTAAATGCTGACTGAGATCATATTTCCTCCTTTACTTTCACAGTGTATGTCACAGCGGCCAACAAGGCAAAAAACTGTGAGGAGATCAATTATGGAAGTGCTTGTCCTGCATACCTTTCTTTGTTATTTCACGAAGCCACAACGATTAGTTGCTTCTTAAGCCCAGTTACCCCCAGAACTGAGGACACCCACAGTTCCATATGTGTTGAAATGGTAATAATATGTAACTCCTGTAGCAATATACCCATTCTACATATCAACGGAACTAGAAGAACATCAGCTAAAAGCTCAACAAAACCAATAGTCGGACAACAGAACACAACTGTAACAACAAGCACTTTAAAAATATATAAACCAAGCTAACAGTACAAGACTAGCCTAGTGCTACTTTCATGTGCTATTGGGGTGATGATCCTTTCCACTTGTGAATTCAGAATTATGAAGGCCTTTTGTTGTAGCGAAATGAAAAATTACTTACACAATCTTTAGTGACCTGGTACTTGGGAAAACAGTTTTGTACATGTTAAATCTTCTGCTACAGCATTTTTTTGTAACTTTGATTTGTAAATTGTGCATTCTATAAATGTTCAAAATCATTAGCTAACAGCAGCAGAATGCTAATAAAAGTATTTTTTTTATCATTCGCAATGAATCCCTCATTGTTCCCCACCATTTTCAAAAGTTCAAAGGTTATTTTCATCTGGATAACTCCTGTATCAAAAAATTTTCCCAGTTCCCCAGGGGAAAATACGACGTGAGGAGGTATTTGTGTGCAATTTTTGAGTTCAAACCTAGTAACTATAATTCTCATAGCCCGTAAAGGCAGGATATGCTGGATATGCTAACACTAAGCAGATCCCACAGTACAAGTATCATTTCCCTATCACTAAAACATCCTGAACAAGACAAGCAAAAATAATAGATGAAGCGATGATCAGTTTTGTCTTAACTGCTGTTTTCCAATCATAACTGGTTTTATATGAATGGAGCTTCTACTGTCTGTTACGGTGATGGACTCAAATGCTCAGTGCTGAAGGAGATCGACAAATGTATTAACATCAATAACAACTAAAACATGGAAACACACACAAAACCGGAGTCAGAGTCTGAGTGGGTAAATGTCCGGGTTATGGATCAGTTGAAGATGATGAGATGGAGCAGCGTCGTGCAGCTGCAGCACCAAGCCCTAAATAGACTCCCTGGTGATGTGCTGCAGCCGCGCAACACTCTGCAGGTGAGTCAGATCATGAGTGATGTGGTGATGATGTGGAGAGGGAGGAGCCAGCGGTCCCACTGGCACAGACCGTGACACTATCAGATACTCCATTATTTTCGTTGTATTGAAATGATTCAGACTGGAAGCAAATGGCCCAAGTCTTTAAACTGTCATTAAGGGTGCCGCCCACCAGAGTTTTTTTATTGAGTGACATAAGCGGGGCGCCTCCCCAAAAGTGGTGCCCTTGGCAGCCACCTGTATGGCCTATGCCTTTAGCCTGTTCTGACACCAGGGGACCCCAAAAGTGGACCGCAAGATGCTTTCATCTAGATCACGAAGCCTTTTGACAAAAAGAAGACACCACTTATTTCTCTGATTGTCATTAGAGGCTTTTGAACAGGCATAGCATGGCCGACTCTGTACTTCTATTGGGGAAGCGGATGGTGGACTCCTCTCAGTATATGCATATGAAGGTAGTTTGGAAGCGGCAGACTCTTGATAATTATTGTCTCTGGTCTTCATGGACTCACCTTGGGACACCTGTTCAGGTTTGACAGGTAACCCACACCCCCACTCAAACCCACACTTGCCCACAGAGCTGCTTCACACCAGAGAACAGAGCTCCACCTGTAATGAAAGTTTCATTAGTTAACCATCAGACATTCATTCGTTCATTCATTCATCATCTGAACCTGCTTTTATCCACACTAGGGTCTTGGGGGTTGCTGGAGCCTATCTCAGCTACTTATGGGTACACTTTGGGTGAGTTGCCACTTCATCGCAGGGCAAACAACCAATCTACAACAACCTATGGGCAATGTATATTAACCAAATAAGTGCATGGTGGGAGGAAGCTGGGGAGAACCCACACAGACACTGAGAGAACACACAAACTCCACACAGAAAGGTCCCACCCCCATCGACTGGTGTTTGAATCGAACCCAGGACCCTCTTTGCTGTGAGGCACGAGTGCTATCCACAGCAGCACCATGTCACCCATCATCAGACATGAAAACCATTGTGTTAAACATTAATCCATTTAAATGTAATGCACATTGACTGATCTTCAAATCTCTAAATCGCAGTCAATAAAAATATCATTAATCTTCGAAGCCAACTACAACTTCTTTCACCTGAACAGTTATTCAGAGAAGCAAGAATTCATAAACTCGGATACCTCTTTGTATTAATTAATGTAGCTGACGACAGGACAAGAGAGGAGTGTTCAACCCCAGATACCTTGTCTTAAGGTAAATTATGTTAAACCAAAATATGTTACTTTAAAATTGGGAACATTTATGTGTTAAGTGTAATTTCTAAATGCTTTAATTGGATTTTAGGCATATATTTGTATTTTTAACTGTTCAGACCTCATTTGGAGAGGAGGGCTGACTTCTGGGGGTTTTCCACTAGCATCTACTCGACTACTGGGTTTTAGTAATTTTCCACTACAATTACCACCTCAATGGACATAGAGTCGCTTTCATGGCTCATCCAGTGACATCATTTGACCTTTGGCAATCAGTGGCCTGCAGTCTGTCGGCATCACATTTCTGGCTTGACTCAGCTTGCTTGGAACCCTGTCCAAGTGAGCTGGTACGACTAGAAAAAGTACTAAAAACTAAATAAGTACTGAAAAGTACTTGGTGGCAGGTACTATCACCTAATACAAAACCCTATATACAGAGTAGAGTCAACTCATGTAGAGCTGAGCAGGTTCCAGTGGAAAAGCCCCATTTGCTCCTTTGCTCTTGCTGTTTTGGTTGAAGTCCCCTTTTCTTGATGGATTACAGCTGAAGCAAACACTTCCTTCTATCTGCTTTTTGGTTACCTGAGAGATCTGTGAGAAGTGACAAGATGAGAGGACGTTTTTGTTGTGTAGTGCCTCTCAGACAGACAATTGCAACACTGAGAGTAGTGCAGGAAGTGAGAAGGGCAGATTGAACCGGGGTCACATGTTTTTATATAGTTCCACCCACACATGCTGTCCAACACACAGGTCCTGAACTCAGCAAAACGGGAGATAAATAGAAAACCTAGGCAGAGGGCTGAGTCTCTGCAAATAAATGCACCACTATACACTTATAGAGAGAGTCAGAAGTGATAAATGAGAGGGATTATTGAGACTATACGTTGTTTTTAAAGATTCATTTTGTTTTTACATACTTTGCAGAATATTTGTTATCATTTTGTTACAAAGGATTTTGGAGTGGGTGGTTGGTAGTGTAATGGTTGTGCCACTTGAGGCTGCACAGACTGGTGGCAGGAAAAACACTAGTACGCAAGAGTCTTCAAAATTTGGAACAAAAGTGCTTTGTGACATTGGATTTCAGGATAGGAATACAAATGAAGATGGCCTTCAGTTTTAAGTGATGATAGTGAATAAAATTTAAGTTACTTGACACGCCAAGCAGTGACAGAGAAGCTCAGCTCAACTTTAAGTGCGTTTTCATGTTTTCACAGCATTCAAACTGAACACAGTCATAGTGGCATTAAAAGTATTTCTGCCAGACCGTGAGCATAACCACTTTACTTGCTTACTTTCTCTAATAAACCAGCCCATGGTACCGGCTGATGAATTAGAGTTAAAACCTTTGTTACCATGGAAACAGTCACAAAAAGAAGCAAAGTATAAGAGATAAATTGTGCTTTGTGTAGTTTTTTTTTTTTTTTAATATTGTGGGATGAGAAGAAAAGTAGATGGTTTGCCTTGGTGGACCTTCTAGTTACTAAATGCTTTAATTCATCCAGCAAATGAAAGTGATTTGATGAGTTTTTGGTTTAACATTGGCCCACTGTTCTATTAGATCCATCAATTATTTGTAATTTTTCTTCCTTGACTTGTGTGAGATTATATCTATTTCTTTCTTTTCTTAGTAATGTTCTCATTTGTATTTCCAGTAACAACTGTTATACGAGCAGGAATATTGACCATCACCACATCCCACACTCACTCTTTGCGGGGAGTGTATGGGTTTCTGCTGGCCCCTGTCTCCCAGTTGACCACTCATGATGGCCTGTCCACCCATGCCTCTGTGGACTGTAGCCAGAGGCGCAAATGCACAGGAGTCATAATCAGGCTTGAGAGGAAAGAAAGTCACCACATGGATTTTTTTTTAACAGCATTTACATACCACACACATACACACACACACACACACACACACACACACACACACACAGTACGACACATGACTGATTAGCATAAACATTTTGCAAATCTGTTTACACTATCACTTTTTCTTTCTGTCTCTTGCTGCTGCCCTGTGTGTGAAGAGTAAATGATTAGGTGGTTGCTGGGAGCAGCTGGAGAAAGTCAGAGATAAAGTCAAGAAACAGCTGGAGTGAGTTCACCTCATTTAGGCGTGACACATTCACTTGTTCACTCATCACTCATGCACTGTGTTTTGCATATGTTGCTCGTGTCAAATGTGAATTCAACCAAACTAATGACTTTAATTGGTGGGTATATTACGGGTGCATATAGCATCAAATTATACTGGAGGGAAAATTAAAACAGTGAAAACATGACCTAGTGACAGCGACATGACATATGCGTCATTACGGACTAAAAACAAAAACTGCTAGTTCATTAACTATTACCCTGATGGTGACAAAACCTACAGAAGGAATTAAATTAAAGGAAAAACCCTGTGTTTGTAAGTAGCCACCATAACAGCTTTATTCTTAAGTTTCTGAACTCTGCTGGAGGAATGGTACACCATTCTTCCAAAAGACTTTCCCTCCTTTGTCCTTTTGATGAAGGTGGTGCAGAGTGGTGTCACACATTAATCCAAAATCTCCCATAGGTGTTCAAATAGTCCTTTCTCACAGGAGACATTTGGAATTGTGAACACAGGTAAAACACAGGTGTAATTAACAACATTAACAACAATGACTCTGTTCCATTTAGTTTCCTCTGGAGGGCATCACAGCAAGCACAACCCCAGATAACTTTATACTTCTTTGTGTTTATTAGCCTGGTTATTCCTCTTGGTATTTTCAAGTCTACTCTGTGTTTGTTATCTCTGCGTCACTGTCTTAATAAAAGCACCAGCAGCTGGTTTAATTGACAGCTGATTGACAATCATTTTGTGTCTATGTTATCTGTTCTCTGTTATAAAAACTTTCATGATTTTTATTCTTTGAGCCTTCAGTGAACTACTGATTACTTACAAGTTGTTAACATCAACAAATGCCCCCCCAGACAAAAACAGACTTGTACACAAACTTCACATGAATATGTACAAATTTCGCTTATAGAACACAATATTTTGTTGGACCACCTTTAGCTTTGATTGCAGGATGCATTTGCTATTGGATTGTTTTTGTCACTGAATCCTTTCGCAATGTCACAGCTAATGCATGTATTTCTAACCATAGTTGCATTTATGTTTCACAAAGATCTTGTTGTGATTATTGAGTCAGACCACTGTGTAAAGTTTTCTCCATCACATCCCACAGATTCTCAGTGTGGTTCAGATCTGGACTCTGGTGGCCAATACATGAGTGAAAATTATGTTTTATGCTCCCCCAACCTCTCTTTCATAATTTGAGCCTGATGAATTTTGGTATCGTCATCTCTGAATATGTCTTTCATCAGTGAAAAAAAAAACAAATCAACAGCTGGTAAAACCTGGTCATTTAATATATGGTAGTCTGTAGTCACTTGACCTCATTGTATGGACACATAGGGCTGGATCTACTAAGATCCCAATTAGCGTGTACTAATTTGCATGCACTATCTAGAATTTTGCGTGTGAGGTTGAACCGCGGTTTGCAGGTGATTTGCTAAGAGTGACTGCATAAATGACAACAGGTGCAAACATTTTGGAGACACGCCCTATTTAAATGAGGGTTTTGCATGTTTTTTGTTTTTTTTTTTGTTGGTTTGCAGCATGGCGAGTTTGGAAAGTTCAATTCAGTCCTATAGAATTAAAGGTGTTGGTAGATGAAGCAAATAAACACTTAAATGAGCTTCAGCAAAGAAGCCTTGTTTGGTCTCATTCAAGGAGTCCTGAGTGTGTGGAAACCTAATAAACCTGGTGCGACATGGCATTTAGGACTTCAGACAGCACATCTGAAAAATAGGATTGGGAGATCCCAGCTGCAATAGCTACCATACGCTGGAATGATCCAGACGCAAAACAATAGGTGACTCCTTCTCATGGCTGACTCCAAATCTGCTCTGACTTCCTCCAACAGCTCCAAGATGACAAGGCTGGATAGGCCATATGTTTTAATGAGTGTTTCCTCATTCATCCCAAAAATGTTCACACGAGGGTGGAAAATGCGTTCTCTGAATCTTGTTTCATCATTTCGATGTCTCCTTCTTGAGACAATAACCACAGCCATGTGTGAGCAATTACACATACAAACCGTTTGCATCTCCCTTTGAGACATGTGAAATATAGACGCAGTTTCTAAGAGCAAAATTGCTTTCAAGTTTGATAAATTACTTTGCGTGTGCTCAATTAATATATTCACATTTTCTCCTCCCAGCACATGCATAATTGTGTGTAAACGCCCCATATTGCATATTCATTGCGCTAATCGTACTAACTGGATGCAGATGCGCTATTTTGCACCTTTGAAAGATGCAAGCCTTAGTGCGCACTGTTAGTACTGCTAGTCAGTTCGTACATTGTTTTTTTTGTGTGTGCAATGAGTTTGCACACGTTTTTATACAAGCAAACCTTTAGTAGATCCAGCCCATAATGTTACGGAACCTAGACCTGACCAACTGAATCAACCCCAGATCATAACACTGCCCCCACAGGCTTGCACTGTAGGCACTAGGCATGATGGGTAATCACTTCATCCACCTCTCTTCTCACCCAGATGGACCATCACTCTGGAACAGGGTCAGTTTGAATTCATCAGATCACATGACCTTTTCCATTAAAACACAGTCCAGTCTTTAGGCTCTATACAAAATTATGGTTGTTACAGAAATGAGAAGCTCCTCACTGCATCAGTTAGAGTTAAAGACCATGTTGCAGCTGAAAAATATTAATCATTGCAGTAATTATTCAAAGGAAGGCTCTTAGCTATTTTGCTTGGAGAAAGACTTTTTTTTGGCAGGGCAGTAGAATATTTTGAACAAATTATGCTTTTAAAATGTGATGCAGGCAAATCCATTTACTTCAAACAGAATCTACAGTGTGAATGACAGGTTTCAACATTATACTCTCAGGTTAGATTTCAAGAGGCGTCTTTTGCAGTTCCAAGTATTGTAATAAACCTACCTCCTTCTCTTATCCAAGGAGTAGCTAATGCCTGACTACTGTTTTTTTCATGAACCCTTTGAGACCAGATGCTCAGGATTAAAGCATGGATGTCAAAATCCTTTTAGTTCAAGGCCACATACAGCCCAATGTGATCTCAAGTGGGCCAGACCAGTAAAATAACAACATAATAACCTATAAATAATGTCAATGCCAAACACTTTTCTCTATATTTTAGAGTCAAAAATTTCTGTATGAAAATATTTACACTTACAAACTATCCTTTTAAAAATGTGAATAACATGAACAACCATTAACAACCTGAAATTTCTTAAGAAAAATAACAATAAAATGATAATAATAATAATAATTTAAAAAAAAAAAAAAAACAATATTATGCCTCATCTTCTCATTTTCACATGTGGATTACAATTTACAGATCACAGTGGATCCACAATAAAACATTTAGCTACAGGCAGAATATTTTTAAAGTTATTCTTATTTGTCGTAAGAAATTTCAGGTTAGGGTTACATTTTTTTTGTGAAGAGAAACATTTGGAGTTGTCATTATTTTTAATAGGTTATTGTGATAGTATTTTACTGGTCTAACCCACTTCAGTTTGAATTGGGCTGCATGTGGCTCCTAAATTAAAATGATTGTGATGCCTTTGTTAATATCGTCAGTGTAATTTTTTTCTTTTCACAAATTCATCCCACAGGCCAGATTCAGAGCCTTTGGCCCACTGGCTGTAGGTTTATTACCTCTGGATTAGAGGGGGCTTTTGGGTTAGCCTAATATGGAGATATTAACCTTCTCCACTAACCCAAGTATTAGGCCTTATCAGCACTGGATTTACTGGTCAAGCTGGGAGGATATGTTATTGTCTGACTGTTGGATTCATCCCCATAATCGAGTGTTATCCCCAGATGGAGTCACTGCCAAAATCTAATCTGTGTTAAATCAGCAACAGCAAGTTTTTTTCTTTCTTTCCTTTTATTAGAGTTTTGAGTTGTTCATGTTAATGGAAAAAACATTTTGTGTGTTTTTACCATTTAGAAGCTGTTTGTTATTGTCCGATGGTAAATATTTGCAAGGTCATGCATGCTCATTCCCAGCTCCATCTAGTCTTTAAGTGAGTCTGTGGTGGTAAAAGACAAACGAACTTAACAAGACTGAAGAGCAAAAACACAGCTTGTTAGATGTCATAAAGTCTGTCCTTCTATCTGGAGATATCAGTTAATTCTCTAGTGAAAAATACTCCACTCTTACAGTCAAGCTTTTGTTATTGCCAGTAAGATATTTAATGCACCCTCTGGCTACCCTGATAATAGAAAGGCCATAAAATGTTACAGCCTCAAGATGAGCTATTTTAAATTGTTCTGCGGACTGGGCCAATTAGTTCGATTTGGCTACTGCCTCCACCCCTGAAACGCTCTATTGCACCAACTCCTTGGCTACAGTGCCCTAAGTACAGACTGCATACCCTTAGCACAGCAACAATTTAACACTTTAAATGTACAAATGGGATTTCCTGTGGTCCTGTGAATTTCCTTGCCGTCAGATCAGGTACCAGAGTGTGCCCGAGTGCTTCAAGTGCAAATTAACCAACACAGTATAAATGTGCACTTTCCCAGATCAACTGGATGACATCATTTCTGCATAAATTGTGCTTTTGTGTTTCAGGTTGCTACTCCAGGTGGGTCATACTGCACATGAGAGATGCCATGTTGTGTTGCTGCAGCTTTAAGACTGATCTCCATACCTCTGGAGATTTTCAACTTGAGAGAACCCTTCAGAAAAGCTGTGGGTGAGTTAAAAATAGGAATTTGATCAGCTGGATCCTACTTTCTTTCTGCACTTTATGACAACAATGTGAGAACTTTGCATGGGGGGACATTTTGCATCTCAGTCACCAGAATAAAATGTTGTCATTGCACCTTTCTGCAAATCATGTTTAAGTATGATATTGTTTTGGAACATCATATCAGCGTTTCTTGACATGTACTATATCAACAGTGTTTCAAGGCCTCCAGAAAACTAAACAAAACTATAAACTCTTTTACCTATACATATTTTGGAGTTTTATGTACCTGAGAGTAAAATTTTAGAAATTAACTCCAATCCAGGGTTGAAATATTGACATTAAAATGAATCAGAATCAGAATAGCCTCTATTGTCATTGTGTGTTCAATGAAATTATCAGTGCTACTCCAGTCAGTGCAAACAATATCAATTAAAAAAAAAAAAGACTATACGTCAAAAAATAAGAATAGAGCAAATTAAAAATGACAAAAAACAAAAAAATTAAAATAAGAAAACAGAATATATAATGTAACAAAATGTAAAATAAGAACAGAACAAAAAGTTGAACAAAATAAAAACAGACATAAAATACACTGTAATACCGGATAAGTTGAGTTTACTTAAAAAATTTGAGTAAACCGTTTACCTTAAAAAATTAAAGTAATGAGTAATGAAAACTTGAGTGTATTAAACTTAAATGCTTGATTTGAATGTAAATGCTATTTTAAGTACAACACACTAAATGCCAAGTTAATTTCACTTAAAATTTGTTGCAATGTCAATTGCTTCGGATAATCACTATCTTAATATCATCAGTGCGTTGTACTCATTCCGAGTTGATTTAAATTAAAATCTTTTGCAGTATAAATTGCTTTATGAAATTATTCAACTTAACATATTGCAGGGTGGATGGAAGTTACGCAGTAAGATAGCTCAGTGTAATATACCAGAACAGGACATACTTTTGTTTTGGTGAAACATAAAAATATTCTTTGACCAAACTCTATCCTCGATGAACAGTAAACCCGTTGTTCTTCCTATGGCTCTGACTCATGGTGCAGCACTACAAAAATACAAAAACAAACACAAAAAGGCCAATAAACACTGACATACACACATTAAGTCCAAATTAATACTAACACTACAACCCCGCTGAACCCCTGCACAGAAAAAGAACACATTTTCAACAACATGCCCAATACCCACAATGCAATGCGGAGATAAAAAGGTGTTGTCATGACTAAAACTTAGTGATTTAAATCCATTCAGCTTAAACTTTTTCGTACTTCCGACTATGTCTACAAATTAGTTGAATATACTTGACATTTTATAGTAATGGAATAAAACTTAAATCATTTAAGTACATTGTAATTAAAGCATTTTAGTAAATACAAAGCCCGGGCTTACAGTGTATGAATAGGCACAATATTTACAAAACTAACAGTATGTATGTATCTGAACATCTAAAAAAATATTTTAACATCCGAATTCCCACCAGCTGTCCAGTTGCCATATAAATATTAAATACATTAAAGGTCATATAATAAAACTTTCATCTATATAGGCCTGCTATATCCTCCTGAGACCCAGCAATGCATTTTGGTCCTCTGTAGGGGACAAAAGTTTTACAGTTTTACTAAAAAAAAATGCTGTCCATTGCAAAGGACATTCCAGCTAAAAATAAATAAATAGATCGAAATGATTTTTAAAATGTGTTTGAAAAAACTGTTGCATTATGAAGTTTCCAATCAAGACAATTGTTTAATGTAAAAAGCCAAAACTTTCACTTTCCTGGGTCTGAGGAGGATATAAAGCTCAGATTCTGAACAACTGCATCGCTAAGTTTATTTTACAGTATTCCTGAGCACCAAAACATAATTAGAGAAAGAATAACCTTGATCGCAATCAAGGCTAATGGGAGTAGTGTATGTAGTTCAGGTTGTATTTGAGCCACATACTAAAAAAGGAAATGTTCTGAAACTAGAGGTTATTACCTTTCAGATGAGGTGTCATTGATTCTGGCCTTGTGTTTTTTTCAGGTATAAGCTTTAGAACTAGGCAAAAATGAACACAAATAAGGTGGGAATGAACAAGTTAACAATTTCCAAATTTTCTGACATTGGATTTTTAATTGGGTTTACTTAAAAATAGAAGACAAAATTTATAATTTCACAAACTTAACATATAAAATTTTATTCATTTGTTACAACCAAATAGATGTTTGTTTGTTTGTCTGTTATCAAGATAACTCAAAAAGTTATGGAAGATTTGGATGTAATTTTCAGGAAATATTGATACTGGCACAAGGAACAAATTATAAAATTTTGGAGGTGATCGGGGGGGCTGATCTGCCTTGGCGGAGGTCTGCGTGTGCATTTCTAGTTGTGTCTCATAACTTTGGTTGTCCATGTGCTTTCAACATGATTGACTTCACAGTATTAGTTTGACATCTGCACTTTCCACACATGTTGAAACAGACTTTCAGTGAGGCTCTGTCTTGCTGCCATGTCATCTTAAATCATGCCTGTCATCAGGATGTGCCCACACATTCAGGGACCCTCTAGAGTTAATTGACGATTTGCTTCATTTTTGTGAAAAATGAATGGCGTTAGCCAGTATTAGGCCATGACAAAGTTAGAGAACACTATATTGAAAATTTGCATGGCTTTGAGCTAGCCGTGCACCATGTCTCTGCCCGTGCTTTTCGAAAATTAATCATGCAAATCTCAGGTCCACGGCTCGCTGCCTAATACTATGGGGTCAAGTAGGCTTAATTCTGATTGGCTGCAGACTTGTACTAAACAGTACTTGGTTGTGAATTTCTATGCAGTTATACATTTTTGTACAAGACTCTGTGTCAGTCAGCTGATGATGTTTAATGTTTGAATAAACTCTACCAGCATTTTAGTGTTTTTTGCAACTGAAAAAAAGAAAGAAAAGAGGAGTTCAATTTATTTGTGTGAATTGAATCTTGGCATCCCAGGTGACAGCCCCAGGACCTACCCACTTACTCACAGCTTGGTTGTTCAACAGGAGCTTTATATTACCTCTGTTGTATCTATATCAGTGTGGCAATTTGCTTCCTACTCAAACCACAGTCCTTGTCTAAAACCATAGAGGAGAAGGTGACTAAATAGAGGTGTAACAGGCTGACCGAAACAAAGAATTATTACCCGTTACATCTGAAGCAGGTTAATTGTCTGCTTTATATTCACTCAGCACTCTCCTGAAAGAGTGTTCTAGAGTCCCCTGTTTTAAACTGGAAAAAGAAATGAAAACCCTTCTTTTCACAATATGTTTCCTTTAATACAAACATATTAAAATGAAAGACTCTTTGTCCACACGAGAATGCAATAAATGGGTACAAACATCCAAAAAGCACTGAGGACTCCCTCTGCATATACTACACATAATGTACACACTATACACAGACTTTAGTTAGGCCTGAGGTTGTGCAACAACTTAAAACTGTTAGTTCAGGTTAATTGGAATGCAATCCTTATAAACTTTATAGATTTTGCCACATTGGTACATGTCATCTCCCAAATCTGTCTGTATCTGAGCTGACCACTACATACTGTAGGTGATACACTTAAATCTAAATTATATATAAAGAAACATATACACCTGCGCTTCTAGTGAAAGATACACATAAACCTGATGTTTTTAAAACCTACACTTTGGAAACTATTTTTAAAATCCATTTCAGTTTGAGCAGAATGAGTTGTCCAAAGTTTAAAAAAGTGCTTGTTTTGCAAAATTAGTGGTTATTAGCAGCGATGTTTCAGATTGCAACTAACATGCATCACTCTTTCCTGTGGTGGCTGGAAATAAACAAAAATCTAAGCCCTTCCTTCATTAGAGTCAGTATTAGGTTTCTATGTGCTTACATTTTTGGTTAAGGAGATAATAACTCAAGTGGGTGAAATATGATGGACTAATGAAAAGGATCTGCTCTTAGCTCAATCTGAGATGAAAAGAACTGATATTTTCCGGTGATTATGCACTGAGGAAAACTATGAATTTTAGATGTCATCTGTGTGAGTAGATCCGTCTAAATATCTATAAATATTACACAGTAAACATTTAAACCAAGCTACATTCTATTTCCTACCCCGACTGAAGTGCTTTTGCAACTAAAACCTTAATACTTTTGGAGGTCTGGATGTGAACTCCTGTCACCCTTACCCACTGATGCTGAGGCAAAAAAGTCGTTCATTTAAATACATAAAATCTGACCTTAAATTCATTCAGAAAATGAACTATTCAAATTCCCAAACCTCTGCTCGTTAACCTAGAATTTCAGGTGATAGATTATATCCACTTACTTTATCCATATTTAATTCACATTTTTTTGTGAAGTTTGTCTAAAATTGCTTTTGCACTTTACTATGAAAATGAGAATAGTACATTTACATAAAGAAATCTCTCACTAAAGCTTCAAGACTTTCTAAACCCTTACCTATAATTAATTATTAAATTATTGACTGACCTTTTCAGACTAAGGATAATTGCTGATGTGGCCAAATGAAAACGACACAGCAGTGCATCACTCCCAACTAATTGATTTGGCTTCTGTGCTCGTGAACTTTTCACTGTGATCAGCACTGTGACAGGAGGTAATCACCCATCAGCTTTTTAGATGAGCGGCTCTCAAAGGTGCCTATAAATTTAAATGGGGTGACAGTACGGCTACGGTAGTCTATAGAGAATCAGCCTCAACCTTGCCTTAAGATCAAGCACTACACACTGCCCCTGTCTGGTTGTAGGAAGCAGTGCCTGTCTGTAGGAGAGAGCTCATTCCAGGTCACCCACTCTCTGTGGGCGATAGAGCGAGAGGGGGTGGAGAGTGCAAGTGAGGGAGGGAGAGACAAAGTAAAAAGACTGACTAGATAGAGAGAATATCTATAACTCAGTAAATGCCAGCTATCACACCATTCTGTTCCAGATAGAAGGCCTTGAATACATCCGTGTTTATTTTGTTGCCATTTATTGACGGAGTGATTCATTTCCTGAGACTATATAAAGCCTTGCGCTGTAGCTACAAAGCAACGTCTTCGCAATGGCAGTGGCTCATTCAAGATCATTGTATGAAAGAAAGGAATTTGTCTTGTAGGCTGGCCTCTCCTCTGAGCTCATCACACAGTCATTAGGATGAACGCAGCCCACCTACTTACTTCAACAACCATCTTATCTTAAGCTACATAAAAAACGTTACAAGTGAATCATGCTCTTGTGGATTTCTATTGTGTTTTCTTGTCAGTCAAAGTGTTTGTCTGATAAGCTCTGGTGTGTGTCAGTAAGACGTTTCCAACACATTACAAAAACTGTCCAAGTTATTGTTGTGGTAGCTGATCGTCCAAAATGTCCTCTCAGCTGAACATCAGAATATGTCGATTACAATCACACAGCATGGCATACGAAGACAAAATATACCAAATACAACTGATAATGTTAGAACTACTGCGTATTGAATTTAGTCTGTGACAATGTTACGCTGATGGTTATACCGAGATTTAGAACTTTGTCAAGGTTAGGAAAAAAAAAAAAACAGTAGGGGCTATAATAAGAGGCTTACATAATGAACAGACCAAAAGAAGCTTTTGCTGTGAAACAACACTGGTCTTAGTTTAATGTTTTGCTGTATCCATTTCCAGCTGCCCGGCTCTATGGTTTGTCCTTTTTAAATGACATCACCACCTGCTGTTGGACTGTTTGTCCCTCGTGTAATTCTTCATACAACTACTGTAGGTTACCCAAGAAGTACATAAACTTTGGTTGTTTTCATCCCACTTGAAAACTGACTAGTATTTTTAGTTTTCTGGTGATACTGGGCTACAACTAATTGAATAAACTCCCACACTGACATACATTTAAAGCATATATGTACAAGAGTACATATACATGGAGTACAAGATATACAAGCATAAAATAGCACTGAAAAAGCTATAATATGTAACTTTTCTGTTTAAACTGTGACAATACCATGGCTGTGCTTTGGTTAGGTTTATGAACAAAAAATTAGTTATGATTTGGAAAAATAGCTTTGGGCCTTATACCAAGAAGTCCCCATCCACCCATATATAGTATATACCAAGAATTCTGTCTGTCTTATGTCTGTCAGAGGTTTTGTCCAACCGATTTGTCAAGGACTATTCGTCCAATTCTTTTAAAATTTGACCCACATTTTCTTTCCTACCTGAAGAGGTACATTGCCAAGTTTAGTGACAAAATCCCAAATTTAGATTTTTTTTTTTTTTTTTTTTTTTTACAAATTTTTAAAATTTGTTTGAAAAGATTAAAGGTTAAAACTTAGGCAGGAGAATGTTTGTCTTGGTTTGACTGAACTACCCATAAAAGACAGTAATTTAGTTTAATCTATTTTACAATTATCTTCCTTTTAAAGTTAAAAATTAATCCCTGACTAAGTAGGGTATCTGTGAGCAGGAGGGGCAAAGTGTTGTGGGGTGGATGTATTAGTAAGTACTTACATTTTAACTTGTTCTCACTAAGGTTTGTCACCTTTAAGGATGTCTCTTTGCACTTTATCCCAAATGGAATCATTTATATAACTGCCAGCGGTCACCACGCAAATTATATACAACCCTTGTTTTAATAAGCTTAAATAATTAGAGGATTTGTAGAAGCAAACATATAATTGGAGTTAAAACACATGTCACACCACTTGCACTTAAGCTGCAGTAATATCATGGATAAGGTTATGGTTACATTCAGGAAAAAAAAAAAGGTTATGGTTAGGAAAAGATTGTGGTAGGGGTTAAAATAAACCCTTATCACGTCACCTGGCCACAGCTGTACTTTTATTGTATGTAAACATGCACTTATTCATACATTCATTCATTATGTCCACTAATACTTATCACGATTTTTATTTTATTACTACTGCAATTTTATATTTTATTATTTATTCTAGTTTTATAGGCCTACTTATTATTTTGAAGGTGAAAGTGAATGCTGTAACAGAATAATTTCCTGTCAACTATCAACAAAGTGTGTTATCTAATCTAATTTAATCCCAAAAGAGGTATATAAACACAACTTGAAACTCAGATATTAATAATGATTTTCTTTTGAGGTCCAAAATTAATAACTTGGTGTAATTGCCTTTAATTCGAGTGAGCGTTTAACCCTCTAACATCCATCCTTGTCATGGAACTTAAATGTAGGATTAGGTTTACAACAAAAGAACAAGAAAAAATTCACATATTACACTTCATTTGAAAGGGAGGACCTTCTTATTTCTGTACTTAGGTCGTGGGTAATACACAGCCTAAACTACATCACTTCAAACATAGCTTAAATGAAGCCCTAACACTTAAATGGGTCATTAGTGAACCTGGTGGATGTTTAGACAAAGACTAGTTGACCACACTGTTTTAAACATGTTGAAACTGATTGTAAAAATACAACCTAAAGTGTGCCATCAGGTCTAGTTGTCATGGAAACAATGCATTTTTTTTGTGCTAAAAGGATTTTAAGCATGGTTGTCAGTTTGATTTTGAGATTTGTTTGTGCAGGATTTCACTTGTGGAGCTAATTAACAGAGTGTGTTTTAATATTAGAGTGATCAGCAGTGAACAGCTAACAGCAGGCGTGCGTGTGCTCAGTGTGTGTGTGTGTGTGTGTGTGTGTGTGCAGGGGCTGGTCGGTGTACATCAGTCTGTGAATGAGTGCCTGGCATTCTGTACCAATGAGCGTGGCCAGTTGTTTATGAATGGGGGACTTGTGTATAGTCCAGCATCACCTGCAACAGCTTAGACCATATGTAACCGGGTTGTGCCTGTGCCGTAACAAAAGTGGTGACACAGAAAAAGTCAGTTACCATGGATACAAAAATTGCCCACATCATTTTTTGTCAGGGGCCTTGTGTAATCGTTTTCTCTTCCCCGTAATTTATTTATCTATCTATTTATTTGTTTATTTATGTGGCTGCCTGATGGTTTCATAGTTGGAGCAGCTTTAATTGGAATCCTTTTCCCTTCCTCTGATTCATTCCAGGAATATGGGAGTACTGGGCTCTGACTATTAGCCAAACAACATTAGTGAAATTAGCTTTTGTCTTCAATAATTACACAATGTAATCATAAAATAGTTTGCACTCTGTTGATGCACTACACAGTGATAATGGGTCTCCCTTGTTTTTCAGATATTTCATAATCACAAACTGGTGTGAGCTAATAGCAACAGCCTTGTGAAATTTAATCAGACAGCACAAATAAAGAGGTAAATGGAACTGGCTCATTGGGTGTTTGGATGTGAGCCACATCAGAACCTGAGCTGATGTCTGTGTTTGTGTGCGTCCAGCTTTGTCTCTGCAAGCACAGCACGATTTGGTGACTTTGTAATTGTGCTGGCCAAGTGAAAGATGTGTGACAACTTGAGGTTGCTGATTATAACGAATGAGTTGCACAATAGCGACACATGTTTGGACAATCCAAAACACCAGAGTGCTCCCCTGTTGCCCAAATACAGAAGGCCAACCTGACTCACTGTACTGACCATGTGCTGTGTTGGATGAATGCATACTAAATAAGAAAGAGAGACTACCTCATGACTATTCTCATGCAGAATCCTGAAAAAGGTCATGTCCCAGAAATGACTATAAGGAAGTCTGCAAGCATGCACAGCCTTGAATGAGATTATACTTGGAAAAAAGGACAGCTTTTAAGAGCTTATTTATGGTGGCCTGGAAGAACGTATTTCCTTGGCAACAGCTTAAAGTTTAAATATAGAATTATACAAGCTCAGATATATTCTCCATTGGGACTAATTTTTTTTTGATAAAGTGAAAGCCACTGTTAATGGCATCCTCCCAAAGGGGTGTCCTGGGTCTGTCCCGACAGAATGCTTCTAATGGGTGAGGACGAGCAGGGGGTGGTGATAGAAAATAAAGGCGGGAGCTATTATATTTGGAACCCCAGGATTCTTTTCCTCAAAAGAAAAGTAGACCGTCATCCACTCTTCGTGTGGTCTTTCTTCGTCTCTTTTATCTCCACGTTATGCAATCATCTGTTTCTTTTATTCCAAGCCTCAGGGGCTCGGACGCTGACGGAGGAGGATAGAGGACCTCAACAGGTGGAGATTTTTTATTCTAAGGACGGAGGAGTAGGTGGAGGAAGAGGAGAGTTAGTGAAGTGTTCCTTAATAATAAACCCTGCGGTCTGCTTACTCGCGGTGTTTTTATGTGTGTAATTTTATTTTATTTTATTTTTTTGCCCCCGTGTGTAACTCGGCTTATGACAGCAGACCCACAGCCCCGGCCCTCGAACATGACCCCATGCAGAATCTACACCATCTGTCTGCGATGGGACTCCAAGGCAACACTCAGAGGGAGATGCGGAGGGAGTTTTGTCAGCGCTCCCCGAGGACCCCCTGTGCTGCCGTTTTGATCTGCTAATTATGTTTAATTGAGGCTGTGTAATTCACTAGCCTTGCCTCTATTTCCCTCATCTCACCCTTAGATTAAAAAAAATTCTAATAATAATAAAAAAAACTCGCTAACGAGGGAACATGACACATTATCACCGAGACTCTAACGATTTGGCGCAGTCATTTCGAAAAGTGTTTTAATTTGGGAGAACGGGGTGTCCGCTTAGGGACCGCTAGACCGGTCTCCAACAGTTCAGCGGATATTGAAATGTTTTATCTGTGCGCAGTGGATGCTCTGAGGAACAGAGACGCGGCGCGGCGACTTGTTTGACGCCAAGACAGTCGTCACAGCGTACACATACACACACATTATACACACATTCATACAAGCTGAGAAGAGAGAGAGAGAGAGAAACAGATACCTGCAAAAAAAACGCGCGCACGCCGTTTTGTTTAGAGGTGGCACCAGGTGATGCCATAAGCGACGCTGATGTTGTCGTGCGCCATTCCTGTTTTGCGTCTTCGTATTGGGGACGAGACAGCAGGAAAAGCGGGGACAGACAAGCCTGAGAGACGCAGACAAGGAAAGAGACATATCAGTTGAAACGAGCTGTGAAGTTGGAGTCGCTTTTTTTGTGTGTGTGTGGGGGGTCTAAACATTGCGAAATGTGCCTAACGCGCGCTGTCTTGAGACGCCACCTTTTTGATATTTTATAATGGGAAGATGAAGTCACCCCAGTCTGCGCCCCCCCTCCACACACCCCCCACCCCCTCCACTACACCATCTTTCACTCATTCAGGCCCAGTGCCCATATGTTTAATTAACTAGGCTGATGTGTAACTACCTTCAGCCAGCGAAGCGTGGGCGGGCGGGCTGCGGGGTAAAGACACTGCCGGAGAAGATTTCCTTATTTCTCTGTGCCAGGGCGCTCCGTCGGCTACTGGAGCGCCAACTCTGTCGTGCGGCGTAGAAACATCTACAAATATAACTCGACCCGTTTCAACTTGTTTCCGAATTGTTTTCGGTCGGTTTTTGGAGTGCGTATCCGTGTCGGAGAGCGCGCAAGAGGGGAAACGCAGAAGGAAGGAAGAGGGTGAGCGGAAAAAACAGGGAGAGAGCGGGAGTGTGTGCGTATGCGTGTGGCTATATGTGCGCGTATGTGTGTGTGTGTTTTTGATGTTATTTGTGACGGAATCCCCCCTCCAGTCTCCAAGAATCCGCGAGCGGCGCGAGAAGGAGGAGGACAGGAGAGGAGGAGGAGGAGGAGGAGGAGGCGCGCGGACCTGTCCACGAGCCCTCACTGCGGAACGCGCGGGGCTGCCGCTGGAGATTCCAAACCAACGCTTATTTTGGATTCTAAAGTCTAAACTGATCCCCGCACGTCAACTGCTGTCCCCCCGCTCCCTCTCACCAGTCCGACTCCGCCGTTGAAGTGGGACCGTGTTTGACATCTTAACCGAGAGGAATACTACCTATTCACCAGGAGAGAGGTGGCGGTGGCGGAGGGGAGGTCTTCAGAGGCAGACAGGTGGATTTATCCGTGTGGTGGTGTGTTTTTTTTGGGGGGGGTGGGGGGATTGGATGGAGGAAAATTTGATGGATTAATCTGACGGAGGAGACTCGTATGTGATTCCCACTCCTGCTGAGGGCACCCGAATGGAGTAACAGGCTGCAATGTCATCTCCACCTGACCGCCTGGAGAGATGTGTTACGGGAATGGGGTGAGTTTGTTTAATTAGTGTGTGTGTGTGTGTGTGTGTGTGTGTGTTTGTATGTGTGTGTGTGTCTGGTTTGGCTTAGAAGTAACTCTCCTCCGAGGATGACGCGCGAATTGTGTGGGAATTTTCGGGGTTCAGTTTAATATCTGCCGCGCACTCACTCTCCTCTAAAAGTGGAGCAAAGGCGGGGTGGCTGGTTTGTGCTCCTCTCCGCTCCTCCGTTCGTCCGAGTCCCCGACACACAACCTGCTGCATGCCCTACATAGCCGAGCCCGGCACCGGAGAGGGGAGCGTGAGGGGAATATTCGCTGAGGAGCCACAGGCTGTTTTTAACGCTCCCTCTCTCTTTTTTTCCACCTCTCTCTCTCTCTCTCTCTCTCTCTCTCTCTCTCTCTCTCTCTCTCTCTCTCTCTCACACACACACACACACACGCACACACACACACACACACACACACACACACACACACACACACACACACACACTGACTGAACTAATTTGTCATTTTTACAGTAGCCTACACCATTCTGCCTTTGAATCCAACTTGTGTTTTCGTCACACAAGCTTCCCATCCAATAAGCGTCACCAAAAAAAAAAAAAAAAAAAAAAAGACGCACACAAACGCGCTCTTGTGCTCTGGCGCACACATAACAGAACGCACGCACAAACGCGCGCACACATTCGTAGACACTTTTAATCAGCTGGTAGGCTATGTGAAGCAATCCAAACTGTTAGGGTGCTAATGAGTCATGAGTAATTTATTAATGACATCGGGTGATAATGTTCAGGCTGTCATGTAGGGCTGTAGGAACCGGCCTCTGTGCGCGCATCCTTTTATTTCATAGAAATTCAACAAGTCTTCGGCTTGCATCGCAAAAGGCACAAACGACATCAAATACTGTTTTCTTGTTTTCCAGATCAAGTTTGAACACTTTTACTCTGGTTTCACTGACGCTGTGAGAAGGAACCAAAATGTCAGTAAACGGACAGGTCACGGTGGATGCCTGCACGGGCCCTCGATCCACGGCAGTAAAACTCAACATTCAGTGCACGGACTCCGAAGAAGAAGGCGTAAAACCTCCGCGACCGCAAACCTGCAGCAGCCACGCGTTGTGACACCGAAGGTAAGGACTGCAGCTGGTAAATCCTAGATCAACACAGACAGACAGACGGAAAACACACACACACTCTCTCTCTCTCTCTCTCTCACACACACACACACACACACACACACACACACACACACACACACACACACACACACACACACACACACACACACGCTGAACGCACCTCCGGCAGGCGGAGCGCTGTGCGACGCTAAGCGGCGCTGTTGCATCACATTATCCTCGATTTGTGATGAGAGGCCATGTAATGAATTCATATCTCAAATTACAGTTTTCAGGCTTTGAATGCAGCCACGTTGTAGGAACACGTTTTCTTCCGTTTTCCTCCCGCTTCCCGTGCCAAGTCTGACACACGAAGTGTCTTCTTCTCCTCTCAGGGACATGGAAGCCATCACACACACTCCCACAAACAGATGTTACACTGGGGTTAAATGTACAACACTGACATGTAAGTAGAGGACTCTGACATGACACTATGTATAGATAATAGTGTAATTCCTCACCAGACTTATCAGTCTTGGTGGCAAGCGAATCTAATGCATTTTTGATGCTGAATATCGTGTGTGTTTATCATGATCAATTAGTGCTAATTATCATTCACACCATACCATGGCCTACTGTGCTACAGCACTGGGGAGAGGAACTAACTCTGCGCTCAGCACTAGCCTATTTTCTTCAATAGTGGGATGACACAAAAGGAGATCAACTCTGTAGGGCATATATGCAATAGAGTGGGGAGCAGTGAATGTCGGGAGCTGTTGCTGTCTTCATTAATAGAAATATCTTGTGCTAAGCTGCAGTGAATTTTGGGGGTGGAGTGATGTCATAACAGCTTAAAAAAACTATTTTATAGTAGGCCTACTTTTCACTTTTCCTCTGTTGTTATCACTCTAGAGAGAGCATTTCCTGCTCAGTCGGGCCTTTTATATTCAAATCTCATAGTCTGATATTAACCAACTACTGAAAAAACAGCAGAAACATAAAAAAATGACAGATTCTCACTGATGCGATGTTGCCATATTCTGAGTCAATTTCAGCTCCGGCATGACATAGTGTTGAAATGATGTGTTAAGATACATCTCACTGAGTTGTTCACTGAATTGCCTTTATTGTTGGCAAACCAGGTACAGTGTTTCAGAACTCTAATTGAACCAAAATGTCAATTTTTTAATCTTTCACATTTGATCTGATGCCCGAGATATGTTATTATGTTGTTATTGTGTTGGATGAAGACACTCTTGAGATTTTTTTAAAAGGCTGGACTTGTAATATTCTCATGGGCATTAAGGTCTAATATCTGTGATGGTGAGTCAACAAATAGCTAATATTTCTCTCCTTTAGGTTCTGCTAAATACATTTTTACAAATAGGGTATTCAGAATTTCTTGCTTCATGCTGCAAAATGCTGCACAAGGTGAGCAAGGAAACCCTGTGTCATCCTGGTTTCAGTGTTTTGGTTTTTAATAGTGTGTGAGACATTTTTAGAGCTGGAGCCCAAATTAGCCCTAAATCTACATATGCCTGCAAGTGGGGAAAGGTTCAAAGAGCAATCATGCAGAAGATTTTTCTCCTTATCATGAAAGATGCATAGAGATTTTTTTTTTTTTTTTTTTTTTTTTACCTCTGCTGAACCTTTAGCTTTAGACCAGTGATCCAAAAATATGGCAATTATTGTCACAGGCTTATTGTGACAGCTTAACACTAAATTGCTCACATTAAAATGTATGAAAACACATATGCCCAGAGAAGTTAAACTAAGTGCTGTGGCATATTTTAGGTTATGCTATGTTGTTTTGTACCTTTGTAAAGGTATTTTGGTCTCAAATTAGTACAGGAAGATAAAAACACTATTGGGTTTTAATTGTGTCATTTTTTTGCTTTTAATTCTCTTAGTTTTATTTTATTATCCACGGTGAAATTAGTTTTGCCTTTATATGTCTTCTGTAAAATCCTTATATCTTTCTTTTTCCTCCACTGCTACTGGATGTTAAGTTTTACAGTGTGATCCAGAAGTATGGGGTTTATTATTGTGTGTTTATTGTGACAGCTCATCAGTAAATAGCCCACACTGAAATGCATTCATTACCCATAAGCCATAAGAAGTTAAACTATCATGTATTTTGGGTTATTTTTGCGTACCTTTCTAGAGGTATTTCAATCCCAGATAAATATGGGAGGATAAAACCAGTATTTGGTTTTCTAAAAATCTTTATATCTCTTTCTCCTCCTGTTTCCACGAATATAAACCTAGAGCTTATGAAGAATAATTATAAAGATGCTTAAAAAAGAGAAAAGCCAAAGAACCCGTGGGTGGAATATGCACCTTCAGCCCCGGATTGTTGCTGTATTTGTCCTGAAGGAGGTATTGACATATTCTGAGATAAGAGCTACAGCAAATAATCCCCTTATCGTTCGCAGTATTTTTGGTAGCAGCTTACAATCCATATAGCAGTTGAGACGCTACATGCCAGTGTTTTAAATAAAATAAGTTTTTCTTTTCTGCTATATGGTTCTGCCATAGAACATTAACAGCCAAACCACGTGCAGCCATCGAGCCTCTGGCATGGCCTTTAGCTGTCAGCTGCTGAGTGAGTGCTTTCTTCAAAGTCAATTAAACCTGCTACAGCGCGGTACAGCCGCTGTGTCAGATCAGTTTGTCCTGAGAACATCCAACACCATGATTTGTGTACATTTGACTCCTAATGTCCAGCATAGCGAACTATGTATTTTATTTTATTTTTGCCCCCACTATTAGCAGGAAATAGATACTGATGCCCTCTTGCTGTTTTTGTACAATCATAGGTCAAACGTTGGGGCCTGAGAAACTCAAAATGAGTGCTTTCATTTTCCCGTTCTTTGCAATTAACAGTGAAAAGGACTGAGTGACATATGATAATGAGTCATTTGACCCCTGCTGATCTTCTGTATATTGATGTGAGATAGTGCAGCCTCACACACAAGTTAATAACCCAAAAGCCTCTTACGAACGTGCACTGTTCAATCATTTAATCAAAACGCAGTTGGTGGTCTCATTTACTGACTTAGTGAGCCATAGTGATATTAAGTAGGGTTTGACTAATTCAGGTTTTTGAACTGATATTTTTAGCGTAACATTTGCAAGATATACTGTACCATTTGATGCTTAGGAACAAAAGTATCATGTATGTATTTTGATAAATGAGAAACCATGGGATTAAGCTAAAACTCCCCAGAAGATAAAACAAATAATTTCTCCCCCTGATAATTACCTTGATAATTACTGAGTGGTGGTCCCTTATGATCTTGATGTTTGCACTTTGCCGCCAACACTATCACAACTTGTTAGTAATTTACTCTCTTCAGGCGCTGTAGAGTTTATTGCATCAGTGTACTTTTGTAATATTTCCTCTCAGTGTTTTCATCTGCTCCATTTTTTTTTTTAATCCGGAGAAATCTAAACTTCTCGTTGCCTAGGCTAGGATTTGGATTTGGAAATCAAATCCCACATCTAATCAATCTTAAAACTTGTGTGTATCTGTGTTTTTCACGACTCGGAGGCAGATAGTTCTGATGCCGAAAATCGTAAGCATAATCTTGATCCCACTTGAAAGGTGGTTTCGGGGTGGATTTAGAAGACAGGAAGAGCATAATAGAACTGTAACCAAGAAAGTACCACATATACATCCTGAATATGAATTAAAGTCAGTCTTTCTTGTTGCTATTTTAACCAGCAAATCTGTCAAAAACAAAACTCTTTCGTCCCCAAATGCCTGTATGTTACAGATGGATGAGCCAGCTGGACTGTGATAAAATGGTGTTCAGACCTTTATTTCTATAATGGCCTGTCACCTAACATTTCATAATGGTTTATTTTGTGTCATTTTTGATGCATTCATACCTCATTTTGACCAAGTTATAAAAAAGTAAGATAAAGGTTAAAGAGATACTAAGTAGAACCAAAAGGTTATAGGCAAAATTTTATATTATGAGTCTTAATTTGCACTCACAATCTACAATTTGGACTGTGATTTTACTTCAAAACATAATGAGCACAGCATTTACATAATTACAAACAGCAGACCATTCATCTGTTTGCACAATTTAATACATAATATTGCATTAAAAGATAGCGCTGTTTGTAAAAGAAACTGATGAAAACAATTAATTACCCAGACTACTACTACATCAGTTTCAGTATCAGCTGACGTTTGGACTGACAGTTAAAGTTTGTATTCTAATGACTTTGAGGGAAAATAATATGTGGCTCTAACAAAGATTGTTCATGCAGTTAATTTAATGTTCAGTCCCACCTTGACTAATTAATTGCATTGAGCGTGATGTTCAGTGATTCAGATGTATTGTATTTATTACCTTGAGTCAGTGTTCAGATGAATATGGTGAATGTGACCAATTTTGGACAAACATAATTTTCAGTATCAAAATATTTTTGATATTGCAGTGGGATCATCTTGGCTGATTAATTGGCATATGCCTTTTTCCTCCACCAAACTACTGTTATATCAGTCATTGAAAAAAACCTATTATTCTATTTCTACTATTTCTACTATAAATGATTATTTGGATATTAAAATAGTAATTAATATCTGTGTTTATGAGATAAGTCAAATGAGTGTCTCCATTTAATTACCTGGACTGTTACAACCCTCTTTAGTCTAGTTTGTTTCATACTGAACTGAAAATACACTTAACAGTGTAAACTATAACTAATGTTGATTTGATAAAGCATCTGTGCACAGTCAAGAACCAGTTAGATGTCTGCAATCATTCACAGATAAACACAGTCTAAACTTGTTTTTATCATCTTGACTTTATTTCATTAGTGACATAAAAACACATTATACAAACTCCTGCATGTTTAAGTGGACTGGCTAAACACTTGGAGACTCATTATAAACAGGTTTAAATATAGAAGAATGCTGTTAAGCACACTGTGATCCAACACTGTCTGTAAAATACAATAACTACACAGGTTCTCAAACCCCTTAAAGCAGCTTATGACTTTCATCACTAATTTTTCTTTAAGTTTGTAAAACCCTAGTGATAGCCTCCTTATCACTAATCCATTAGTCTTTACTTGCTAACACATCTAAATCACTTACCTCACGGTGAACAACTTCGAAGTGTACTCCATCGTAAGCCATCTGTTTGTTTACATACCAAACCCAAACCAAACCGTCACTCTGACCTTTTCGGAATTCCATGCACCAGCAAGAATCCATGAAACCGTTTCCGTGTTTGTTGCGGC
Source organism: Sphaeramia orbicularis (assembly GCF_902148855.1). Taxonomy (NCBI): domain Eukaryota; kingdom Metazoa; phylum Chordata; class Actinopteri; order Kurtiformes; family Apogonidae; genus Sphaeramia; species Sphaeramia orbicularis. The sequence goes on from NC_043957.1 coordinate 21,381,478, forward strand.
TGCGGCCATTCTGCGGTCATGTGGAATTCCGAAAAGGCCTGAGGGATGGTTTGCTTTTGGTTTGGTATGTAAACAAACAAACGGCTTGTGATGGAGTACACTTCGAAGTTATTCACTGTGAGGTAAGTGATTCAGGTGGGTTAGCATGGAAAGACTTAGGATTTGTGATAAGGAGACAATCACTCAGGTTTTACAAATTTAAAGAAAAACTAATGATGAAAGTCATATGCTGCTTTAAGGTATGGTAGGAAAGTTAACAATATTTTTTTTATTGATGCAATTTGTACAATTCCTCTTAAAAGCAGATCATGTGACAAAATAAGTAGGCAGTATTTTTGGCATCACTGGGCAAAAACAAGACACCAGCCCTCAGGACCAGATCCGCAATAGGATTATGCAGCTTTTGTGGGTGCAAAACCAGCAAAAGATACAATAATATCGCAATGCACAAAGCACAAACGGTGGAATTCACTGCCAACTGCACTGCCAAGCTGAAAGCGACAATGTAATTCACATCCATTCAGAAGTTGATTGCATGTTTGTAAATTAGGGAATCTTTATGCATTCGTTGCAGAAATGGCCTCTTTCTATGCAAATAAGTCTGGTTGCAAAAACATTGTTATTCATTCAAGTCCAACACAAATTGCAATACACAGTTGCAAATACTTCCTGATGAAAGCAGGTGTTAACTGCATGCAAATTCACCTCTCACTCACTGCCTTTCCTGATATCTTTAGGTTTCTTCAAATCTTTTTGAGGTTTGAGCTATTACCCCACTCCCCGAAGGGGAGGTAAGGGGTATTGTTTTGGGTTCGGTTTGTTTGTTTCTTTATTTGTTTCTTTGTTTGTTAACACCCTAGCAGCAAAACTGTTGGTTGAATTCATACCAAATTGGGTTTAAAGATTACCCGTGACTCAAAATAGATGTGGTTACATTATGGGAGAGGTAGGTTAAAGTTCTCATTTTTTATGAATTTTTCAAAACCTTTTTTCTTCTCCCATTTACTTATAATGTGCAAAATTTCAAATGTCTATAAAAACATCAATTTTGTTTCAATTTACTTCAAACTAGGCATATATATAAAGGCAATTGGTATGCTAACATCAGCACACACATAGACATGATGATATCAGCTCAATCGATGCCAAAATAAGCTACAATATGTGCAAGGGGTGGGGTTTGTTGCACCTGGCACCACTTGTATTGAATATGTTTTTATTCATATCAGGTGTGAAATCGTCACTCAGATACTGTAGGGATGAAGGCAGTATGTATCCGCTTCTTGTGCACTCACATTCAAAGAGCATTTATTGTCAGACTGCTTTACTAAATGTTCATATATTCTCCTTGTCCTGCAATCCTTGAGTGTAACAGTTGCAGAACAAACAACATTAATGACCATCAGATCCTCACTGATTTGCTGTTAATGAAGTTACAGCTGCTGCATCATGTGTAAATGTGCACAGTCCCTTTTGGAGTTTGGAGACTCTGACACCAGACAGAACATCAATATGAATGTTTCTGTGAAATCTCAGATACATTCAGTAACACATAATGTCATTTTAATGGTCAGGCATTGATCAAACATTTCAGACTGGCCTGAATGCCATTAATTAGAGCCTATTTTGATGGATATTCTAGTAGATTGAGTTGTAGATGTGATATACTGCAGAAGTGTGAAAGTTGGTTTGATTGTGAGGAGCTTTGGTTCATGCATGTCTCTCTTCATTAAATATGCACCATATGAGGATTTTTGCTATTTTCCTGTGGCAAAGATAAACCTGAAATACTAGAAACTCCATCCGAAAGAAAGGCAAAACTTTATGGATGTGTTTGCACCAACATATCATCTCCATAAAATCTTTATGAAACGGAGCAGATTGTGGGAGCAACCGCTGGTCAGCTGCTGGCACAATTAGCAGGTGCAATCCATTCTTTGTGGATCTTAGTGTGTTGTAATTCAAGAGGGCTGAGAGGAAACTTGGCTGCTGAACCTCCTCTTGGCTTTGCTTTCAGGCTTTAGAAAATCTATCCTGTGGCCGATCTTTTGAGTGGAGGTATGTCGAAACAGCTGACTGACAGCTATAATGACCAATTACTGTGAAGAGGTGTCTCTTCACAGCAATGCAACTGCTCTTGCAACTGTGAAAGTATGGTTTCAGTTTTCTACAGTAACACTAAAAAGCTATGTTTTCCAAATTTGCATTCAGTCTATGCTTAGGACAGAAAAGGGAAAACTGCTGGAGGAGGCTGTATATTCACAAATTCTGACTTTTTCTATCTAATTTCTGCTTATTGCAGCTTTAATCGTCAGATTACCCAGCCCTGCTTATATTTATAATCAAAATGGATCAGTAATATTTTCACAGAAGGAATCGTAAACTATTTTAAGGGAAAATGTGCAATGTCTAAGAAGATATAAAATGTTACAGTCATTTCCTTTATGGCCGCCTGTCGTGACTGAAAATGAGGTTGTTAAAAGCAGAGAGGCTGGAGCTAATGAGTAAATTTGGGGAAAACTGAATCTGAAACTGCATTAAAAAGCTCTAGAGCTGGAGGAAACTTTAGAGTTGGATAGTAATTTAATGCAGGTTCATCGCTATGGAAAACAGAATGTTTTATTAATATGTTCCATTATTAATATAGAAAGTACTATACGGATAGAGCCAGCTTTAAAACCTCTTTGTCATTTTTAAATGAATGTAACGCAGTACTACTACTTAGTGGTCATTCTGTAAAAAAAAATCTTTGATGTCAGCACATAGCCGATCCCTTAGTTGAAAGCTCAGGGCTTTCAAGATAGTGGATGTTTGAGTTTGGATTGGAACCCCCCACTGTTTCTACTTGAATAGCCTGCTTTAGTATTAGCTTGATTAGAATTAAGCACAACATGTGGCTTTGAGAGCAGAATAATTTACAGCTTTGTAGGAGGCTTAGTTGTTACCTTAAATGATGCCTTTTACACGTTGTCAGTCCAAGGGCTTTTCTAAGTTCAAAAAGAGGCTTAGGGGGGCCTGAGTGCCACCAGTCTGGCCCTGTCATTGTGACCAACTTAACACCCAAACCCCATATTCCAATTTTATGCTCTTACAGACACCAGGTTTTGGTTTAGACTGATATAACACTGTCCTAGTTAAGACATGTTTAGCTTTTTAAATCCATTTTGATTTAGTTTCTGGGACCAGATCAGTCGCGTTAATTTATCAGAATTATTCCATCACTGTCTCATCATGACCACGTCACTGAGCGTGAAACGATGCTTGGCACTACTCTGATAATGTCATGTTTTACATAAGTTATATCACAATTTTCTCAATGTGTTACGGAGATGATTAATGCATTGTTTGAAAGAATCAGACATAATTTACTATAAGAGATAACGCACACAGTAGGGCTCTCTTGAAACAGTTGCACAATCATTTTCTGCTGTAGCACCATTATTTTATTGGCAAAAGAGGGTGTAGAAAGAATGAATATTGTAATTCTCTTGGTAAGCCAGCAGCAAGATTACGGAAAAGAAAGTCTGGCAGTGTGTGCTCTGTGCTAACTGTGCCAATGATGTTAAGTCCGTAAGGAATTTCATCACAGATCTTCAGAACAAGAAAAAGTGGCTTCATTATGTTCTTCACATTATATTTTTCATGACAATAGAAGTTCCTCAAATTCAAATAGACGGGAATTAATTTTTGTAGTAAATCATATTATTTTTGCAGGTGTTGCATAAACACTATCAGCATAGAAGGATTTCTTCAGAAAAAAAGAAAATGAATATAAAAAGAAGAATTACTGTGTGTGGTTTGGAGAAAAGCATTTCAGGAGTTAGCTATCAGCCAAAACATGTTTTGTTACTGAGCACAGTCTGTGACTGCAGAGCTAGTAGTGCAGAAGCAGCAACCAAAAACTAATTTTAACACAAGTTTATTCTTTGAATTATACTTTGGCAGCAGTTTTCCTGCTTGTAGTTTGTAATTTACATGGATGATTTGGGTATCACCTTCACAGTACAGGAATGAGTCTTGACTGGTTTCACAATTTAGATTCATCTGTCAGTACAGCTCACTGAAGCTCAGTGTGTTGCACTTTTACTTATTTTACTACAGGGCTACTTTTTGTCAATTAAACAAGCAATCAGGTAATTCTGAACCCCCTTTATTCAGAAATCAGATTATAGATTTATCTTTTCAATACCACCATCATTGTAATGTAAACATTACAAAAATAAAACTAATTCTTTTGGCAGGACATTGTAAGTGCAGTGAATATTCGTTAACCACCACCTTCTATCTGATTATGATGTCCACATGTGTCTTTGGTTTAATACATTTGATCATATATATGTCATGATTTTTTATGGAGGAATCTTTATAGCTGTATCAAAGAATGCTCAGAGGTGGTCTGTTTTTAATGTTTGACTGCTGGGCTGGCAGCAACCAAACTCACAATGTAAACTAGTGTCATTTTGGCCACATCTTGATCTGACAACCACAAGGTTTGGTATTACATCACTGTAGTCCACTGTGTAAGACAGGATTCAAGTGGATCTTGCAGAAATTAATTGTAATATTCATAGTTTTGTTTTCATTAGTGTAGAATCACCTGAAAATGACAGAAGTAGCCTCAACACATTTTCATGGTTGTCTGACAGAAGTAATTGATTGCCAATTGGACCCAAAAAAAGCACGTGGACAAAATCGAAGAATCGAAGAATGTTCTAAATTACTACAGGACTGGTGACTCCAAACTGGGTGACATATAACAAAATATTGAAGTTTGTAAAAAAAATTAGGGAAAAAAACACATCTTTCTCCCTGTTGTTCATTAGCTATTCAGCAAGTCAAGATGTCAGGCAGTTCTTGTGTCCAAACATGCAGACACTGTGGCCACATTTGGTGCAGTACACCATCAGCGGTGGCTCTTTTATGTCAGTGTCACAGCCTGCTGTCAGCCTGTCAGTCACTATCACAGTCACACTGCCGATAGGATGAGGATGCTGCAAAATATAAATGGAGTTTAAGATACAATGCGTTGATGGGCTAAACTTTGGTCTTTAAAGCAAATCCTTTAAGGTATATCTCTGATGTGATATTGGGCTATACAATACAACTGTACTCAGTGCAATTAAATAAAGAATCTTCACCTTCTGTAAACAGGCCAAAAAGTCACACACTCTGATATTTCATTGGACCACCTTTCGCTTTGATTATGACATGCACTTGCTTTGGCTTTGTTTCAGAAAGCTTATGCAATGCCAAAACATTTATTTTTAAATTTTTAAACTTTATTGCCTTCATTCAGTAACAGGCAATTAACATGATACAAGAAAGAAAATCATCTTGAGATTGGATGTCACTCGTCATGTACAACTTACACCGTATAGAGGTAGACGTGTCCAGGGTGTACCCACCTTCACCCTGTCGCAGCTGTGATAGGATTCAGCACACCCACAACCCCCCAGAGGATTAAGTTGTTTGGAAAATGAATAAATGAATGAATAATTTCCAGCTATGGATACAAGAGTCCTAACCAAGATACTTGTGTCAATCTCAAAAAAATTAGGTACTTTTAGTAGAAATAGGGCAGTATACTTTACTTTATGCAACCATTGAGCATAGTGATCAATTTTCTTGCAAACATCAGCAAAATATGCAATATATAACATTATTCCTTAGGTATCAGGTGTGGAGAAACACATCTAACAAATATAACACCAGGTCCATGGAAAGGCCTACTGTGAGATTTTCGGACGGTCCCAAAATGTATAGGTGTGCTTGCCCCCTGTACGATAGTTCCTCCAGTATTTGTTACCAAGAGTGATTTTGGAGATAAAAGTATTAAATAGTGTTCTGAAGAACCTTGTTTCCAATCAAATTCTTTCCAGTGTTTGCTACCAACCCCCTTGTTGCATTTAGAACATATATTTTCATAAATAATAATGTTGGGCTGGATTTGTTATTATTTGTTATTCTTTCATGTCACAGTTGCATAGATGGTAGTGGTAAACTACACTAGTAGCCACAGCTGCCCTGGGGAAACGAAAACATGGCTGCCAATCCAGACCATCGGCCTCTCTGACCATCACCAAGCATTCATTCACATTCATACACCAGTGTGAGTGATCCTGGAGGCAATGTGGGTGAAGTGTCTTGCCTAAGGATATAAGTTATCAGGTTACATGATTGGGACGGACTGGGATTCAAACTGCTAACCCTCTGGTTATTATATGACCCACTCTACCTCCGTAGCCTAAAGTTTTCTCAGGAATTGTCCTTTAATAATGTATTCACTCCCATTTTCATTGTTGCTGGATGTGTACTGTGTCGTCTGTCAAATCCAACATTTGTCTCATTTTTTTGGACACATAATGTTGCTGAGTCTAGACCTGACCAGCTGAAGCCACCCCAGATCATAACACTGCCATCACAGCCTTGTACGACACGAAGCATGATGGGTAATCACTTCATCTGCCACTTTATTGCCCTGGAACTGGGTCAATCTGGAGTCATCAGACCACATGACCTTTTTCCATTCCACCTTTTCCATTGCCACATTCCAATCATTACGCTCTACTGGTTGTTTAAGAACTGCATCAGTTAAAGGGTTAAAGAACTTGCTTCAGGTGAAACATATTATTGGCTACAGGATCCATGCAGGAGCAACAGAAGGATCTGAACTACTTCCTAAGTTTGTTCTTTTGCCAGGCTACATAATATAATGAAATGTTGACTTGGGTTTGCATAGAAACAGCTGGTAGTTTTTCCAAGAAGATTCTTTTTTACTTTTATACTTGAGTACATTTTAGAGCTTGTACTTTTTTCCACTCTTACTACATCAAATACATTGAATCTGTTTTTCTTTTACCAGTATCTAGTATCTCATTCTCCTTCAGTGAAGAAAGTGTATATTATTGCCACGTCTATAGAGAGTTTTATAAGCTACAGTAGCTTCTTACACAACAAGAAATATTTTGAAAATTAAGGCATCCATTATTGATTTTGTGCAACTCACCCCTGCTTTTATCTGTTCTCACTTACACTGCTGTAACTGCTGTGTTTCTGCCTCAGTCAAAGGTCTGTCTCTTGTTTCCAATTTGTACAAACATAACACCTAGGAGACTTCCTGGAGCACTGACTGTGCTTTTATTGATTTGGCTGCTGATTTTTATTTTATTTTTTTTCTTGTGCTATTTATCTGCTTGTGAGATGCTTTCAGGATCCTACGTTAACAGGATTATTAACCAAAAATTAACCAATGATATATATTGAAAGCAGCAAAGCAGTAATAGGATTTACTTTACACCTGATTTATTGAAATTACAGTGGTAGTTAAACAGACTTTTACACGCACTCCTTTTTTCCCCAAATATATTGCTTGTTAGAGCCATAATGCAAATAAGTGGAAAATAATTTAATTTTGTAAAGTGCAATGCTCAATTTGAATGTTTGAAAGAAATAATTGGTACCTAATTTTTAGTGTTAATGTTTGATATTGCTCAATTATGGACATCTGTATTGCATTATTCTTTTAAAACAGTAAACTGCATCAGCCAATAGGGGGTCAGAGCACAACAGTCTTCGACCGTTGCTACCTGGCCCTCATTGATCTCCTGTAATGGATAAAAGATTCTGTATTTTTTGTAATGTTATTCTTGTAATTTGAATCATTTTCTTCAGTAAATAATTCAAACTTTTAAAGAAGTCTCACATCAATGACTTTAGCTCAAGAACTGGACACAAAACAGAATTTTAAGAAACTGCACCCACATCATTTATTCACTGCTTATCAAGATTCACGCATGAATCTGCTTAATAAATGAACACAATGGATTTGTAAGTGATCTACATGCCAGTAAATGTCCACATAATTAAAGAACAGGTAATTTTGAAGGTTGAAAAAATCTTTCAACACTATTTAGCAAATTCCATCCAACCATCTTCTGAACCGCTTTGTCCTCAAGAGGATTGTGGGAGTGCTGGAGCCTATCCCAGTTACCTATGAACGAAGGTGGGGTACGTCATGTGTTTGGGATCATGCGCTGTCCATGGAGCTGAATTACACACTCCTGTAGAGAATATGCGGGCAAACACTGACCTGCACTGTTAAATATAATAAAAATTAGGAGTCATAATAAGACATCAAATGATGAAATTTGAAGTAGAAGGTAGAAGAATAAAACAAAGGTACACAAGAATAATAGAGGGAACTGAACATTAAAAACACTAACAGTCTGTCACAGAGTGCCTAACCCCAACTGTCTGTCATGCACAGTCTCTCCATCACTCGGATCCTCGTCACCCTGTGGACTCTGCATTATATCCCTCCAGGTTTTCTGTTGTTTCTTCATGTTTATTTTTCTGTTAATAAAACACTGTCCCTTCAACACCATACATTTGAGTCCAGTCATTCACTCCGTCTTGACAATTTGTATATGACCCCATCTAAGAAAGCCACAAATGCCAAACAAATGACGTACTACTGCCCATTACCAACACCTTACATCCACCTTCAGAACGCTGAGTGAATCGCTGTCTGTGAGTCAGTTCATGTGAACAACGTAAGGGGCTCCTAAAAAGAGCTTAATGTGTTCTTGTGATAAATTTGCGATATACTTGCCACCGCAGGAACATGGGGTTCTGGAATGGCCTCCTGATCTTAAATAATCCACAAACGTGCGTTGGATAAGGCATTCGTTAGAAAGCCCTATCAAAGGGTATTTCGTAAATCGTTCATAGAAAATCTTGCACAAGATCATCAATCCTGGCTACAAACTTAGGAACACTCCATTCTTATAAGGCTGCCTTGAGAACGTCGTATGAAATGGTCCATAAATCGTTCGTTACCGTTTTGTGACTCAGGCATTAATCTTCAGGACCTTGTCAGTCTCAATGCCACAGTTGTATGGTATGTTTATTGTAATTTAACAATTAGAATAAAATGCAGATTTAGTACATTTACAGTATGTAGTCTGGAAGTCATTGGAAACCTTTTCTGTCATCCAGCATGACGACATGCTGTATTTCCGGATGAATTGGACCTAGGTGATTTACTATCGAGTGTCTATGTCTAGTCAGTTTGCATTCTTTTTTCCCTTCATGATCTGGTTGAGAACCCAGCCAGACAGCGAGATACAGAGGCCAAAAATATTCCCCACACATCTGCGAATCATCCAAAATTTGTTACTCTAGGTACAATGCTTCCTTCCACACTGGCGACAGGTGCTGTCTCAGCCAGACGGGCATCTGGTGATGTGGGAATATCTGAAGCCTCTGTTTCCTTCTGCCAAGTGCAGTTTTTAACAGCAATGAGCAACACACCAAAAAGCATATGTTGACCAGGCACTTGTGTTCAGAGATGTATGATCAAGGGGAGCAGGAGCCTGGTTAAAACCAACTGCCAGTGTGTTTTTTGGCCTAAAACACAACAATTGTGTTAATCATAATACTTCTTAACCTCTTTTAATGAAGGTATTATTGTTTTCGGTGGATGTTGCCAAACTACAGCTGCACGGCATCATAATTACATCATGTGTGTGCAATGGAAGGAAACACACAAAGGGGGTTTCATTGTAATTCCATTCTAAACTGTATTTACATGACAATACAATGAAATTTGTTTCTGAGTTCCCAGTATAGGCCAGTGAAACAACACTAAATAAAATAGAACAGACAATAAATAAAAACCAACAAGTAATAATATATAAAACCAGAAAGTTAAAAAAATCATATACATAGCACTAAACATAATCTAATCATCAAATATAATCAAAGGCACCTATAGCCCCTTTTCCACCTTTTATTACCAGAAATGTATTTATCTGAGTAAAATAATTCCTGGTAATCTGTGTGCTTTGTGTTTCCACTGCACCTCAAAGTTCCTGTAAATGTATTCAAATCAGGCTTGGTCAACTCAAATCCTGCTGAATTTCTTTTGAGTGTATTCAGCAAATACACTTTACAGCATATTACAGGGTATTTGGCTCGCTCCACCAAGTGCATTGCGGTCATTGTTCTATCCATCTGGATTGTTGAATATGCTGTAGGAGAGAGTCAAATATGTTCAGAAGAGTGACTTTAAACATATTTGAACAGTGGACCTCGTCATCCGTCCGCTTCTTGTAGTTTCTCTTCTTTTTCTCCATTTTCCTAATGATAAAAACACAAAGTGAAGCTTGTAGAAATGGAATAAACACGTATGCAGATGCACACTGGCATAAACAGTGTGGGTAAATGTTAGGGTGTATTCACTAGGGGTGCAACAGTATAGGTATCCCACAGTTCGGCTTCTACCTCGGTTTTTGGGCCACAGTTTTGGTTCAGTTTTGGTACGTGTTTTGTGCGTAAAGAGAACAAGGTTTTTTTTCTCCCAAAATTATATTTTTATTTTGCTTGTCAGCAAAAACGCAATTTCACAGTAGGAGCAAATTCTATCACTGTACTGAATAAAATAACACTTTCTGTACTGAACAATAGAACCCTTTCTTATTCCTTGGCTATTTGAATACAGTCGTATAAAACAGGTACATGCATACATAGGGCCCAAAGGGAGCTTTTTAAATAAATAAATTCCTGTTCTGCACAGGGATGTAAAAAAAACGCCACGGTTATCTACCGTACACATTTCCTTGTTATAGCGTGTCACAGTACTGTATGTGTGTCAGAGTCCTGCACCGGGTCGGGTAGAATTAAAAGAAATGCGGGCGGGTAGTGGGCAAGGATGTGAAAAAATAAAAGAAGCTTCATGGTCGAAAATAATTTTCAGAACATTTAATGATGATCATCTAATTTCACTGTGGTTGATTCACAGCTGGTTTGAGCATTACACGGTTTTCCCGAGTACTGTTGCATCCCTACTATTCACGCCTACTTTGTTTGGTCCGTTTAAAATGGATCAGAGTTTGTTTCCCGGAAAGTCCAAACTCGTATTTGGGTGTGAATACAAACATGCAAACTCTGATTTGAATCAAACAAGCGGGTCCGCTTCCAAATGGACTCTGGGCCCATTCACTTCTGGTGTGAATATAACTGGCCTCGAGCTAAAACAAACCAAGGAACCATGCGCCTTTTGTGCTTGATGAGTCTCTATAGTCGTTTGAAGTAGCTGAGCCTCACGGGTAGTCAGAGTTAATAGCAGCAGCCATGAGCCGTGGACAGATGTGGAGCAGGGAGGAGATTGAATGTCTCATTGACATTTGGTCAGATGCCCATATTACGAAACTAGCTCCAAATGAGCTGTTCTTGACAGTTAACATTATTTTCATAAATTTGTGCCTGCAAAAATTGAACGCATATTTTGAAAATCATAACTGCATGTAGGACCTCCAATGGCAGTGCAGTTCGTCACATGTGTGCTTCTGTTTACAAGTTTTGGTCCACTAGCAAAAAGTGCAAAGAGAATGCGATCCGACCCAAACAACAAAAAAAAGTCAACATTCAATCTGAATCAAATAAGTGGACCCAAAGGACTTTCCAGGTGTGAATACACACTAAGTGAAGAACACTGTATGTTCCACCGATCAGCAGAAAGCCCAGCCCCCAAGAATTACATAAGATCTAAAAAGTTCTACCACTCTACTAAGAACGTTATTCAGGGAAAGCCTGGGGTTGAGGGAAGTTTTTTTTTAACTTGGGTAGTTTTGGTGGAAATATGCCAAGGTTTTTTCAAAACCACAGGTAATGTTCCATTTTCTGGTAAAGTTCCTGCAGCAGTAAAGGGGCTTATGTCACACAGAGTACTGACAATAGTAATGTGCAAGACGTTTGCACAAACAGGTTCAGTGATGTGCAAAAAGGGTCAATAGACATATATAAATATACAGAATGAACCTCGAGAACACCATCTGTGTTCAACAATCTCACAGCTATTTTTTTAGTCTGGTGGTCCTACTCCCAATGTTACACAGGCTCCACCCGGAGGGAAAAGGGACAAACTATGTGTTTGGAATCCTTCATGATGCAGGGGTCCTGTTTCTGTATCTGGTATTGGAAATAATTATCACAACTTCCCTGACTGGGAACCGAATCCGGGCCACAGAGGTGAGAGCACAGAATCCTAACCACTAGATCATTAAAGAGGAAAGAAAGAAAAGAGAGATTGCATTGAAAAATTGTATTTTCATAGTTTTTCATTTTGTTTAATTATTATTCAATGCAAAAATCATTCCAGTTAATATTCAATGATTCATTCTTTCCCAGTTCAAGGTTTCATAACATTTCGGTGAAAATGACTGAAAAAATATGTTTTGTTATTGCAATATATAATACAGAAAGAAAAATATTTCAGTGTCACTTATTGCCAATAACATGCAGCTTTGTGCTAAATCTCACTATTTTGACAAAGTTTACAATATAGTGTATGTTCTTTTATATTTTCTACAACAAAGGGTATTTTTCTCAGGCAGTTTAAATGTAAATGCATCAAAGCTTTCTGTCCACTAACAATTACCATGTAAAAGTATGTATTTTTTTAGATGTTTTTTTTTGCATCACTTGCATGAAGTACCTTATATATATTATAAGGTATCACTTTTACTGCATTAAAACAAAGCAGTGTTTTTTTCTGTATGCAAAATGACAGTTGATTTTCCAGGGACTTTAATACATGTTTGGCTACAAAATTACCATAATAAATAAATAAATAAATAGGAGTAGATTTGGATCACATAAAGATTCAGTGACATGATTGAATTTTACCTCATGAATCCTGCCCCCAGACCTTCATTTATGGTGTCCACAAAAAAGCCCTTGTGAGAACCAGTGTTTCTTCTGTGTATTCTGGGCTTTTTAGTTGAGAATTTATTAACTCTACATCGTAGGTGGCAGTAATGTAACTTAATATTGGGTGCCACCTACTATAAAGCAGTAAAGTCCATTTCAAACTGCTGTAGAACTATATCAGCGTAACATGATGGACTCTAATGATATCTTTATAGATATCGATAGCTCATTCTAAGGTAACAAAAACACAGCAGTTCTTATTTAATGTGATTATAAACAGAAGAAAACATAATGACAATTAGATCGTCCTTAATCTTACACACAGGTGTGATTTTTATTTTCTGAGCTACTGTTGTCCCTCAAAGTTGATAACTCCAGTGGATAAATGTAATATTAAAGCCTTCATTTACTATCAGATGTAGGTTCTGTTGATATTGCTCTTATTGATCTCCAATGAACTGATAGTAATTTTATGGGGCTGTGAACATCATACAGCTCTGGACAGAAAAATCAGCAGAGAGGAAGAGCAAGAGGGAGGATAGACCAAAAAACAAACTATAACAGAGAGAAGACAATGTTATTGATGTGCTGTGGTGGTATATGAATGCACACAGAATGAAAGAGGAGTCGAGAGGAGCTCAGTGTATCATGGGAAGTCCCCTAGCAGCCTAGACCTTTAGGAGCCTTACTCAGGTATGCTGAACCATCCTGTTGTTATATTGGTTCTGAGTGTGCACAAACTGTGAGCTATATCAAAAAGTGAAGTTTTACGGCGAGGGTGTCTGCTTCTCAAACCCAGGAGCTGAATCCACAGAAAAAGACTCTCCCTCCCATCTCAGTTTTCACAAATTTAGGAGCCAGAAGTAAACCCGAACTCTGAGAGTGAAGTGTTCTTTTGGGATAATATGGTTCTATGAGATCTTTAAAACACAATGGGGCTTGGTCATTAACGGCTTTGAATGTAAGGAGAAGGAGTTTAAATTCTATTCTGGATTTCACAGGGAGCCAATGAACAGAAACTAATAAGGGGGAAATGTGATCTTTATTGCTAGTTCCTGTCAGTACTCTTGCTGCAGCATTTTGGATTAACTGGAGGCTTTTCAGAGAGTTATTTGAACATCCTGATAGTGGGAATTAAAGTAGTCCAACCGAGAAATAACAGATGCATAGACTAGTTTTCAGTATCACTTTGAGACATGATGTTCCTAATTTTGGTAATATTTTGCAGGTGAAGGAATGCAGTAGAGAGATGTATTTTATTTGTGAGTTAAATGATAAATCCTGGTTAAAAAACAAACAAACAAAAACCCCCCCCAAAGGTTCCTCACAGTAGTACTGAAGGCCAAGACCATGCCATCCAGATAGACTGTATGGCTGGAGGTTTTTAGAACTAAATACAGGAACCAATGTTTAATCTGAATGTCTGAATGTACTGGTAGAAAATTAGATGTCATCCAAGTTACATGCTTGAAGTTTAAGTGAATTGTTTGATTTGGCCTCATACATAAAGGTGGGTGTGATTTGCATTGTAACTGAAACTTATAGTGATTCCTAATGATATCTGTATAAGATGAAAACTATCTGTCTCAGTACAGAACCCTGAGGCACTCCGCATCTAACTTTTGCATGTGTGGAAAACTTGTTTACTGTCTGAATAATGTGATTTAACACACCTTAGTTCTCTTCCTGTAATCTCAGTCAGACGTTCCAGTCTCCGTAATCAAATAATATCATCAGTGGGCTCAAATGTAGCACTGACATTGGCAGGATAAAATCTATTTTCTGAGGGAAAGAAAATATTGCTGGTCAATTTCATCAATAGTGTTTCTGTGCTATAATGATCTCTTAATCCTAACTGAAAATATTCAAACAAACCATTCCAAATCAAGTGTGTGCCCATGTCTTTTTCAAGCATTTTAGAAATGTAGGAGTCATTGGATATTGGTCTGTAATTTGCTGCTGCTTCAATGCAAATCACACCTGACGACAGTAACTGAGGAGTTCACATCGTATGTCTGATGGTTTGAGGTAAGATGATATTCTCAACACAAATTACTCTAGAGTTTGTTTATTGACTAGATCAAGATCACCTCCTCTGTGGAAATCCTAATCATCATGATCATAATGATGGTATCATGATACAGTAATTCACTGCAAGATAATCATCTTCAATACAGCATGATGTCTGTGTAACTGAAAAGGATAAAATGCAAATGTATTTCTGTATGTGATGACTCCATTGTGGTGTTAGTTTCACAGTACTTTTACAACTGAAAAGCACAGTTATGTAAAACACCCTAAAAGAGCAGCCTAAAGCATAAAGATATTCACGATAAAACATTGTACCGAGTCAGGATGGAGATGCAGATATGTTTAGATGAAGTATTTGTCAGAAATCTATAGGAGAGAAGTAGCCTAAATAGAAAGGAGAACTTACAGATGCTTCCAGGTCGAAGTCATTCCTGAAAACATACTCTGAACAAAACCAGCTTAAATATGCGTCACTTATTGTTGAATTATATGAGAGAATTATATGATGCTGTGTGATTTTTTTTTGTCATTACCTGCCCGGGGACTGCAGATGCAAATTAGAATTTTAGCTATAATATGGCATATTTACATCTGCTGTTGTCTTAGTCCAGATGTTCATTAATGTGCACCGTCCCTACCAAATAAGCTAAATAAATAAACACATCAGTGTCGCAGATAAAAAAAAAACATATCTGTAAAAATCTGTATTTTGTAGATGAAGGCAGCTCAACAGCTCAACCTTCACACCTTGATGATGAAGCAGATGGGAACGTTTGGATTACTCTGTCGTGAAATTTGTACAGTAAATAAATTAATATTTTTAGCTGTAATCATTGGGTCTGCCAAACCTCATGTTACGTCTGGCTCATAAATGCAACAAAAGAGGGGAGATATGCTGGTTTTACCATTTATATACAAACGAAACAGACAAGGTAGTGAATCTGAACCCGGATAGAGAGCTGCAACGGAACAGTCAAATGGCTGGATGTGGCACCTGAGAGAGTCCCCCCTGGAATGAGGTATGATCTTTTAAGCACTTGTGGAAGCCTCCAGTTAGCTGATGACAGATCCCGCCTCCTAATGCCTGGACACTAGGGTTGGGAATCTTAGTTGTAAGGCTGATACGATGCGCATCTCGATACAGTATCTCCGATCCGATATATTAAAGATACATATGTGGCACCTCGCGATGCGATACGATTCACACCCAAATCACGATACAGAGAGATTAAGCACATTCTGATTCAACACATTCATTCTGTTAAAAAAATATGGAGTACAATTCAATGAGCTTGATTACTTCATAATCAAATAAGACCATGACTTTTGACAAAGTGGATTTTGGACTTTGTTTGCAAAGTCGTCTCTTGGCATGTTTCTCACACTCAACTTCTAGCTCCATCACCGACTCAATTTGTAATGTAGGTAATACAGAAAAAGGTTCTGTCACTTTAAGAGACACCTGTGCAAGGTATTCTGGGATGCGCTGTTAGATATGTATGTCACTGTTTAGGGAAGTATCTCCGGTATGTACGGCAGATTCAGTCTTGTCAGATTCAGATACAGACATTACAGTATTCATTCGCGGCACTCATGCCAGAGTGCATCCACGGAGCTCATACTGGTGTGTGCACGTGGCGCACGTTAACGTGGGTCTGGAGAAAAGATAAACTTTACCCACATAAATAGTAACACTTTTAAATGTGAGTAAAAATATATTCTATTGAACGGATTGAATTTTATCAATTCAAACATTCAGTAACTGATGCGTCGCAATATCATTCCAAACTTTTCATTCACTCGCAGCTTCTCTATCAGTGCACTCAGATCGTGCACGTGCGTGTTGGCATACTGATACGTACCGGATAATCTTCCCATCCCTACTGGACACAAATGTTTTCACGGCATCAAACAAACTCATAGGAATCATAGGCCGTGACGCCTCACCTCACTTATATCAGAACCACCGGACTCAACATTCTGCGTTGTTTGATAAGTTTGATTGTCATATTTTAATTTTTAATCCAAAATAATAGTACCAGTCAGTATTAAAGGGGCCATATTTTGCTAAACCCACTTTTATTAGTCTTTGGTTCATTTGTGTATTTGGACCCTAATAGTTCATAAAGTTTGAATTTGAACCCTCCAGGTGCTGCAAAGCTATCTTTATATTCATTTTGGCAAAAATCAAGTGGATTTCCACAACCTGTTTTAATTCCTGCTTAATTTGTTACGACTGTAACTAGTCACATCACGACATTTGCAAATATAAGGTCAAGACGTCCGATGAACATTTCTCATAGTGTATGACATAGTTGTTTGTCAGCAGCAGTGGTTGTAGTCCATACTGAAAATATGTCCAAACTTTGAGCCAATTACCGAAAATGTTCAGTTGTTGTTTGAACGGGACAGAACAGCACAGCCAACAACCGGGAGGGGGTGGGGCGAGAAGTGGCTTCTTTTCATTTAAAGGGCCAACGCTCACACTGACCTTTCTGGTGTCATTATTCATAAATAGGGTTGAAGATGGACCTGTGGAGTTGAATTAATGAAGAATTCAGACCCAAGTATACCATTTACAGTTTATGTAGACCACCAGGAATGTTTTAAAATGTATAATTCCATTTAAAAAAGTAAAATATCACTCCTTTAAAGACGCTCCAAGGATTTATTTTACTGTATGATGAGAAGAAAAACAGCAAAAAGATTCTAAATATAACATTTTAATTGGCATTGATTGTTTTAGGTTTGCTGTTCTTTGGGTTTGTTTTAGAACATAACACCAGTACAACTCAACTACTTCATATGGTTCTGCATCCTTGGTGTTTTGTGGTTTTACATAGTAGACCTTGTTGCAGTTTTTAGAATTATACTCTCGGTTGAGTTGATAATCCATGTCATTTCTACATGTGAAAACATGGCCTGAAAAATTACAAATGAGTTTGTTTTCTTGCTTCTATAAGAAATTTGTTGGATTAAATAGCTGTTCTTTCATCAATAATAGAGTCTTGAAGAGACTGGTGCCCTTTTTCGTGCATGAAATGAGAACGAATTCTGTTTTCGGTTAAAAATTAAAAGGGAAAATTTATCCCATCATTACATCAGATTGTGTAACAAGGCTTACGAATGATTGTCTACAACCGTCCTGTGTCATTTTAATGTTTCAAATCCTCTCAATAATTGAAAGCTAGAAAAAACACATCATATATTCACGACGAGGCCCAGTCACAGCTTGTCATGCTGAGCGATGTTTTTGTAACCCTGGTTCATACCGTTTCAGAGTCAGTTTAACATAAAGTTTTTAATCATTACACGTTTCCTGCAAAAAGCCTCTTATGTAAACAAACCAGGCTTTCAAACGGTGGAGAATATGACATGTTCCTGCCATTCATCTGCGTGCAAAGACTGAAATAAAGCACGATTCAGATGTGAGATACGTTGGAGTTTTTCAGCCTGCTGCATAATATAACCTGTCTTCTGTCTCTAGAAGGTCAAAACTCAATGCCTGAAACACTTTCTTACCTTGGAACAGCTTAATAATAAGTTAATTTTCATGCCATTTCTTTCCTCTTTGTGCCCCACCCACCCTTGCTTCTTGCCTTTCTGTCTCCTCCACGGGGGGTTCTGTATTTCTTTTGCTTAAAAATCCAACTGCAGAAAAACAGAACTGCCCTCAAAGTCAAACACATAGACACACGGAGAGACATACAACCGCAATTTACATTACAGATGCACGATTCAGCCCCCAGTGAATGACAAAGTGTGTCCTTTCTGGTGTTTGGCATTGTCCTTGTTTATTCATATTTATTACCAATAAAATATAAATGACTGAGCTCATGCAGACATTTTCTGTTCCCCTGCTTACATACACAGACACATACACACAGACACACACACACACACGTTCCACAAGCACTGAAAAAAACCTAACATAGACTTGGTCAAAAGTTTGTCCCCCAACGCATGTACGCATATTTTTCTGCAATGTTGAAAGTTTGATGTGGAGAAAAAAGGCTGTTGGGTTGTTAAAAGAGTATGAATAGGAGAGCAGGGAGCAAGCAGACATTTTTTATCGAGGCCAAACAGGATGGCGCTCAGAACTTACATCAGTGTTAAACAAAGAAAAATGTGATATTTCAAACAAGACCTTTCACCATACTCCGCTATCAAATTAAGACAACAAACATTTGTGTTTTGTAATTCAGTGTCTGGGTGGGTGGATAATGATACACACTGTGTCTTTAGTAAATGCAGAGCAATCTCTGGAAAATATAACCCTCGCACCAGGTCAAAAAACACATTTAAGTATTTGATGTGATGGTGCATCAGTGTTAAGATTATTCAGGGGTGATGCACTGCACTTGCATTATATCGAGAACACTTTTGTACGTTACTGAGATAAATGGGTGGTCAGCGATCCAATAATTATGGGTTTCATCATATTTGTTTGTCAGAGGAAATGCACATTTTCTACATCTCTATCATTGGTTAAAATGTAATGTATCATAGGCCCATAACTTTATCATATCCTAAAAGTCACAATGTAGAGTTATTTGACATGTGCACCATGTAATCATTTGGATTTGTTTATTTACATAAATTCAAGATTAAAACGATTAGACAGAATAAGAAAGTGGATATTTTTAGACATAAAACTTTGGAATGGATGTATTCAAGTCATAATTATTATACAATTACAGAATGATAATAGAAGGATTAAAAATTGTTGACATTTGGCCGATTTGATGTTGTTCATAATGCAAATACCACTACATTTGAAACTACACATTGAAAAATTTCCTCAGTTATTCTTCAATAAAATCTAATCCAGTTAAAGTAAGTAAGTAAATAAGTAAGTTTTATTTATAGTGCACTTTTCACAGACAGGGAGTCACAAAGTCCTTTACAGTGCAAGATACAGTTGCCGTTGTTTGTCTTTTGCTATAAAGGGAGAATATTTGATTTGAGCTTATTCCATTCAGTGACACTAAGAGGAATAAAACTACCTTCTATCAATATGAAATATTAAATTAATATTACTTTGCTTGATCAAGGGGAGCAGTATCTATGAGCTTGCTCATGATATTTTCCAATTCGAAGCCATATTAGTATTTAAAGCATTTTTTTCTCTCTCTTTTTTTTGCTCAACTTAAAATCCCCAATTTTTTTTTCTATACATGTCTTGGTTCACATCACCTACACACCACTATCTGACAGATAATGGTGATGTAGAAGTTATCATTTGTTGGAAAATCCTATGCAAATGTTGTATCCCATGAAACACATTTTTCTGTCTCTCCTTACACATAATGCACCAATGCTTAAATAATTATATTTTTATATTGTTAGTCCATTCATTCCTGAGGGAATTTTATTACATCAAGTTCCCCTTGGACTTGGATGAACTACATTAAAATATGGTAGTCAGTGTGATCCAACAAACCCATTTTTGGCTACAACTGAAGAATTTTAATGCAGCGATGATAAAATGATGAAGTGATGCCAAAGGTCAATTACACCACGACACGGTAATGTTAGGAAAAAAGCACTTTTTTGCCTAACTTTGGGCACTTCCTGTCCCTTTGGAAGTTCATCACAAACTCGTTAATTTGGCTGGTATTCAGATTCATAAAACCACTTTGTGGTAGGCTGCTATGTTAAAATAAGAATAATAAATGCATATATAAATGAGCATAATAACCAAAACAACCCGGTGCCAGAGTAATAACGCCATTGGAAGAACAGTATCATTTCAATAGATGTGATGAAGAGTTAGAAATGATTAAATTCTTAATGACAGCTGAATGAATGTTTAGCTGACAGTATCAGAGACACAATTCAGTTCATTTAAGATATCAGCTGAGTGTGTGTTTGTCTGCTCCCAATATTTACCCGTCTGCTAAATTTCTCTCTCCCAAGCTTTACATAAATCCAGAACACACAAAACAAGCATATTCAGTGTAAACATATTTGTATGGTGCCATATTCAGCTGGCTTTCACAGATTTTCAGCTTTGTATCGCCAAGTCCACGCAAGTCATACAACATACCCATGTGATTTGTCGTCATTGGTAAAGGGAAAGAAGTCATCTGAAATTCTTTTCCCCTTCAGCTATTTGGTTACTCTTTCTGATATTCTTTGGAACAGCCAGTACTGAAAGATGATGTCCCCTTTAGAGTTGCCTTGCAAAGCGGTCAGGGTCATTTTATACTAGACATAAGTATTATATTTCTTTAAAAAATATTGAATTTATGCTATGGCCCGAGTACATTATGTAGATAACTTTTTCAGCTCAATTTGGTGTCTCTGTGGAACCCAAACTTACAGAAATACAGGGGTACTTTGACTTATGAGTGCCTCAACGTATGAGTTTTCCAAGTTATGAGCCAGTGCTTGGTTGAGTTTTTTTGCTTTGAGTTGTGAGCCAAAATCCGTGTTATGAATGAGCTTCAGATATGCCGCCACTTGTTGGTACAACATCCACCCAGCATCCAAGTGCCTCATTCATTCACTTCATATGGTTACCTCAACATGAAAGCATCTCTTTTGTGTTGTGCTCGAGTTTTGTGCTTTTTGTGCATTTAATTTGCCAAATTTTGTTTCCGTAACCATGAGTCCGACCTCTTTTCACCTCTTCCAGACATGCACCAAAGCATTTCAGCACCTCCCCTCTGGACAGCAACCGGACATTGCTGCGCAGCAGGAGATAATATCTGTAATACCGAAAATCACCATAATCATCAAATTTAGAATTCCATTTAAAAAACGAACTAACTAAAATGAAATGAATTTAAATTAAATACTAATTATTAATTTTCCAAAACCACAGGGACTGCAGTGGAGGAGCCGCCGTATGATATATAAACATTTTTTTCTTGGTATTTCTAAGGTTTAGCACTCATTGAACCGAGAACAACTACCAAGAAGAATGATGACCTGGGCAAATGAGAACCTACACAGACAATATATAAAAATGGGGTTGACAGGAGGAACCTGTCAGTGCTCCTCGAGACACCATGGTGAGCAAAGAGATGGAGGATCCACCACTAGAATACCTACTATCTGTCCTCCAACATCTTTGTTTTTATTGGCTATGACACACTGAGCGTTTGTTGGTATAAGTCATCTATAAGTTAGGTGTGAAATTGGGGTGGTTTTGGGGGCTGGAACAGATTAATGGCATTTCAGTTAATTTCAATGGGGAAAATTGATTTGACATACGGGCAAATTGAGTTACGAGCTCAGCCACGGAACGAATTAAACTCGTAATTCAAGGTACCACTCTACATTATAAATTGCTGTAACATTTGCATTTTTTAGAGACTTTTCCACCGTCAAGTCAGTGTTGGAATAAATGCACTTTGCTGCCTTGTCCACATTAGGGATGAGCCTGTGAATCCGGGCAGAAGTCAGTCATGGCAAGATAACATCAGGAACTAATCAGTTACCAACTAACAGATACACTGAATAATTAAACCAAATGGTATTTTACACAAACACATGGCTGACTACGCTTCCCTGATCAAACCACTTTTGAATGTCCATTAATGAATGTGAATAGTATTTTCATTTGCCACAATACTGAACATGCTTTGTTTATAGGTGTCTGTCCACTATATTCATTTTTATGCTTTCATTACAGAGCATCTCCTCACATAAAGCACACTGAGTGTATTCTGTCATGCATTTTCAATGGCTCTGGTGGATCCAAATTTATATTATAATTCATAAACTCCTTCTTGTGTTTTATTTTGCTGTCATCCACATGATTGAAATGACTAACTGGTTCACTGTCATCAAATGTTTTCAGGTCCAGGTTCATAATTAGAGACAGAGAGCCCCCCAAAAGAACACTGTTCTTCTATTTGACTGAGGGAAATGGATACACAAATGTTAGCATTGTTATTCTGCCAATTGGCACTCAATAAAAACCCACTGTGACCCACTTTGGATCCAGAACTCAAGTTTGGGGATATGTGTGTCACTGAAGCCACCACACCATCCTTCATGCTTTAAAATTTATATACCCTTTAGTGTCCTTATGGGAACTTAGCTCACCTTTTAATATGCCATCTCACAGTAATATAGTGTTTATCTGTTTATTTGAGTTGGAGTACATGATGAATGTTGTCTAACAAACCTAGCAATGTTTCATTAACAGTAAAAACTACTGTGAATCTCACTGTTCTGCACACTTTATATCCTGCAGATCATGTATTTGTATTAATACTGACACATAACACATTGGCTGTCACTTCTGGCAAGCCTGCTATGCCTAACTTTGCCTTTGAGGTATATGTTATTTATCATAAATGCACCGGCCCGGAAGTGTAGTTTCTTGTCATCTGAGACGCAGCTTAGATGTGATCGCTGAAGTGTGTGCATCTTTTCTTGCAAATGCAAATGCATTTAGTATTTGAAGGAGGACTGCACAGACAACAGGAAGGAGATTTGAGGACCGCGGTTTGGCTGCACATTCGGATGCGTTTACCAAAGCAAAACCAGTGTTCACCGAATAGTTTTGAACATTGAACTTTACAACACAGGTGTGATTTTTATTTTAAAGAAAGGTTTAGAAAGGGGACAAAAATTATTAAACTTGCATTCTGCAGCGATTTGCAGACAGTAGAAAAGCGTATACAATAGAGGTGGTTTTAATTTTTTTTTTTTTTTTTCAGTAACCCATAGAGACCCAAACAGCCACCAGTGACTCAAACTATCTACAGATATAAACTGTTTAATACATTTGATCCACTAATCCTATCAATCCATGTAAATAATTGGTGTAAAATGCAGTTTGTCATCTTTTCATGGTCATCAGATATGACCCATTTGGACGTTCAGAGGCTCCGTAGTGAACGTGGAAACACTGTCATCTTCAACACTGATTCACCAGTAAAACCCATGGAGTTGGATCAGTGACAGTGGATGGAGACACTTGTTTTTACGTTCAATTAGCAATATTTTGGCTGAAAAAGTCACTTTTTCTTCAGTTTCCTCTGTATTGATATAATTAACATTGAATTTACTGAGTTTTCATGAACATCTACATGATCTGTGAATTTGATATAGGAAAATACATGATTTGCACCAAAAAATGTAAAATACAGGGGATAATTTTTTTTTTTTTTTTTTTTTTAAATGGTGATAATTCACTTAAGAAAGGTAGAAATAGAGAAACATTCACTTGGAAACTGCTACAAAAGTAGCACTGGGTCTTTATGGGTTAAGTAAGTTTAGTTTTAGAAATAAGAAAAAGAAAAACAATTAAATAGTCGAAACTCTGGGTGTTCATTTCAGAAAGTGAGGTTAGTTGAAGTCAGTTAATGAAGCACACTTGTTTGCTGGCAGTTTTTGTCTGAGTGTCTGCATATGTCCTCCCCCCTGCTGTCTGAAGGAGCTCTATGATTGGACACTTCAGTTCCTTCTTCATACAACATATATGACAGATCCATCTATGATTCACGCAGTCAGTAGAGTTTAAGAGAGAAATATTCACTTTTACTCATAGTCATAGTTATCAAATTGAACCCCTATCTCTGCCTTCACATTTACAAAATTACATCATAGATTACATCACCATAATATATTCACTCTCTGCTCCGAATGAAAACATCCAGTGAACGGATTGGGAATCTCTGTGAAAAAAAAAAAAAAAAAAAAAAAAAATCAAATAATGCTTGTCAGGTACTGGGCATATGGTCAATGAATTTAAATTTCTGTCACGACATTTACCAAAGCACTGAGGGAAAATTCAGTGAAGTTACAGCCTACGGAGGGTTGTAAATATTTCAGAGTAAGCAAGCGTTGTAGTTTAAATTAGTATGTTTCCATTTACACTGCGTGCTGCTGGCTTTATATTCACATGCCATTTTAAGATTATTCAAATGTCATTGACTGTATTACATGAGTCTACATAAACTGTAGTCATCTGAGTTTTATTCCTGTGAGGTTAGATTAGAGCTGAATACATATAAATATCCATTATACATGAATATCCATAGTCAATGCCAATAAGTTTTTAATATCAGGAGGCATGTGTGGATTTTCTCTGTATATTCACTTTATTCTCTATTGTTAGTTTTTTTGCATACATATGGTCTGCAAATGCATGCATAAACTCATATTAGTTTTTACCTAAATCTGTTTCCATGGTGAATCTGTGTCTTTTAGCTCTATTGATAAAGCCTTTTTTAATTCATCAGACACAAATATGAGTTTCACAAGGTACTCAGGGTTTTCAGGGACTCAGAATTACCCGATCCTCCTTCCTGAAACATGGAGCTGATGTTGAACTTCGACATCATTTGAGCCAGCGCATTATGCAGATTGACTTCTTAAAATGGTCTCTAGGTCAAGTTGCTCTTTTCTGGCTTAGTTTTCCAAAAACTGAGATTAATGTTGTACTAGATACATGTAATCTTTTGCAGTTAGAGTTAATCAAATAGATCTTGTCACTGACACATTTTCACTTATTAACATAGAAAATGCACGGGTCTAGTGATTTTAATTCACAATGGTTGTGTTGTCCATGTGGATGCATCAGGTCCAGGGTTTTGGTTCGTGCATGCTGTTTTGTTGGCATGGTACTCTACTATCAACTCAACTATTGTTACTTTTATTCTGCTTTCCTGTGTTATTCATGGTCCAACAAACCAAAATGTCACGTTAGAAGGTAATCCAGATTGTAAAGGTGAATGAAAAGTTAAAATGTGGTACTTCCAGTTAGAAACTCATCACTCATCACATCCTCATCAATTTCACCACTGAACTGCATTTTTTAAGCTCTTGTTTACTTGCAGAAAGCACCTAAAAGACAGTCCCAGTTACTCATAATTAGTTACAGCCTTAGCAAATCAGACGGTAATTTCATGCAGATTGCAGCCACAAATATGTACATAAATCTGGCCCTGACACTGGGAGTTTGGAATGGGTTTTTATGCAGATTAACAAATACAAAAACAAAAAACAAAAAAACAATACACTTGATGGTGAAAAATGTGTTTATATCAATTAAAGGAGAGACTGTGGTACAAAATTACAATGGGAAGATAATATTTCCTGGTAGCAGCTCCAGCCTGTGGAACCAGAGCCAGTTGTTATGTCATATAGGCATAGGTTTGTGGGCTTAACATTCATATGTATTTGGACTTTTTGGCTTGTTTAATATACTTGGCACAATGCATTAGCGATCTAACTGAGAAAAGTGGTTTTAATGTCAAAGAATATTTTAACTTAATTCTGTTTCATGCATTGAAGCAGAGGGCAGAAGATAGCCCTCTCATCTTAATTTATTGCTGATGTGCCAGCATCTAGTTTGCACCAAGTGCTTATGGGAATAGCAGATAGAAAAAAATGTAGAGTTAAAGGTAAAATATGTAAATATGCATCCCTCTCAATCATCACTTTTGACCATGTAGAAGGGAGTTGCGGTGGATTTAGCTGCAGAGACCTGGCCATCTGCCTGTGTTTTATTATTTTCCTTATTGTCATATTGGTTTTGTGGATGTTTCTTGGCAGTGAGTGTATACCTTCAATAACAGTGTTGCGAAGGTATGCAGGTGAGACTCTATAGACTCTTATATAAATCTCTGAGTCACAGAAAATAAGAGGAATCATGTATTTCAGCTGCATTCACTCAAAAGCCTCCCGCAATGTTGTGCACATTTGTAGTCATATTCACTTCTGCTTTAGAATTAAACTGCTCTGAAACACTGAACTGTAAAATATGTTAAATATGCTATTTATTATTAATAAGCTATTTGTCATATTCTACTTTAAAGCTTTCAGAAATGGCATAAAATTATCAACAGCTTGTGAAATAAAAAGTTGATGTCACTGTGAGGTTTATCCAAGATGTCCTCATCAGATATCTCATGCTAATCTTTGACACTTGATTTAATAGTAAGTTTCTGCATCTTCTAATCTGCCCTCAGTTTTACATGAGAAGAAATAGCTATACTTAAATATTCGGTGCTGATTGGGTCACTAGTAGAAGCTACTCATTATTTTTAGCTCGCTGGCCGCTGGCCATGAGCTATTGTGAAGGCGTGTGTCTGGCGTCGTCTTTGTCGCTATTGTCATTAGCAATTTCTTCAAACATATTCTTCTATGAAAGCTTTCTTGGGACAATGTCTACAAAGTTTGTATTGAGTTTTGAATTTTTTTGACAAATATTTTAAATGTTAAAAATGTGCCTTTACTTGTAATGGTCCATATTTTAGATTTTGATGTTTGACAACATGGAAATGATAGACATCAATATAGTTACTGTTGAGCAGAGATTGCTCTAGACATTTTATATTGTCCGTCATTTTGACGGACAGGGTCGTAAAAAATTCCATCATAACACATTATTATCCGTCATTTCAAATTTAATTGTTTAATGATAATGAGACATTATAGTAGTTTTTAATGTTCAAAACACATCTCAATGATGCAGCAACTGTAGTTGCTACTGACTGATAAACCAACGTGATATCATGACTCGTGTAAATATACATGCCGCTTTTAATTGGCGTGTTATCTGTGCACATTATGAGCTGTCTGCATGTGTGTTCATGCTGCGTCAAATACCTACCACGCACCAAAGGTTATGGTTAGGGTTAGGGTTATGTGAACTGGAGATCTTGGCATAAATTGACATAATCGAATAACCCGCAAAAGGTAGAAAATGCATACGTGTAGCACACCAAATGCCATAAGAACTGGTGCATTACTTGCTTGTCCTTCATCCTCCACTGCATCAGTCCCTCTTTTTTCACTGCGTTTATCAATACCATCACATTTACTGGGCTTTTTAAAATAACTAAGGAGACGCTGTCTTGACATTTTGTGCTAGCAAAGTAGCATCTAATTTTGGCTAAAGTCAATTACACAATGAGACAAGACTTGACACTGATTAATATGCACACAAGCTATCAACTAGACAGGGGTCTACGACAGATGAACTAACTGAGTCATGTGACAGAAGTACCATTGTTGTATTCTGTGTAGGGGTGAACTTTGGTGCTTTAGGGTTATATACAGGTAGGATACTGTTGTGGACTGTTTGATGCCTTGTTAAGACAGAAACAGACCAGTGATCCTGCAAGCAGGTTCTGTTCACAGTGTTGTGTGAAAACTTCCTTAGTATTTTAATCTGTCAAAATGACGGCTGGCCTTCAGAATTTTCCACCATCTTTAAAAAAAATCTGTTAATGACAGAATATTTTCAGTTAACGTGACCTCTGCTATTGAGCACTGATGGCAAGTTATGTATGGTCTTTCATTTAATTTATTGAATTATCCCCCAGTGAAAGTACCACCCACTCCTATTGGGAGATTGATCTCCTGCATCAAGACCACAGGACTCTAACACAGAGACAGAACCTGACAACCTCACAAATTCAACTTGTTATTGATTCTTGAACATGCTGGTGAGACACAAGGATGTTGGATTTTTTTTTTTATTTTTTATTTTTTAAGTACTACTTGGTTTTATTAGCTGCTATTATGTACAAAAAAATACATCTACCAGTGCACTTCAACACACTAGACCTTGGTCAAGTCAAAAAAAAAAATACAGAGTTTTAGAATCTGTGGTCTCTGATTTATTCCAATGTAAGTCTGAGCAATGAAATGTCAACAACATTTATTGTGACATAGTTCTCCTGATTGTGAATTTACAGCAAAAAATGTTTGATAAATATACATATTATTTCGATGTTCAGATAGTTTAGATAGCTTTCAGTGCTTAGTAACACTAGAAGGCCTAATCTGCACTTGCACGTCTTGTAATTCTGCGTCGTGCATTTCTGCTTAAATTCTGCAATACATCAGTGAAGGGTGTAGTTTGTATAACCAACAAAAGCAGAAGATAAAAATCTGCATGTTTTATTACCTACAGGTTGATTGGCCTCAGATTTTTGCTTTCTATGACTTTCCCTTTAGAGCATAAACATATTTCTACCTGAAAGAAATAATGACTTGACATTTCAAGTAGTCAGTGAGCACACTACTGACGGATGTATAAATGCTTTGCCACATCACAAGCTGTGTTTCTCCCTTTGAGTCAGCGTTATACAGCTCCATATCAAACCAACAAAGTTACAATGTTTCATATTTAGTCATTATTATTTGGGTTGAGTATGACTTTAAGATATTTTTGGGATAACAACGTACATAGAGCCTAATTTGTGTTGTCATTTAGAGACACTGAGTAAAGCTGCTTCACTGGCTATGAATGAAAGAATGAATGTGTGGACGGATAGATTTAAGCAATTACACCCACATGAGCATTATTTAATAGGAGTTAGAGGCTAACATTGTTGAACCAAAAAATGTGCTTATTTTTGAGGAGCAAGTCACTTGGGGTTGTGTTACAGTGTGCACAACAACATCCTCTGATTCATGTCACTGCAGCAGCTTGAGGGCTTCTTAATGCCATTCCCCATTTGAGCACTGGGTGTGTTGTTTCTATCTTTGACATAGACATCATTTTCATAAATTGAGGTTTAATTTTAGCTACAAAAAAGTGTTTGCTGCTTTAAGGCATTGGGGAAACATGTTCCATCTCACTTTCTCTATTTTAATATTTTTTTATTTCAGTAAATCAACCATTGTAAAAGCTTTACCTTTAGAAGACAGTGTAAAAGGGAATATAAATTTAGCTGGATACCCTACTTAAATATTATGCCTGCTGAATATTGTTACTGAATTGCTGAATGTGTTACATTATTTAGATCTTTTTCAGTGTAGTGGAAGTATTAGCATAAATGCTAACACAGAGGGAAACTTTTACCCCTCGTGACATTTCTTTTGGATGATAATCACAGGATTCAACGGATACGACTTAAAGCACAAATGCAAATTATGTGAAGCAAAGTGAACACTCACTGACTCAAAGCTTCAATGCCATCTCTCATCTAAGCAGTGGCTGTGATGTTTCGGTCTTTGATACAGACACCATTTTCACAAATTGAGTGTTAATTGTCACCTAAAAAACATTTTCAGACAAGACTTTTTGCTGCTTAAAATTTCCTTTTTTTAAAAAAAAAATCTAAGAGACATGTAACAAAAAGCAAAGGGTCAATCTATAGAAACACTTTTGAGTTGACTACATATGTGAAAGCAGTGAATGACTTTCATTACAAATTTTCTTAAATTTGTTAAACCCAAGTGATAGCCTAATTATCACTAATCTATTAGTCTTTTTGTGCTTATGCACCTAAATCACTGTCCCTCACGGTAAACAACTTTGAAGATGACTCCATCATAAACACTGTCCACTTGTTTAGAAACCGAAACGTCACTTGAAGGAAATATTGTTGCAAAGTGCATTGTGGGAAGCGAAAAGCGGTTTCTCACAATTTCGGAAAGAAAACGAGCCAGATTGCTACAACGTGAAATTATACTGTCCACCAGGGTTGTTTTAAAGAATGAATAAAGTCAGTGGATAGAGGTAAAGGTGACATTTGGGTTTAACACTCACCAACAGACAGCGAAATTGCACTTTGTGACAAAATTTCTGAAAAGGCCAGTGACGTTTCAGTTTATGTTACTTTGATTTTTAAAATTTGAAAAAAATAAAAAATAAAAAATTGTGATCAAAGTCATATGCTGCTTTAAATCTCGTATTACATTTAAAATCATACCCTTTTATTATATAACTTACACATAAGTGACAGCTGAATTATTTTTACACTTTTGCTTACCATAAGGAAGATAACACAAGAGATAATTTAATTAAAGTGCATTATGCAAAATGGCTACAGCTAATCTAGCCACATATTTTTCCTCAAGGTTTAGATATACACTACATTACATCATTTATTCTATATTTGATGTCACCCATTTCTTTAATTCCTCAAGAATAAATTAAGTAATACCAGTGAATTTAACAAGCTTTGGATGAACGCGTGATGAGAAACTTTATGAAAATAGACAGTGGACTTACTTCTGTACCTTTCTTTCATGCACCTTCAGGAAATTAGAAGATGACAAGAAAAGAATCTGTTACTTGAGAACCATAACAGGAGTCATTATATCTACAAAAATTAAACAAATTAAACAATTATTCATTTTAAGACTTGCTTGATGCTTAAAAGTGCTTTTGCTATTTGGGCAAAAAATGTTCCAGGAGGAATCTGTTAAAGTAAAGGAGCTTGAGAAACAAAAAAACCCCCCAAAAACCCCCCACATATTAAAACCAAAATGGTGGACTTCCTATTGGGCATATGACATGGATCCAAGACGCCTCTTTGTGTGTCTCAGTATGATCCATGTCGACATCAAATATGCTGTGTTTTTGGGCTTTATCTTGAAAATTTCCAAGGGGACACTATTGAGAAATTTTGCCACATAAGTGCATTTATAAAATATGAGTTTTTGTCACCGTGTTTGAACCACACGCCAAGTTTGTGACTATTTGAATACGTCCTGAAAAATACAATACTTCAGAGAGAATAATAATAATAATAATAATAATAATAATAATAATAATAATAATAATAATAATAGTAATAATAATGACAATAATAATAATGACAATAATAATAATAATAATAATAATAGTAATAATGACAATAATAATAATAATAATAATAATAATAATAATAATAATAATAATAATCTTTACAGGTTCAAGAAAGCTTTTGCAATTTTTAGTGCTTGGGCTCTAAAAATAAAGCTCCCTTCAGTCCTGTTTTCATCTTTTCTTATTCCATTAAATCAACTATTGAAAAGTCCTTTCTTTGTAAAAGACAGTGTAAAAGGGAATTCATATTTTGTGTTGGCAGGATACCCTACTTAAACAGTATGCCTGCTGAATATTGTTGCTGAATAGCTGAATATGTTACATTATTAAGATCTTTTTCAGTGTTGTGGAAGTATTAGCATAAGTGCTAACACAGAGGGAAACTTTTACCCCTTGTGACATTTCTTTTGGAAGCTAATCACAGGATTCAATGGATATGACTTAAAGCACAAATGCAAATTCTGTGAGGCTAAATGAACACTCAGTGACCCAAAGTTTTGCAGCGATGTTGACCGTTTTGGAAGCCGTGGGAAGCCACAGACTTTCGCTCCTAGTTATGTTAGCTCTGATGCTAACTCCAGGGAAAGTTAGTGTAATCTTGTCCCATTGGTTAAAGCTGACACTAATTTCCTGGGACAGGAGTGTAGCGGTGTGTGATTTAGCGGCGTATGCTAAGTGCTGCTGGAGCTTCAGGCTATTCTGTGGGCACCAGGGCAGAGAGAGCGAGCTTGGAAAGTACTGACTTGACTAACTGGCCTGATTAGACCGGGTGTGAGCTGACATGGATCAGATACACATACTAACCCAGCCGGAAACGCACATTGGCAGAATTAGATAAAGAGGGAAGTAAATGAAATACACGATGGGAAAATAAATAGATAAGATGATTAGCAGACACGGATGCCGAGTTCGAAAATGAAGAGACAGTAGAATGAAGAGTAATAGAGACACTAGGTTAATTTTGTGGATGCGATGGTTTCCTCCTGAGGTGTTTTTCAGCTCTGCTGGACTGTGGTGGTGTAAGAAATTGGCTGAGATGCAACGTAGCATTCGCATCATGGTTTCATTAGCTCTCATTCAGCCCAGGGCATTTCACACTGCATTTCCTCTACTCATCTGCTTCTCTTAGATCTGCTCACATTACAGGAAAAGGTAACACAGAATAACCTAAAGCTGGGAAGAGCAGCTTAGACGCCTCTGTATTAGACTGGAACTTGGTTAGGATTTAGAGTTTAAAGAAATGTTATTTTTCATCTCAGTGAATGTTATTGATTGATGCAGACACTTGTGTGCCTTTAGCGATTCTGAATGTCTTCCCACATACCCCCACAGAGGGCAAAAAATCAGATTACATTTATTTCAGGGTTATTTTATCCATTAATAACTGGCACTTTACTGTGAACATCGCCTACAGGCATAGATTATGCTCAAATAAAGGCAGACAGTGGAAGGAAGATTTAGGATGTCTGCTGAAGCCCGATTAGCAGTTTAGCAAAATAAAGTTTGATTTAACCTTGTTTTTCCTAATGATTGCTCAATTTTTACGTGCAATGAGTGATTTAAAAAAAAACAAAAAGAAAAAAACTTAAGGCTTCAAGTAAACTCATTGCCACAGTTCGGGTTTCTCATGTAATGTTTGATTTCACACGTGCTGTTGATTAAATTCATGTCACATACTATATGTGAGTCACACTGTTTTTCTCAGAGGTAAATAAAAGCTAATCTTTGAGAAACCCAGCAGGCTGTTTCATAGCACTTGGTGTGTTTTTGGACATCTTCAGAATACACAGATTATATAAACCATGTTGCATCTATTTTCTTTTAAAGAAACACATATGGCAAGAAGTGACAACTGTCAAAATGAGACGGCAAGTTTCCGTTTCTCAGACCATTATTTTCATGTAATATTTTCATGGATTACTGTACATCTATTACACCAAAAGGCTAGTGATTTCAAGGCTTCCTGTACTATTTGTGTAAACACACATCGTTAAATCTGAAAGTTCTGGGCATACAGAGTTAGTTTATAATCACCTCTATGGTTTGCCGGCAGTGATATTTTAGAAAGATTTAAGTCGCTTATAAAATAACAATCTCAGCTCCCTGCTGCTCCTTAGACAGAATGCTGATAATAAGCAGGCAGCATTTCCCACACATACACTTTAATGGGCAGACCACCCAGGTATATTAATGGCCGACAAACTACGGCTGGATGATAAAACAATCTCAGAACTGGAGCACAATATAAATTATGTCGATAATGGTGATAAGCCATGGACATTTTTTCTTGATACGGATAGACCTAACAGTCTGTGACAAAGAAGAATGGAATGTGACACCCCTGACTAATCACGTATGGGTAGATTTTCCATCTCAAACAAATCTCATAAGGCTGTCGGGTGGTAAATATTTGCACTAAATATTTTTCAAAATACGATACAAGTAAATCTGGCATTTGTTCATTTCATTAAACCTAGGTAAATGATTAAAGTACAAGGAAAAGATTATCATATTTACAGACCAACTAAATTACTTAAACAAATTTAGATTTTAATGCCCTGTACTCTTAAAAAAGTTGGAACAGAGACAAAATAAAAGACAGCAAAAGCTGAAAAGTTCACTGTTGTGTAAGATTCTATGAATTGCAGGTCAGTTGTTAACAGGTGAGAGGGACATGATTGGGATTAAAAGACGGTCAATGTCCTGTCCATACTTGTATAGATATTTTTTAAACAGGTATTTTCTCTCCTCCTACAACCTGGTTTTACAAAATATCTGAAAACTGAATATAAACAGGTGCAAACACTCAGACAAACCATTGTTTGTGAGTTTATTAGGAGACACAGAGGGTCTGCCATGAATTTGAGCAGCGCTAAAGTTAGAAACATACCATTAGTTAACTGGAAGGTGGAGGTTTTGAAGTGTATTGTTTTTTTGTTTTTTGTTTTACATTATTATGTAATAAAGTTAGTATGGTTTTTGCTACAAGGCCAGTAGATCTGTGTTCCAGCTGGGGCCACAATCTATTGCAAGTAATCCACTAACTTATACACCTATACAGGGTGGGGAAGCAAAATTTACAATATTTTGAGGCAGGGATTGAAAGACAGTGTATGACCAATTAGTTTATTGAAAGTCTTGAGAATTTATTTGCCACAAGAAAATTTACATAATAGAAAATGTTTTTATTCTATGTGTCCTCCTTCTTTCTCAATAACTGCCTTCACACGCTTCCTGAAACTTGCGCAAGTGTTCCTCAAATATTCGGGTGACAACTTCTCCCATTCTTCTTTAATAGTATCTTCCAGACTTTCTCGTAATAGTTTTGCTCATAGTCATTCTCTTCTTTCCATTATAAACAGTCTTTATGGACACTCCAACTATTTTTGAAATCTCCTTTGGTGTGACGAGTGCATTCAGCAAATCACACACTCTTTGACGTTTGCTTTCCTGATTACTCATATGGGCAAAAGTTTCTGAAAAGGTATGGATAATAGTGTTAGGTATGATTATGACATCAATATATGTTTGGTTTCAAAACAATTGACGTAGTGCCTGCTGAGAAAAAACAACTAAATGTTCATTGTAAATTTTGCTTCCCCACCCTGTATGACCTGTATTTGATGTTTTGTTTGCATCCTCATCACACAAAGCAACAATAAACATATGCAATGTCCCCACTGTTTTCTAATGTTTTCGTTTTCCACACAGATACACACCAGAGGTTTTAAAAATCTTCAGTTCTATTGCACTGCTAGTGTGCGTGAACACAATGCTCAAACACAGAAAAAAGCTTTTTTTGAAAGCTGTCCGAATCAGTGTGGACAGGATATTCATCCTTACAAGGATGTGTTGTGACTCAACACTTTGTACCAAACATGAGAGAATTTTCAGTCCTGTCAGGAAGAATCTCGACACAAAATTGCAAACAATTTAAGTCTCTCACCTTCTACCTTACATGCTATCGTGAAAAGATTCATTGATTGTCAGGGTGTAAAGTCTTCATTATATGATCATGTCGACACATACCCAGAAACCTGTAACACCACTAATGCAGTCTACTCTGTCTGTATAGCATCAGTGATGTCTTTTTGTGCTGCAGTGTTATCAGTTATGCATTTTTGTGGCATAACAACCTTTGAAAAGCATTAGAAATGTGAGTCTCACACTCATGGTTGTGTGTTGGAAGCCCTGCTAAGTGTGTTTACCCGCATGAATTTCAAGATGGAAAAATATGCAAAAAAATATCCCTTCAAGGACACACAATAAAAAGGGTTTGTTTTCCTCATCATCAAATGTAAAATTTATCCATATGTCTGTAATTGTCTTTCTCCCAGACGTAAACACTGTACAGTTTATGTATCAGTGGATGGTAGTCAATTTGCTGCAGGTGGATCTGGTTCTGATTCATCAGCCTTCCATGAAATGAGATGAGCTCTGAGTGTATCCCTTCAATTGTTTTTAATAGTTGACAAAAACATATTTTTCATCATCATAAATAGGTTTTCTTTATTCAGTGGATATATAATAAGTTCGCACTATGGGGAGCAGTGTTTTACTCGTATGGAAATAACAAGACAACTTGTGTCTCCTTCCCCAAAGCTTTTAATTTATGAGCAAAGTATCTTATCATTCACACAATATCAGTCTAACGTGGAATCTCATCTTCTGCCTAGTTATCCACTGCACTTACTTACACTGTTACAGCTTCAGTAATCCAACATAAAGGTAAATAATTGGAAAAAGACAAAAACCCAGGCACTCATTTGGTTGGAAAATTTTGAAAATATAGAAAGCCTTTATTTCATGTTGGCATGTAGATCAGTTCATAGGGACTGGAGTAAAAAAGACACCAACACGTGTCGGCATGAGCCCTCTTCAGGGCGTAAAGGTAAATAACATGGCAAACTTAACAGTAAAGAAAATTAAATACAACATACAGTACTTAATGCAACTACAGAACTGGGACTTCTCTAAAATACTCACCCAGGACCCAGACACAGTCAGACATCTGCAGCTGAACTTGATCTGAATTTATTTTAATCAGTATATCAATGCCATAACAGTGACAGATAAACACACAACAGAAACCCCTGCAGGTTAAAGTGAACAATTTTAGGACTGATAGACTCTGAAGAATCACTATAAACTGACTCAAATGAAGCTGCTAGCCTAGCAACTGTAAAGCTAACAACAAACCGTGATGCAGCGTTGTCTGCAAAACAGCCCCCACTCCGCCACAAAAGCAATATTCCAATCCAACTCCATTTGTAAATCATTTTAAAACAACCACAGTGGACCGAAGTGCTGTACAGAATATAAATAAATAAATAAATAACAGAGTAAAATACAAGAATAGATTAAAAGACACAGAACAACTGTAAAAAAATTTTTAAAAATTAATACATAAATAAAAATACAGAACAATAGATAAAACCTAAATAAAAGAATAAAATATAAGAATAGATTAAAAAACATAAAAAGCTATACAATTAAAAACAATGAAAAAATAAGAACAATAAACCAATACCGAATAAAACAACTGAATAAAAATAAAGCATTCAAACATCTCACGTGGTTTCAAAAGCCAAGGAGAAAAGATGGGTTTCAATATTACTCCATGTAAAACTGTATATTGAACTGCACGTTGAAAAAATAAAAGAATGACACAGATTACTTTTACTTACCTTTTGCGATACTTCACAGGGCTAACATTTGCCGTGTTTGTATTTGTAGGGTATGATGGGTGGAGTGGGCTGGATGTTGCTCCTACTCTCCCAGTTCATGGTGCCTGTGGCGTCCCAGAAGCCTCCAGGGCTCAGTGTGGGTGTGATCATGGGCCAGACACGCCCTGTTAGCGATCAGGAGCTCCGCCCTCCTCGGCGTCCTGACGATGCCCTTGACGTCTCCGTGGTAATATTGAGGATCAACCAGACAGACCCAAAGTCTGTTATTACACAGGTGAGAAACATCAATATCACACATATAGATCCTACCACATACACACAGACCCTGTTTCACACCTGACCTTGTTTCACTGTGTCATAAGGTGTGTGAGCTTCTGTCACGCACTCGTCTCCATGGCATTGTTTTTGCTGATGGCACCGATCAAGAGGCCATCGCCCAGATCCTTGACTTCCTCTCCGTTCAGACACAACTTCCAGTCCTTGGAGTCCACGGAGGATCTTCTATGATTATGGCTGACAAGGTGAGTGACCATGATTTACACACTGCGTCCTTCTATGGCCTCACAATATTTACTGTATGTTTTTGGAAGTGAGATAAGGGAGACGTAATCCCAAGTCTCAGAAATGTCAAAGGATAATGCCTTTTTACGCCCAGTTTCCCACATTCTCCTACTAGACACGTATTTTATTGACAGTGTTGGTATTTAGAAGCTCATTCCACCTAAAGTCCAGCTCAGACCTCATCTTAATCCACTTTACTGCAGCATGAAAAATAATAAAGCCCTTTAACATTTACCTATTGAAAGATACCATTTTACGTCACAAGGCCGTGAGAAAAAATGATGCTTATGGAGAAAAAAAATAAGCGTGCAAAGACATTTTAAAGGATTTTGCCTGTTATATGCCACCTCATTATTTAATGGTCAAGGAAAATCTGAGAAGCATTAATGATAAAAAAATATTCATTAGTAGAGTAACATCAAGCATCATGGTCAATCAATGGTACGTAGGCCGCCTTGCAGTACTGATGCCCTTGGCTGGGATTTAGCGCAATAACTGCATTTCAGGAGCTTTCCCACTCTTCTAACTATGTAGAATAGAATAGAATAGAATAGAATAGAATAGAATAGAATAGAATAGAATAGAAAAGAAATAAGAAATATGTCTTTGGAGCCAGTTGAAATACAATAGGCTCTGTGCACCAGCTCTGACATACTTCTGATCGGCAAGTCAGTTTCTGGTTAACTTTCTGCTCCAGTCACAACAGCAGGGAAATGGACAGACATTCTCTGGGTCTTTAAAGTATCCTTCATGTTAGATTTGCTCCTTTTTCTGCTCAAGCTTTTCTGTCCATCCACTTCCCTGCTGTTGTGACTGGAGCAGGAATTTAACCGGAAACTGACCTCCTGATCACCTTTGAGATCGGAAGTACGTTACGGAGCTGATGCAGAGTCTATATAGCACACATATAAAAATGTAAATAAATAAAAATGCTACTACATAACAGTACAAATATCACATTCGGTATTCAGCTTCCATTCTCATATTTACATTTACTGTAGTCTGTTTTGGCCACTCGACTTGTGCTTGGGGTGAATGAGCCATTTTATATCTTATATGTTTTGCCAGAGGTATTCATGGAGCAACTCATACTCACCGTGGAGGGGCCAGATGTTGTCCCTGATAATTTACAGAGTTTGTCTATGTACAACTGTGCTGTAAAGGTCATCTAATGGCTTCATTCGGAGGCCTGCTGTTTTCACGATCCTGGTCAGCTTCATTCTATTTATTAAGGTCAAGTACCCAAACCAGATGGAGGATGTTCTCCATCATCATCTGACAGACTTTTCCCCAATATGCCACGACTGACGCTAAATGTGAATTCAGGCGTGTTTCCATCTAATACTATAATGTGAATATGAAGGGTTAGTTCATCATCATCATCATCATTGTGGTTTAAAACTCTGCTTGTTAGATGTAGTGTTTCATTCAGCAACACTTCCTGAGCTGTTACACATTAGAAGCATTTTGAGCTTGGATTTAGCTACCCCCCCCCCCCCCCCCATTGAATCTGGATTATATAATGTTGTTTTGTTGCTGTTCATCATTATGTTTATTTCTATTCATTCAATGAATATTACAGTCTGCTTATTGGTCTATACCTGCAGACAAATGTAATTGTTATTCTTTTTTTTTTCAGTTTTTTCTCAATTTTTTCATTTTATTCACATGTACCTTTAATTAATATGTCAACCTTACCATTTCTCCTAGAGTAAAAATTTGCTTCATTTTATTTATGTATGCAAATGTTGTGCAAAAAGTGGAACCTTAAACACTGGGTTTTTAAGTTGCAAATATCTGTTAATAAATTTAAGTATTCATCATGCATATACTGTAGTCACCAAACATGTTACTCCCAGTACTCCTCATGCAAATTTTCTCCCTCTTCTTTTGATAAATATCGTATTGTTCTTGTGTGATTTTACTTTAATATTTAGAAGTTGCTAGAATAAATAGAAATTTATATTAGGGCTGTGAATGAATAATCATTTAGTGGATAAGTCAAAACAATTAGCATAGTCAAGTAACTTTATTTATTTTGATGGGAGGGGGGTGGAAGGAGGTTTATATTTTACTTCAGAGATACATGCATGTTAAGTAGTCTTATAGTTAATCCACTCCTTGGATGATCAGGTTTTTTTTTTTTTTTTTGTTATTGTTTTGGTTTGGGTGTTGATGATGATGTCATGACTAATGCTAAATTGGCGTCGTTATTCTGCTAATTATTTGAAGTAATTAAAATGCTGATTTGTGGAAATTATGCCGTGTATTTTTGGTTTTAACAGTAGAATATGATATGACATAAACATAAAGATGTAAACGGACTCAAATATCACTACACAACAATACAAAGAGCTCAGTTACTGAAAAGTCGGTGTATTCATACCAACAGTGTTTCGCTTACAATTTATGTCATGTGTTAACTGATCCAGGGTTTTGTTGTCAAGATGTTGGAGATTAGAAAGTGACACACTGGTGAGGTTTGGGATGCTTATTTGTGCTGTTATGTCTGCTTCATCAGATCATTTTACATTTGGAAGAGACACTGACAGTTTATGGGCAGAACGCAAATTAACGTAGAAACTTTTTGGCTCAAAATTGCTTTCCAGCCTTAGTAGTTTTATTTAAATAAGGCTTTTAAAAGGTTGCACTGTCCACCTCCAAAAGCAAGGTGCTCATAAGGTCAGTAAAAGTAGTAGCATAGAATATGCAGCATGCGCCGGTACATCATTTTTATTTTAAGAGATGTTCAAGCATTGTTTAATTATATATTAAAGTGTTTTCTGCCTGGTCTAAACTGGCCTATGGAAAGAAAAAAAAAAGTCTGTCTGTTTGGGCTGTATGAAGCAGTATCATGTTTTTTACTCAGTGGGATGTCAGAAAAATAAGATTCCTAGTTTTCTAAAGAGGGGGAAAAAAAGAGATATTCTTTAAGATTGGGTTTCTGTTTTATTTTGTTATGATGCTCAGTGCAAAGTTAGGGATGTACATGTCTTTGCTGAATTTTCTCTCTGGTACTGACTCTGTAGACCTCACTGACTGACAGACAGACTGAAGAAGCTTTGATAAAAACACAGCTGGTTCTTTAGCCTTTAAATTTCTCAGGGCTCAGCAGCCAAAACACAGGAACCAATAACGGCTGTAATACAGCAGCCTTTTGAAGTGCTGGTTGATGGGGGCTGCAGCATGTGTCTATGTGAAGGGAGAGAGAGGGAGGTAAGCGAGGCAGGAAGAGGTGGTTTGAAGGTAAGAGTGCTGAGCTTAGAACGGGAAGGTCACAGTTTGAACCCCCACTGAGGATATAATGATGAGGGAAATAAATAAACAGTGTTTTTACTTGCCTTCAATCACTGCTTCTGATGTGCCATTAAATGAGGTACTTAACCCCCGACAGTTCTAATTGATCTCCTTAGAGACCTAAAGTACAAGAGTAGGGTCATTCCTGACAGCTCCCAGGTGTGAACAGGAGCGTATGTGGCCTGTAACTAACCAGCCCCCTGCCTCCAGTCCTGTAAATAAGAAACTCCTCCTACATGATTATAATGAAGGGCAGCGGCAGCTCACAGATGACTGAGGATAGTGGTTGAAAATCAGGTCAGTATTTAAGTTTTGTAAAAGCATGTGTTGTCACTCATGTAGCCTGGCCGCCACAGTCTGATAATAAACAGAAAATTACTCAACAACCTGGATGTCTTTCACTCAGGACTTTTGTTTTGAACAGTGAGAAAAGCATCACTTTACCAACATTACTCCTAATACTCTGATGCTAATAAGACCCCGGCATCAGCAGTCATGCAGGCGCTGTGGAGGTCTGTTGTGGTGAAGAGGGAGATAAGCCAAAAGGTGAAGCTCTCAATTTACTGGTCAATCTACGTTCCGACCCCACCCATGGTCATAAGCTGTGGGAAATGACCAAAAAGTGAGATTGCCGATTCAAAGGCCAGAAATGAGTTTCCTCTGCAGGGTGGATGGGCTCTGCCTTCGAGATGGGATGAGTTCAGCCATCCGAGAGGACCTCAGTGTAGAATGACTGCTCCTCCATATTGAGAGGGGCCAGTTGAGGTGGTTCAGGCATCTGATTAGGATGCATTCAGGACGCCTCCATGGTGAGGTGTTTCAGGCTTGTGCAACCGGGAGGATTATTTCTCTTGGCTGGTTTGTGTACAGCTCAGTGTCCCCCCGAAAGAGGAGGAGGGAAGGGAGGGGGGAGGGCGGTCTGGGCTTCTCTGCTTAGGCTGCTGCCTCCACAACCTGGACCTGGACATGCAGAGGATGGATGGATGGATTCATTCATTCATTCATTTGTTTCGAGCAGAAGAAAAAACAAAACTTTTATGTGTGTAAAGAACTAACAGCGGAGCAAATACATTAATAAATAGAGGTGATCAAGACAATATAGCAATTATCATGTACACTAGTAATAAAATAAATTCAATATATATTACTCAAAAAGGAGTAGGAGGAAGAAAACTTATTAAATCCCACCCCCACCTCTCATTTATACAACATAACACATTACTTTTGCTTCCTTAATAATAAAGTTACATCTGTTTAGAGTCTTAATAATGTAAATAACAGATAGTAAACAGATTAGGAAAATTGATGTATATTACACATAGTAAATATCTAATTGATAGTCTCCATAACTTATAATACAATATAATTCAACAATAATTACATGCATGGATGGATGGATGGACGGATGCAGAGGATGGATGGACGGACTTTGATTCTACAACATTTATACACTTTTAATAATGATATAAAACAGCTCATAAGTTGTGTTTTGCAAATTAGTTTTAGCCAAATGTCTGTGTAAAACTATCCTTAATATTGACATGAGTCAATAACTGCATCATAAACGTTAAGGTGACAACTCGTCTTATTGTCTCTCTTGCATGACATGATTGGATCTCAAAGCTTAAAACGAGGATCAATAAAAGGTTATGCAAACTGGTTCAATTTTCTTGTTTGGACAAAAAGCGGAGGAGCCTTATTGTAGTTCACTGAGATTCAAGTTCAAAGTTTTCCATTCACAGAGGATGTCGGCTGAGAAGGTTGTCCTTTAATCTGTCTGAATGTGGTCTGAGTGAATCAGATCTTAGTAAATCCTGAGTACATTCACATTAAGGCTGGGCAATGATTCGGCGTACGATACACTGTATTTTTCAAGGAGATTGTGTCATTAAAAAATAAATAACAGTGCTGCCAAAACTCATTCAGTCACTTTTAATGGCCCATTGACCAGTGTAATTATGGTCTTACTCAGTGCAGCTCTATGGATTTAAATGGCAGTTTGTGTTACTTGTTTTGTTGCTCTTGAAATGATAATTTCAGACAGAAAAGAATAACCATAAATCTATGCAGTAAGTCTGATTAATGCAGACGTGCAAAAACAGTTTTGATCCATTATACGACTCCAGCTGGGCAAATTGAGGCGCAGTCTATATAATTAATGGAATCAGTGCAGATGTCACAGATGGATGTACAGGAATGTGTGGGTCTAGATATTGTCAGTATAATATAAAATATTCCAATAATGATGGTTCAGTTTCTAGTTAAATAACAGCAACAGAATCCTTCAGATCCTTCAGAAATCAGAGAAAATTAGAGGAAAACAAGTTATAGTTTGGATGAAACTCGCCTACATTTTATAAGAGGTGAGAAAATTGATCATGGATTGTGATTCTACCTCATAAGATCAACACAGAATCTTTTGATCAGATCAAGCAGACATAACTCACACCTTACATTGTCTACATGTGATCCGATAACTCAGGATACAGGTTAATTCCAAATGTGAACAGGCCCATACTGTCAAACTGTGGGAAACACTGCGTCATTTATAAACACTTTAGTCTTCTTCTTGCCAGATAGTGAACCCACATTTACTGAGCTCCTTTGTCTCCTCCACCAGCCAGCATTTATAGCCGTCTGATAT
The DNA here is from genome assembly GCF_902148855.1 of Sphaeramia orbicularis. NCBI lineage: Eukaryota > Metazoa > Chordata > Actinopteri > Kurtiformes > Apogonidae > Sphaeramia > Sphaeramia orbicularis. Next base: position 21,424,925 of record NC_043957.1, read on the forward strand.
TTATTACTAACAATTTAACCACCATCAGTGTATCTTAATATTCATTAAGTTTCTGTGTTTTAAATTATGGCATATCAAATTAATATTCATTCACTTCCTGAACCTTTGGTAATATTGTCTTTTATACTTCACAAAAAGACTCCACTTTGCCACTTATAAATAATAGTAGTATCCTTAATAAATAATACATTTTACATTTTAGTTGCTTTAAATTCTAGTAACTCATTAGTGAATGGTTTAGCATAAAGTAAAGATAAATTAAGACATGAAACTAGAAATATGTGAGATTTAACAGAATATATCAAAATGCAGCAGTATCGTGTTCTTGATAACTTGTTCTCTTTTATCGATGTATGAACAGTGTAATTTAACAATGCATTTGTGTTGAAAGGGGTTATACTGTATGTAGTATTGATATTCAGCAGGGGCAAGTCTGATACCAGAACACACTTAGGACTACCAAAACCAGCAACAGTGATTCTAGCATTCTTTGACACGAAAACTTGTGTCTTAGTGGTTTTCATCTCATCTGGTCACTTTCTGATGTTTTGGTCAAAGGCCTTGTGATGTAAGTTTTTTTCACCATGGGAGAATAGCAGAATGACTCACTACTCCCTCTAGTGGACACGTAAATCAGACAAAACATGAATACGTTCATTGCATGTGTACAAAACAATTTATCATCGCATCAGAGCTCTTTATTCTAAACACTTATAATAATGAAAGTAGAATTCATAATAATAATAATAATAATAATAATAATAATAATAATAATAAATTTTATTTGTAATGCACTTTACATTTTTAGGGCTACAGGCAAGGTACAATAAAAATGATTAAAAGGGAAGTCAAGAAAATAAAAATAGAAAACAAATAGAACAGATAAAAACATGTAAAATTAGAAAAGCACTTGGAGAGCGCAGACCTCCACCAGGGTAGATCAGCTCCCCCCGATCACCACCAAAATTTAATTATTTGTCCCTTGTGCCAGTATCAACATTTCCTGAAAATTTCATCAAAATCCATCCACATCTTTTTGAATTATCTTGCTAACAGACAGACAAACAAAAAAATTGCCCCCCCCCCCCCCCCCCCCCCCCCCGATCAACACCAAAATTTTATTATTTATTCCTTGTGCCAGTACCAACATTTACTGAAAATTTCATCCCAATCCGTCCGTAACTTTTTGAGTTATCTTGCTAACAGACAGACAGACAAACCCCAATGAAAACATAACCTCCACCGTTCCTTGGCGGAGGTAAAAAACAAACAAACAGTTGAAACAGGTGAAGCATGCACAGACGTGGGGAGTTATACATATGCTTTCTTGAATAAAAAGGTCTACTACTATAATAATGTAATAATGGCTTAATTTCACAGCCTACTTAATACCCACATTTTTTGTAAGGGTTGTTGTAAAGTGGCGCTGTTCCTGCTTTGATACTGTGTGTAGTTGTTGTACAGCTTAATTACTGCGTATGAAGTGTGTAGGAATTCAGTTCAGGGGTATAAGGACACAGGGTTGGTGCGTCCTAGCTCTACTTTCTGTAGTCATGACAGAGAGCGTAACCATGAATTGTATTTCATTATCTGTTAATTAATTTTTGGATCCATCTTTTAGTTTTTAAAATGTCACAAACGTGCATGTCTTGCAGATAATAGATAATAGTGAAATGTAGCAGACAGATTCACTCGACTGTGGCAAGGCAAGGCAAATTTATTTGTGTAGCACAATTCATACACAGGGCAATTCACAGTGCTTTGTGATAGAGACGCATGATATTAAAGAAAAATACAGCTGTTTTGGATGGAAGTGAAGCAGTAATCCTGATTGGAAATGATTTACAGTTATCACCTCATGTGCCCCAGATTATTGTTGTAGATGTTTTTTTAGATGTATGTAAATAATTGTAATCCAAAATGTAAATAATTTAGATTTGTACATATAGCTGCACTGCTGCATTGTATGACAAGGAGTTCAGAATATCTTCATTGTAAAAACTGACCTACACTGTACTCGAACAATATTTAGGTGGTCATTAAGGTACAGTCTGTACGCCTGCTTGTCATACATTTATTCATATCCTGCAGCTCTGTTAAAACCTGGTGGTGTGTTTTTCTCATTTTTTTTAGTAATATGATTGTATATTGCGATGCCATATTGTGGCTGCCAAGTGTGTTTGTTTTCTTAAGTTGGTGAAAATGAAAAAGGTGCTGCTACTGAATACATAATGTGGACTTGATGAATCTGAATTCCATTAAGCAAAACTTCAAGAAGGAACAAACACTTCCAAATTGAACCCAGCACAGAGACTAACATTGACTGACATTTTCAAATCACTTGTTATATATGACACACAGATATTAGATTTAGAATAATGACAAAACAGATGAAGTTATCGCTCTGTGCAATATGTAGCAAGTAAACAGTTAAGTTATTGTTGCTTTTGTTAATATTAAAATTTTTTCGGATTCATTAGGTGTCGATTGGCTTATAAGTCAATATATACACGGCTTAAGCAGAAGTCACGATTTGCAGCAGTATGTTCCTGCCTCGGTGGTGACAGAGCCAACCCGGATCATTATGAGGTGATGAGGACTCTCAGTGAGGGTGACGTGTTTTGCACTTGACACTCAAACCGGAGTGGGGTGAGCTCATTGCAGTGACCCTGCTCCAGTGATTTTCCCTCTGCCATGTTAGTCCCTGTTTAGAATGTCTGATGTCATTTTGAGAGCTAAAAGAAAAAAAAGAACTTCTCCAATGAGAAAGAAAAAGAAGAAAAGATTCTGTTTATCCAATAATGGTGTAAGACTATGGAACAGACTGAGTGTGGAGCTGAAACAATGTCCAAACATCAAACAGTTTAAAAACAAATACAAACAAATGATTTTTACAAAATACAGAGAGGAAAGGGCCTGAGGGGGGAATCCAGTTGTTTTTCATAGTGGGGCTTTGACACATATGCGCTGATAATATCTAGTTTAAATATGGATATATGAATATATTATTACTATATAGGACAATATAGAATATTATATGTATTTATATTATGTATGTATATGTGTTTTTGTTTGAGGGTTTTTGTTTGTTTTGTTTTTGTTCTTTTTAGTTTTTATTAATATCTGGTAGGAGAAGTTGTAAATGGGTATTATCATATTAGTGTACATAGGTAAAAGGATGTGTGATATTGTTATACTATTATTATTGTTGTTGTTGTTGTTATTATTATTATTATTATTATTACTATTATTCTATTCATACAAAATAATAATTGCTATATAATGATCAGCAGGAATAGAAATTGGGGGTAGGAGTACATAAGTTTTTACTTCTTCGTACTCCTTTTCGAGCATGTATAATTTCATTTCATTTGTTTTATTATTATTATTATTATTATTATTGTTATTGTTATTATTATTATTATTTACTATTATTATCTATTTATTTATTTTGTTGTTTGTTTGCCTATCAATCATTTATGTACCAGTACTTATATCTTGTTGGTTGATTTTTGTTTTGATTTCACGGTCTACATGTTCGAAATAAAGATTTCATTCATTCATTCATTCATTCATTCATTCATTCATTCATTCATTCATTCAAATAATGGAAAAACACAAGCACAAAACTATCATTTCAGGGGTAGAAAATACCAGTTTGGACTTATCAAACATTCATATATGTTTTTAGAGCATTTGAAACACACCACGGTAATGACCAGTATTTTTAGACAGGTGTATCCACCAGACAAGCGTATTTTTCTTCAAGGTACATTGCATTGGAATTGGATTCGATTTTACACCACATTAAAACAACTGAAATTTTCAAAGACTTGTGAATATGATGGAGTGTGCTGATCAGACTTTTCTCCTTGAATTTTTAATACCTTCCTAGAAATAAATGAAATGCTTATAGAATTTTAACTTCTAATCATAAAGAATTCCTGCGGGAATGGAATAAGAAAAAGGAATGAATGCAGGCACACTTACTTCAACAAGGGAAAATGAAAAATATACAGTTTTCTTTTTTCAAACCCTTCATGGCACATGGCACAAGTACACATTTTTTAGTCTATATGATGCACCTAAATGCATCATAAAGTCCCTGTCAGTGCCCATGTGGTACTGGGTAAAGTTAACTATCAGGGCTTTCACATAGAAACACTTTAAAGAGAGAAAAGGCAGTAAAATGTACACAGGTGCAGCAGGTCATTGTGGATGAATGGTTCTACATAGCACTGTCATGCTGATTACACTAAAACAGACCCTTGTACAACACCACGATCAAAGCCTTTTTTCCACTAAGTCTTTCTGCCAAAAAGCCCTGAAGGCAAAACTCTCCCATATGGACTCACACTTTTCAGTTTTTAAGCTGCACTTGAATGCACCATGAAGTCCCTGTTCCTATATGATGGCAAAAGATGGAAGCAGTTCAATTGTAAATGACACCAAAACGCAGAAGAATAAAATTTTGTATTATTTTGTTACCAATATACAAACTTAGCCCTCTGAGATTTTGTTCAGCAAATGTAAAATCTTGGTGGGTGGAAATCCCAGACCTGCTGCAACCCTCTTTCATCTTAAAACTCTCACCATGAACATAAACTGTGGGGGTGACATCACCTTATTTCTCTGTATAGACTGACTACTGTGTTAACTGGTGAAATTTGGTGTTGGGTTTGCTGTGAATCAGTACTTGGTCATACTAACATCATTGGGGTTGTAGGCCTACCTTTGAAAGTACAGCACATGGTACTCAGCCTTAGTTTTCACCCTGGAAAAGACAACTCTCATCAGATTTTTTCATGAAATTTGCCCCCCCCCGACTCCGTATTTTGCAGTAAAAAATTCTGGCTTTATCTAATACTTGCCTGTGTGACTGTTGCTTTCATACCTGCTGTCAGAGGCGTGTAGTGGTAATCTGGGGGATTGAAAGAAATCCCAGTGGGCTGGTAACAATTCAGCCTGATTACTGTTGGCTAACAAACAATATTGTGCTTTCTGCAGCCTGAGGGTGTAGAGTCTTGTGCTTTCAGTTTCCACATACACACACATACGCTCTGCTAATGTCGCAACCAAATCTATAGAAGAGGAGCACAGAATGATCCTGTGGTACCTCGGGTTTCCTGGCTGAGTTTAGTAGCATTTTATACATCATATTTTAGATGCAGAGTGAGAAACAGAAGGAAGAAGATGCTGCCAAGAAAATACAGGAAAAAAAACTTCAGCAGGCAAATGCTCTAAAATAATAGATATACGTGGAGGTGGGCAGTGCAAGTAGTGTGAAATATTTGGTGTTAAAGCGGCATTAAGCTGCCAAAAGGCAAACTTAACTGTCATGATTATGTCACATTACAAGAAAGATGCTTTCTCCAGTTGTCATTTCATCTGTAGCTGGCCGCGTAGCCATCATACTGTATCAAATAAACAGGAGCAGGCATTGCAGACATCCCTGAAAGCTGTTAGGGTGATAAACAAGATAGTGGAAGCCAGTAACTTACTGCAATGACTCCCAGTGCTTTAAAAAGGGCAGTGAGTATTTGTCAAGATTTTTCTGAATTTATACACAAGTGAGTGTGGTCTCAAAGCACGATTTTTTAATCTGCTTCAGCTGGAGATAAATGTGTCATTTCGGAGCGGTCAGTTGCAGGGTTTTGTTGATTCTGGTTTGTTTCCAATTCCCAGGGACAGACTTTCCCTGTTTTAGTCCTGACTGCTCAGTCATTCATCCATGTTATCATAATCAGCGATATTACAGGGTTAATACTGTGTTAAAAAGTGGTATTTTTTTCATGGTGTGCGTTTTACCCCTTAATAAACAAATATCTCCTTTAAATGAAATTTTAATGCCTGTGGATAATTTGGCAGTTGCCTCCTGAAATTAACCACCACACCATTGTTCAACTTCTATGCTCAAATAAGTCCCACTCATCCCCTGCCTGTCGTAGACCAAACCACATTAACCTGAAGTAGACCCCAGACCCCAGTATAAACAGCTTTCACAGATGTTTAGCATGAACAGTCTCAGAAAAAAAACACATTTTCTCCTAAATTGCAAAAAATGTTCATACGCTGTCACATTGTGGGGAAAACATAATTTACTAACAATGAAGGGATTAAAGAAAGACATGCTCTGAGTAAAAGGGTATGGTGATGAAAAAACAAATTCATAACCCTATTGTGAGATTAAAGCTGTAATTTTGTTATAATAGAAAACACAATGAGACTATATTGCTAGTATAATTAAAATATGCCATAGACATCAGATCACAGAAACAGTCAGTCACATGAGTTGTCTTGTGAAGTTAGGTACTTTAAAGAAAAAAATATTAATAAAATTAAAACATTTATAACTTTCTGGAAAAGTATTCTTGTAATATTATGACTTTTATTCCTTTTTTTCCTCACAGAAGGTATATTAATTCTACTGATTGCCACTACATGTTAGCTTTTGTCATTTTGGTATGATTTACTGTATTTGAACCCTTCAAATGTACTGGTGGATTTTTGATTTTATTTTATTTTTGTAAGTTATCGCTGTTAAAAAAAAGATTTAAGGCATAGTAGAAGGCTGTGATGCCATGGAGGTTTTGCTGACTACTGAATATGACTTTCAGAGCTTCTTTTTTATGAATAAAATGTTTTTTGTTTTTTTTCTAGACCGACTATTATGAAATTACACCTAAATATTCTAATCAAATCATTCTTTTCAAATTTAGTAAATTGACAGTGTCTGCAGGTTAGTTTGAACTCACTCATCACCCCTCACACTTCCCCAGTTGCCTCCAACTCTTGTCTAAATGATGCACTATGTCTCATTTGAGAGAGTTTAATGTTTACACTATGTACTCGGTTCCAGTGTGTGAATACCGACATATGTTGGCTGTTTTGTACTTTCTGAGGCATTATCTCCAACATGTGACTGTGATTGTTGCCCACCAGAATATACGGTGCCGGTAGTAATGCTGATTGTACTTCTTTTATTATCACAATAAACCTTTGAATTTAGGAGTGCAGCATATGGGATGTGTTTGTATGCAATGAATGCACCTATGCAGTCAAAATAGCAAGTGCAAATAGAGAACTTTGCAACGTTATACACTGCTACGATTGTTTCTGGATCCAAAAAGCTAGTGTATTGAGGCTATGTCCACTTGTTTTATATATTCTATGATGCACATTGTAAATTAATTTCATTTATTGTTTTTGTTTAAAGAGTAGAAAATATTGATATTGACCTCTGTGGAAACCCTGCTGACAGTAATATTGTTTTTGCGTTCCACTGCTTGTTTTTGCCTACACTGTACTTCTGAGCTCTGCACTTCTGCCAAAAACAGCAATCCATGCACTGACTTAAACCCTAGATACATCACTCTGAACAAATCAAAGAATCATCATTTTCCTTTGCCAAACCCTTTATTTTTCTAAACAAATGCTAATGTTTCTCTATTACCACAGGACAGGCCAAATCCTCGGTGTCACTCTTTCTCAGTCTTGGCCTCCTCATCATCCCGTACATTGCATGTCAGAGTGGAACAGTCAGGAATAATCTATGGAGGTCGTATGGTGTGCCACAAAAAGGGAGACATGTTTAAGGAACATGGAAATGATGAAGAGAAAGGGCACATGTAAGCCCAGGAGAGGAAGGGGATTAGTTTGGAATGTTGTGCTTCCATTACAGATGGGCCGCTTTGGGAAATAAGATATGTTGTTGGCTTTACCTCACCCCCATGTGTGCTCACTCGTTCTCCACCAACCTTGTTCTTCTTCTTTTGGCTTCCTACGTAGTGTGTGGAGGGGAAAGAAGGTGGGGGTTGGGGGTCAGAGTGTGTAGCATAAGAACACGAACATGCTGAAATGGAGGGCTGTAAATTAAACATGCGTGTTCTTTCTGCTTTACACCGCCACTGTGGTGGGATGCTACCCTCAGTGTCTGCATCTGTGCATGTGTGTGTGTCCCAGCTTGGTATGTCCCATATCAGTAGGGGCCATTTGCCCAGATTCTCTGCTGAGTTGCTTTAATATTTAACACCTGCTCCCCTCACCTGCTGTCACTTGCAGAAGATACACTGCTGTGTCATTCACTCACTCAGTCCTTCACCACTTTCACCTCTATTTTCTTCTCTCTCTTGCTCTCTAGACTTTTCTTTGGTGCTGTGTTCCCTGTCTCTTCAAACTCATTCCCCTCTTCCAGCACCAAGCACCAGATTAAACTTTTGCTATTGCACATTTCTGCAAACCATGGATAGGTATAATGTCAGAATTTAATCCAATAATGTGTTTCATGTCAACATAATAGTGCTGTTTCTGCTCATGATGTTTTTCATCTTCATCTCTCAGAACTTATGGGTTAGAGGAGGCTTGGTTGACTAAGATTTATAGATGGATCTTTGGAAATGAAATTTAATATTCATAATTATGTCTTGATTAGTGCATAATCAAATCAAAATCAGATTAGTTGCTTTTCCATTGCCTTAGAGTGAGTCTCATATGTACGAATATGCACAAAGTCTGCCTTTTGGCATTGACATGCTTCTATAATAGCTCAAAGTCCTTTTATTTTTTCTGTTTGATGGCAAGTGGCTGCCAGGCTTGTTTGAGTGTGGACCGAAGTTATGATCCCCTCCAACAAAATAAACTGAGCAGACAAATCAAACACTGCTTCTTATGATTTGCATTTGTTCAGAAGATGAGGGGTATTTAGTTGGAAGTTATTTCACTTTGGGATGGCACTGATTATCACCCACTCAGTCTTTAATACAAAAACGGGTGCAAAGACAAGGTTAAAAAAATGACTTGATGTCTTCAGTAATACTTAAATTTGGCTTGCGTGGCCTCTGTACTCCAATGGTGTGACTTAATACTGGGCTCAGGAGGTAGAGCGGGTCGTCCAGTAACCAAAGGGTTGGCGGTTTGAATCCTGCTCTCTCCAAATCATGTGCCTTGAGCAAGACAGTTCACCTACAGTGTGTCACTCATACTGGTGTTTGGTGGTGGTCGGACGGGTATGTATTGGCAGCCATGCTTCCATCAGCCTGCCCCAGGCTACAAATGTAGCTTAATACCACCAGTGTGAGAGTGAATGAATAATGGATCAATAATGTAAAGTGCTTTGGGCGCCTTGAAAAGCGATATAGAAATCTAATCCATTATTATTGATATAAATAAACAACATAACCTTGCATTGCCAACAAACTGGCATCAGTTTAAGGCTCATTTATGTTTGCTTTACATATGTAAATAGGTTCATCCATTTCTAATGTTGTCATGCGTCACTGCCTTGATACTCCCATGCATCCTGTACATCGGAATTAGAGTTTCTCAATCAATCCATCAGAGGGAGCAGCTCTTAATTACCATACTGGCTGAATACCACGAAGAAGAGTAACATTTTTGAGAAGAAGAAGAAAGTCAATCATAACAAACATGGCTATGACAGAGGAGGTTTTACTAATGTGGATACTGATGTTAATATTGAGAAGGGTAGGTGTCATAAATATGTTGCTAGTTTTTCACTAACTCACACAGTCACTCTTTGAAAGCTGCTGTTTATGGAAATAATTCTGTTCAAATCTCAGCACTGCCTCCATGGTTCCTGGTGGTGCCCCTCCATTTTGTCCATCTGGGTACGTATCCACTAGCTCCCGGAAAACGGACAGAATTACGCACTTAATGAACACAGGGGATGGACAAAACGCTCCATCCATATTCATCTGCGTCTTTAACGTAGAGCATAAATGAGCCCTAAAGGTACAATAAGGAACACTTACACACACGAATAATGAAGAGTCGATTTCCACTTTTGCTCGTCTGTTGTAGAGTGGTTTATTTATTCAAAGCATCGGAATCCACATTTGACATTAAGAGATTAAGGTAAATTAAAGTGTCGTGATGGCGACAGCATCATGGTGCTAAATCCAAATAGTTTGTCAGAACTTAAAATCCATTATCACACCTTAATAATTTTAGTCTTGTATTTTTATATATTACATGGTTGCCCATAGAGTTGGAGTAACATATTTTTACCTCTTGTCATGAAATGATTGTGATAGTCCGATTTATTCATGATAAATAAAGTGTAACTGGGACTCAGAATGTAATCACTGCGCCTGGTCAATGGTGATTAGTGTATGATTAGGAATAAAACGAGGAATGTGTCTGAAAGCCGTCTACTGTCTGACAGATCTAAGTAATTTACTGATGAGCTAAAGCCAGCAAAACAAAGGAGACTGACATTTCAGCTGAGGGAGGGGGAAGATGCTCACTGTGTATGTTGTGTTTGTGTTGTATTCAGTATGCATACAATACAGGAAAGTAATTAGGGCAAACCTGCTACAGTACTGCTTTAGTCTAGCATAGATGGTATTGTTTTGCTCCTGCTTCGTCTTTGCATTGTTTAGTGTTTATTGGTTGACAAACCAGTTTAGAAGTGGATTACCACCACTAGGACTGGAGTTGCTACACTTTCAGTCATGGGCTTTGGTAGTCTTATTTCTTCTCTCCTGTTAACCCTTTAAACCCTAAGCCTAAAATGATCCACCTCGACTTTTTTTTTTTTTAGTTTGACCAACTGAAAGGTTAGAAAATATGCTGTGAATGAGTCCATTTACCCATTTTTCCAGAGCACTTTTTCTTTCTCTGAATCTTTCAAAATCTAGCAATCATGTACAACTTATTGCATGTTATAATACTGCTAAAACAGCCTTTTCTCTAGCCTTTAGTCCAGGCATGAGTAAAATTCCTGTAATGACCTAATAAAACCTATAAAGTGCAATGTCTCAGGTTTCAGAAACTGTTGGAATTTTTCCAATTGCACAAACAATGAATGAGTTACAGCCATCCAAAATACGTAAGTGCAGGGTGTGTCAGCAATGACACGTCAGGTTTTAAAGAGTTAAGTTGAGGTCCAACACCAGGTCAGATTTATTTTCATGATTTTAACTGAGCAGCCTTTTCATTATAATAAAATGACATCATGTGAATGTACGCAGCTAAATGTAATATGCATAAAAATTTAATGTATTACCTCATCTGTAGACACAATTTCTCCCCATGAGTCCTGTCAGAAAGATTTTTATAGGCAATGACATAGAACTCCCATGATCCTCCGCTACATCACTACATCCTCTGCCACTGCATCTTGTATTACTGTTTTTATTGAGCTGCATCTTGCTGCACAAATTCTATTCTGTGTGTTTATTATATGGGTAGCTGCGTGGGCTTCATCTACTGGGTCAAATATTCATCATCAAAATATGTGGCCTTTAAGTAAAATTAAAGAAAATATTGAAACACTTGTAAGTGTTTTAACGGATAATGTACATAAAACAAAAGAAAAATGTAAACTGCAATGCATGCTGTTCTAGAAGTGCCGTAAGTGTCACCTGGTGTCTGTTACAATTTAGATAAAGCTTAATGGTAATAAACAGTGTAACTCCAACAGCAGCTCTCTGGAAACCAAGGGCAAAGTCTGCAATAGCAACATTCTTTTCAGCCGATTGGTTTGCCTCTTCCCTCCTCCTCTTCCCTCCACCTCCTCCTCCCCCTCCTTCCCCCCACCATCTCCACTACCACCCCATCTTTTTTCCCCCTGTCTTTCCATTTTGTCGTGTCTTTCTTCATTCCTCCTGCATCCACCATCCTTACTCTCTGGTGGCTGTGTGTTGCTAGAGAAACAGCCAGCTACAGTGGAAGGCTTTGGGAAATCTTGCTAGCCTTGAACCCTGTGAAAACCAAGATTGGATGATGGGTTTCTGTGTGAATGAAAAAGAGAGAGAGAGCGAGAGAGAGAGAGTGACAGAAAGAAAGAGGCGAAAAAAATAAAAAAATAAAGTAGCTGGGTTAATATGGTTACTATGGTGACTAAACCAGACTACAGCGTTTAGCACTGTTCTCCCTCCTGCTTAGGTTCTCCAGCTGCCATTGACACGACAGGTCTTGATGCCCATTTCTTTCTAGCTGCGAGCTGCATCGAACACCACTGGCAGTTAATTTGAAGCTGGTGAGAGATCATGTCCTTCTCAGTTCACCACTTACACTTTAAAACTACTATTTAGCAGCGAGGCAACACGCTCTTGATATTTTTTACCAAGAAAGCCCAAGCTAGAAGGCATCAACAGTAGAAAAATGATTAAAAGAACTGCTTTTAGCTGACGACAACTCCAAAATTTAAAGCCAACGTTGTACAGACAAAGGACAGATACAGCTTCTTCTGCTTTATTTCAGCATAACCTTTCAGAATTTATTTGCTCTCGTCAAAATGTTATTCTATCTTCGTGTCTGACATTTGCGAGAGCACAAAATAATGATTCGATTGCAAGTCAGACTCGCTGCTTTTTAACCAGGACCTCAGTCAGGAGTTGCACGATGATCAAAGCGTGACCACAACCAATCATGGGCTCTTTTTTTCCCCCCATACAGCTTCAGTTTTTCACAGATTTTTTTTTTTTTTTAATCCCACTGTCAAAAAAAAAAACAGCTGTATGTGGACAGAGGGAGCATGGGCTGTAATTTCCTCCTGAAGCTGCTGTCAGTGTGAAGAGATGTGGAGACCTGCACACCGGCCGACATCATGAGGAGGGCAACAGTGGGAGTTTGCAATGCCACATCAAGAATTTACCAAGTCCAACTGAGAAAAAATGCAGGAAAATACATGTAAAGAACACCTAAAATAATCCATATCAGTTCCTTGCCATGAACCTTGAAGCAACCTGTTTTATCTATATGAATATGACATAGGCCTAATGAACAGTAAGCTTAACCCAAATGCACAATGAAATCTCCGTCTGTAGTGAAAGCAAACATCTGCTAAGGAATTGCAAATTAATGTGAGCTCTCAGAAACGGTACACTACATCAAAGGGCATAATTTATATTTAATATTGTGCATAAAAACTAAATTAAAGATAAAATAAAAACATTGGTATTAATATCTAACCAACTCAAATCACTATAAACCATTCCAATATATATTTATATAGATTCTTCCTGTAGATTCTTCAAGAATCTATAGGAAGTGTACAGTATACTTTGCATTTAGTTAATTTCTGAGATTGTCCTTCCAAGGTACTTCTAATGGAAATAAAAAAAAAAAACGTATTATTGGTGTTTAAGTTGCATTGATAGAAAATGTATTTACATTTGAACCTCCCCAAGTATGAGTTTTAATATGTGATTCCTGTTCATAATACATTACCAATCTGCCCCACATGTGAACACAGAATTGGGTCAGTGTAAATGGAGTCTCCATTGGTTTACAGTTGGAACAATAGTGAGCAAATTCTGACATGAAAGAAAACAAAGGAGTGATCTACACCTTCTTATGAAGACGTGTTTGTGTTGAGATAAAACTGAAAAGCTGAAACATCACCTCCCATCATGTTGTCTTGGGTGTCTCAGGAGGTAGAGCGGGCCGTCCAATAACCACAGGGTTGGCGGTTTGAATCCCGCTCTGTCCTAGTCATGTACTGTTGTGTCCTTGAGCAAGACACTTCACCCACCTTGCCTCCAGTGTCACTCACACTGGTGTATGAATGTGTATGAGTGTTTGGTGGTGGTCGAAGGGGCCGTTTGGTGTGAATTGGCAGCCACACTTCTGTCAGCCTACCCCAGGGCAGCTGTGGATACAAATGTAGTTTAACACCATCAGACTGAATGTGAGAGTGAATGAATAATGGATCAACAAGGTAAAGCGCTTTGGGTGCCTTGAAAAGCGCTATAGAAATCTAATCCATTCTTCTTATTATTATTATTAATCTGCAAAGGGCTAAAAAAAAATATTCATTATAATTTTAGGTTGGACACAGTCACTGTATGTCATCCCTTTTTAACTTTGAGTGCTTTTTGTCTATTGATAGTATTAGCTTTTCCATTGGACATCTGTGCAAAACTTTACCAATATTTACTAAATGTTGAAAAAACAGAAGTGCTTAATGTCGGTTTTTCCATTAAATCTCAAATGCGATGATTTGTTTATCTATTATTTAAAAGTCATTCCAAGAACATGGCAATGAACATAAATATCATGTTGATTTGCAGATATATTCATTATTTTATATTAACCCCCTATCCCGTACTAAATTAAAAAATTATTTGGTTTCCTGGTGTGTCCACATATACTGTGTCATGTTTCTTTTAAAACTCTTCTACTTCACTTGTTGTAACATCCGTCAACATCTGTTTTTTTTGTTCACGTGACTCTAGTTGTGGAAAAAGGTCTTTCCATTGCAGTTTTGCACAATATACGAATTTTGCTACCCCTGAAAAACCACCTCTTGCCACAACAAAAATTTTTCTGCGAAAAACAAGAGTTTTGGTGAAATAGTTGTTTTTCCGTTAGGCAAATCTTTATGGGCAAGTTGCACAATTTGAGGTTCAATGGAAAAATATCGAGTGACGCTCTCTCAGCCTCTGTCTGGCCTTATTCTCCCTTGAATTCTTCGTCCGTTTTAACTTCTGTGTGTGGCCTTCTTTTCTTTCTCATCAGCCATGGCCATTATCATCATATGTATCATGGTTCACTGGGGTGTCATGGACATTTATTTTACTTATGTAGTGGTATTATGGCCTTTACACACAGGGACATGACAAATAATTAACACAAAAGTGTGAAATTTGTGCCTGGCAGTGATGTGAGTTTAGTAGTTGTAATACTTGTTCAATAAAACATTTTGGTATATTCTCACCAGGCCATTTGTTATAATATAACATCTCCTGGAGCCTTATGTGCAGCCCATGTGTCTGACCCAGATTCCTGTGTTCTTTTCAGTCTGTCCAGTGTCCAGCTAAAAAATTATCCAATAAAATTAAAAAAAAAAAAAAAAAGTAATTGGACAAAGTACAAAGTGCTTTACAAGGAAATCAATAAAATACAAAATGAGACAACATAGCAAAGGATGAGAGTAAAAGGAATGAAAAATGAATAACAAGATAAACAAGTCACTCAGATAAAATCAGGATATGCTTTTTGGTAAAAGTTCAGTTCTGACAAGACACATAGAAGTCGTAACTAACTTGGACTCAGGTTATTCCAGAGTTTTGAGGCTAAAACTGCAAAGGCTTGCCCCCCCTTCCGTTTTCAGCCGGGACACTGGTACAGACAGATCCTTCCCTTAGATTTAAATCTTATCATATATGTCTTATTAATACCTTCAATCGTCCTTAGATATTAGATTGATGACAGACTGATATGGAGTTAAAAGGTTGAAAATATAATCTGGAGCCAGGCCGTGAAGAGTGTTAAAAGTAAACAATAAAATCTTAAAATCAGTCATCATCAATCTCAAAGTATGAGTTAAAAGCATTTATAACTAGAAAAGCACTTGGAGAACGCAGACCTCTGCCAGGCAGATCAGCCCCCCCCTAATTATTCCTGCATCTCTAACAGTTAAAATGTTAAACAAACACACACACACACACACACACACACACACACACACTGCAAGCACTCTATCCTTGTCATTTGTCGATGCTGCTCCAAATGTTGTCCTTCACTTCATTATCTTTACCATTTGTGTGTTTCATACAAAATAGAGCAGTGGAGATCGACAGACCTTTGTCCATCACTATTGTCATATTATGTCGATTTCAAACAGTTTATACCTTTGTTCATGCTGTGAAAGCTCAAACGTTGTACTTAGTTCTCAGTGAATAAAACACAGCCTTTTCATCTCATTCTATTCATGTTCTGTGTGAAAGTGCTCATGAAAAGAAAAAAATATTGTGGGATTGATAAGACTTGACGTCACCTCCTACTCTTGGTCCACTTCTGTTCATTCATCTGTATTCAATCTGCTGTTGTACTGTGACCCTGAGTCTGCAGAACACATTCAGTTGTCACTGTACCACTTTGTATGTGTTTAAGAGCAGAGGAAGTGGATGAAGCTTTATCTGTGCAGTCCAGTTCAGGGGAAGCTAAATTAAGTACTAATTTATCCCAACATAAGCAAACTAACAAACTAGCAAACAAACTAAATACAACCTGAAGAAGTGCACCATAAAAGAGACCAGGGGCCTCATGTATAAAGCGTACGTACGCACAAAAACCTGGTGTACGCCCTTTTCCACACTCACGTTCAGATGTATAAAGAGTGAAATGACTATGGAAATGTGCGGTCCTCCACGCCAAGTCCATAGCTGGCGTTCACACATTTCTAGTGCTTTGGAACCTTTGGCGACACTTAGAGGTGACACTGGGAAACTGTTAATGTGAAAAAGGTTATTCCTCCGATTGATGTGCACATCAGAGATACACAGACGAACAATGAACACACCGGCACGTCATCCTACTGCCTGAGCAGCGCATTCACCACCAGAAACAGAACCAACCCTGGACCCATCAATGCCAATCCTACCCGGGAGGACATTCAGCCTAGCAACAACCATATAAAGAGACAAGGACACAAAATTCACTGGTTGATAAATGTATTTAATGTAGTGTTAATGTCTGTGAGAACATTTATTAGTCGGTCCAGTTGCCGATTGTCCACACAATGTCCTCGTGTGACTCAGGTCAGAGTACGGACCAATGCCGGGCATCAGCAGCTGGCTGTTGGACCGGAGGATCGGCTGACATCGGGGAGGCAACAGGAGGCCTCTTTGACAGGAGGATGATACTGTGTCTCACCGTTTTCTGTCTCATTGTTGGAAAATAATAATTTGAGTGATTAAACAGGAGTCAAAGTCTTTGATTTCCTCTTTGATATCCTGACATGGTTATGCATGAACACTTATCTAGTTTGGCTGTGATCAGATTATTGGATGACCCATAGAATAAACTAATGTGTGATTTCCACAAATACTAAAATTATATTTATCTTGGGGGTGATCTGCGTCAGCCGTTGAGAACAGTGTCACCCACAATAGCGGCTTATAGTGCTTAGTGCTCCTTAGTGCTTATGGAAAGTTTGTGTTGGAGTCCGTTTTGGTTTTGCTAACTCCTTCTGAAGTGAACAGAAGGTAGTGTTACACAATGTTGGGGCTTTTTTTGTGGAAAAACCAACCAGAGTTCTCTACAAAGAAGTCAGTGCAGAGACAGCTGTGGAAGTATGTAAATAAGGTGTTTGCAGTATAACTTCAGCAATGTGTAAAAATACTGTGGTACTTTACATTGATGAGAGTAATTACAATTTGTACTTGTGTTTACAATACTCCAGATCGAGTTTAGTTTGAAAGATCTTTGTTGATTTTACGTTACCCTGAAGTGATAAATGTATGGGTTACTGCTTTGACTATATTGCTGCTCTGACAAAACCATCCAGCCTTTGTGCATGTGATTAACTGATACAATTCTATTTAATGTGAGTGAACCCGCTGTGAGCTGCTAAATGCCAACACAGACACATTTAAGCAGAAAGGGCAACGGTAAGATAACCCTGAAAGAAGTAATACTCTTATTTCACCTGTGGTCTGTGTGTTGGTTTGCGTTGAGGTGTCAGTTGCTTAATGCAGTGTTCCTCTAAAGCACAGATCTTTTGATTTACTACAATCTTTATTCCTGCTTTATATTTCATACTGGTAAAATATCGTCGAAATAATGAATACGTCCTGGACATGACAAAAAGGAACCATTTGTCTACACATACCCTACATACAGGCATAGATAGAAGTTAAAAATTGCTTTGAATTGTATGTGAACATTGCTGAATAGATCACTGTCTCGGAGGATAACTGAGCTGTAAAGCTTCGACTACAGAAAAAAAAAGTGCCACACTCCAGACAAATTGCACCACTCTGTTGCCATCTGCACATGCCCTCAGCACATTACACCTTAAAGACAAAATTTGCATTTGTAATGTGGACAGCTTTGAATGGTCAGCAGAATGCATTAACGTTTTTTACTACTTAGCTGCCATTCATGCTTTTGAGAAAATCACAGACTACCTGCGCACAAATGCAACAATACTTATTGTGTAAAAAGCTGTCAAGAGCAGAGCAATTAAGAAAAAAGAAGAAACATTTCATGGCTGCCAGTAATTATTTCCACATAAAGAAGATTTATTCATGCTAAACTTGCAAATATAAAAGGGCAAATCACAATACATGCTCTGAAACTTGAGCAAAAACAGCCAATAGTTGCTTTTTGTGTATTTAGACAGGGTCAGGTGAATCTAATCACATTCTATTGTATGTTAACCATTTGCCAATTACAGCCTCAATTACTTGCACAGCCTTTATTTCATCGCACATGTTCCACAAAGATAATAAATCTACTAAGCTATTTACAAGGTTAATGAAAATTAATATTTCACTAATATTCCTGTTTGCATGCAGCTGTACATAATCCCATTAATGATGCCCTAACATGTCGCTTATCATGCTAAAATATGGAAAAGTGGCTGAAACGGTTTGTGCCTTTTTGCTTCTAACAGATACAGATACAGATGAGCAGTATTAATCCCTGGTGGGAAATTCATTCAGCTCCTTCAGCTCAAGCAAATATATAGGATAGGTTTCCCACCGGTGTCTGACGAATGTGTGAAATGTGTGAACAGTTTCCCTCTTTCATTCCTTCAAGGAGTTTCTTGCGCTGCAGGTCAGTGTTGTGATATTTGTTCAGATCTGAAAACCCGTTGATGTCCAAATCTTTGATAACGTTTAAAAGTAGGTGTGATTTTCCTCCTGACCAGAAATATAGAAAATTTAGACCACACAGCTGTTCTCCAGTGTGAAAACCCTGTAGCTGTCAAAACTGTTTAATTTAGCTAAAAACTCCAATTGAGATGAATATCCTGAAGGCTGCTAAGACTTTGAATTTATAAATATTTCTCTGGCCCACATGTCATAAGTGGAAATTGCTCCATTTGAAGATGGGTTTAATGTGAAATATCCACATATTTACTGTATATGCACCTGGGAGGTTGTCGGCTCTGCAGTAGATGACAAGCTGCATTTTCCCCCTTTGTCTTGCAATCGTGACCTTCCTGAAAACTTGTTGAGGGGCAGTGATATGGACTATAACTTCCTGATGCATGTGTGAAGGACGTAAATGTGAGTTATGAGCCTGAATAGATGTTCTCATTTATTACATTTTGGTTATTTCAGACCACACATTCACCCTTGACCTCACCGCTGAGTTTAATTAAGTTCATTGTTAGTTAAATTCCCAGGGAGAGCCAGCTTTAGTCTAGTCATTGATTAGCTGTTCATTGAAATTGATTGTTGAATTTTCAAACACATGTTCCCATGCCTCTGAACTGAAATTATCACTGAAATGAATGTCAGTTGAATCTGACGTGTAGAAATACATTTTAAAGAGGAATAAAGAGGTTTAATTGTTTTGTGTCCGACAACATTCTCAACTTGGAATAACTGAAAATTCTGGAAGGCTGACATGTACTGTATCACTCCTCACCTCCAAAGATGACAATTATTATCGCTGTATATATGTACATGGTTGCTATGGTGATTCCCGCTATCTTTGGCAGTAAAGCACAGACACTGAGGCTACCTCTACTCTAAAGTCATCTTTTTCTATATTTACTCCTAGCCTTCACGTTAGCGAGGTGTTTTGGGATCTATTTTAGGGGATGACACAGATACCTGCATTCTATGCCCCTGATTCATCACATTTGTGTCACATGGTACTTTTTGGAAGAAAAACCAAGACATAACCCTTGACTAGCAGCGGATAGTTCAACATAGACACTGAAGAGAAGGTTTTTCTGATGTTGTTGCCTGTTGTGCTGTGAATTCTGCTTCTGTCACGATGATGCGCTCACAGAAGGTGTGGTGTTTGAGCAATTTGTGGTGATTCCTCTGTGGTCATGTGATATGTGATCTGGCATGTTAGAAATTAATTCTACAGATATCATTTCTTTTAGCTTGGATGCAAACATTAGCTGAGAAACTGGCATTTACCTTTAGTGAAGCGCTTAAACAGAGGGTCCTGAGTCACAGGCTGTTCTTCAAATCACCAAACATCTTTATAACAGCCAGGGTCAGAGGACCATTTGAACATGTGGATATCAGTCTTATGTAGGTTTAATGGAAACTGGGGTAAAAAAGTGAGTTAATCTGGATTTGAACATAAATATCTGCTCTACTTTATTATTGCATTTTTATAGGGAGGTTTGGAGCTCCTGTTATTTTCAAGATCATGACTGGAATTCTGTAAACCACCACATGATCTGAAAGAGGACAAATGTGGGTAGGTTTTGGAAACGTGTGTATTGGTTGTGAAAGGTCTAAAAGGTTTCAAAAAAACAGTTTTGACTATATCCAAGAGACTCTGTCCACTCTATGGTAGTATCTATTCTAAGACAAATATACAACTGTTATAAAATGATAATCACTCGTAGAAAACATTAAAACTTAAACTGTGATTCTGTAAATTCTACACTAAATGTCAAAGTACAGATTGAGCCTAATTATAATGTTTTATGTCATATGGCCATTTAGTTTGATCCACTCTAATATGTTTCAGCATTGCAGAGTAATGTGGAGGGAAGGGTTTGATCTATTTCCCATCATTACCTCCGCCAAGGAGGTTATGTTTTTGCCAGGGTTTGTTTGTTTGTCTGTTTGTTTGTCTGTCTGTTTGTTTGTTTGTTTGTTTGTTTGTCTGTCCGTTAGTGTGCAACATAACTCAAAAAGTTATGAACAGATTTGGATGAAATTTTCAGGGTTTTTTGGAAATGGGATGAGGAAGAAATGATTAAATTTTGGTGGTGATCGGGGGTGGGGGGGCCCACGGGGGGGGCCACTGATCAGCTTTGGCGGAGGTCTTCGCTCTCCGAGTGCTTCTAGTTCCATTAGAAATTAAGGGAATTTCTAAGAATTTTTAAAGAAGATTTAATACAATGGATATTAGTACATCCTGCTGGTGTTTACATGTAGCAGATCCATATAATAAGTGTGCATGTAAATGTAGTATGTGAGTAGTGCTTCATTGTTACAGCTGGTTCTGTTTGTTTCTTTTGGCGTATTTTAAAAAATATTTTAAGCCTCCAGTCGTCACACCACGCACTGGTGCTGAAAATCACAGTCCACTGTGAAACTCTCAGCAGCATAATGAGTTGGCTTCTGCTGGCAGCATCAGGCAACTGGAGCAAAAATACTCTCGGTCACAGCTGATAACAAACAGGCCAGTGTTCTTGGCCTCCCTGGCTAGCGGTGCTTCAGCTTAGCCACAACAGCCTAACCTTCTGCTTTATTCCTAAGTGGTGACTCTGGCTCACACAAGTCAGCTTTGACACTGACAACCAGTGGCGTTTATGGGGGCAGGAATGGGTTGCCCTTTTTCCTCTCGGGTGCAAATTGCCCTTTTCAACTGGCAATCAAAACTTTTCAGGCCCTGCCCTGGCTCTTTCATAGGGCATGACCTTCTCTTGGCTCAGTTGAGTTATAATTTTTTTTTTTTACCCCGGAAACTGCCTGTGCAAAACACTGCTGACAACATGTTATTAAATATGAAATAATCCATGGCATCGTCACTGTGCATATAACGGAAAGTCATTTTGGCTGCCTAAAATGCTGATGTCAACTTGGGTGCCCTTAGTTCATAGAGTTGGAGCGGAGAAAACCAATGTTATCTCAGAAAAACTCAACCTGCAGTTCTTTCACCAAAGCTAAAATATGTCAACCACTGTGCTACATCTGGCTACAGTGATAAGAGAAAATATTGTCGGTCTTACAAGTTTGTTACAGCTTTGACTTGTAGCAATAAAGCCAAAAATCAAATCAGCAGGTTATTTCTGTGATTGACAGCAGCACAGTGTGTGTAGCCTGCTTCTTTTACTATGGCTGACGATCTAAAGAATAAACACAGTTGAACGCTTTGTCCTGTGTGAGTCATAAATAAAAAATAGACCTATTGTGTTAGGACAGCTGAAGAACAGAAAACAGAAAACACAGTGCACAGACAAGAAAAAAACAAATATGGTCACATAGATGATTACATAACCAATAAATCACGATTATTGAAGTTAACCACAGCTATTTTTTTTTTTGGATCGCTGTGGTAATCTCTTTTTCCTGGGTCAGAGTAGCAGAAATGTCAAATTTCATCACTATTTCTGATCATTTTTCCACTGTCTAAGATTTGATTGACACTCTCTTAACTTGTGGTCTCTTTTAACTTGTTGTACTATGGTTTAATGGCACCTGAATGGATAATTATTGTCATCAACTATTTATCTCAAGGGGATTCACTTCTGTTGGTATCTGCCATTTTAAGTAATTTCTTCATATATTTCAGTAATAGGCTTTTTATATATAACCAGTTATGTCATATACGCCCTGTGCAGTATTTGTTTCCCACACCAAAAAGGCCAAATGAAATGTAATTTCCCAGGAATCAGTGCCAACGAATGGCTCTTCATAAGACATCTGTGTATAATTTAAATAATATTTGGCTTATGGGACATCAAATGAACATAGAAAGACAGTTGAATCATAATCATGTGTATTTAAATTACTCACCAACTAGAATTTCATCAATGAAAAGAAAACAGTGGTGAATTTGTTTGTATGAAGCACACAAAACCTGAACGCACAGGCTGATATTGAACTATTTCACTGAAAATAAGTGTCAAAAACATTGATGTTAGATGTATTTTTCATTTTATGGAGAACCAGCTCTGGAATGTAAAGGCAGGTGCAGAAGTCACACACCATTTCACAGTTTCCTTAACCTCCTAAGACCCAGGAAATATCAGCAAAGTACATGCTTTTTTTGTTTTTTCTTAAATAAATGCCTATATTGGAAACATTACGATGCAACAGTTTTTTCAGATGCAGTTTTTAAATTTTTTATGGAATGTCCTTTGTGGTGGACAGTTTTCTTCTCTTTTTTTGTATAAAGTTGTGAAACTCTTGTCCACAAATGTGGACAGAAAGCCCATAGCTGGGTCTTAGGAGGTTAAGAACATGTACTATTTCATCTCTTTTTGATAGCTGTTGGTGTTTTATAACCTGACAAGTCTGATTCTATAATGATAATAAATGAAATGTGTGTGTATGTACGTGTCAGTGATCAAACCAGGCAGGTCATTGTCAGTGTTGAATTCAACAAACCATACTTTTACATAGACAGTATTAAGTAAAATAGGAACATTTATAAAGACAAACAACATTTATAGAATCCATTGAGTAAAATAATATAACTGAATGACAATGTGACAATAGTAGAAGAGTCACTAATGTTTTTGGGTTTAAATAAGGCAGAGTGTGAACTGTGAGGAGACTAGCTGCAGCTGTAATGTGTTGTTGTGCTTCTTGTCCCTTAGGCTGTAACATACATAGACATATTTTGCTACTACTATGGTGCTGACTCTATTTTCTCCAAGCAGACCTTTGCATTTTGTTTCAGTCAGGGGTTCATTAGTCTTTATTAATAAAAGATCAATAACCCTGAACAGCATCAGTAACCGAACGCACAATATCGCTCCTTCATTCAAGCCATATTTTTTATTATTGATCCATTCACATGCCACCAATTTCAGTTCATGAAATGTCTGTTTTTTCAATTTTTTGTCCATTTGTGTCTCTTACAGTCTGACTTCATGCATTAGCTTGTTCATTGTAAAGACCTCCTTGTAATAGCATTGTAGCTTCTGCCGTCAGTGTTTTAAACAGATAGGGTTCACTCCTCATTGCACTTTTATACCTTGTAACAGTTTAGAGACTGCGTCTTAATGCAGTTATTTTTTGATCTTCTTCCTTCTCCAAATTCTCTCACTCATTTTTAACCAAATGCTTATGATTAAGGTATAACGTTTGACATACTATAGGGGTGTAACTACGCACTTGTTTGTACCGAATTGTTTCACTTCGGGGCCTTTGATACAATATGGAGGTGGGCTGAATGAATACATGTAGCCTATGTGAAGAACGCAAACACTGGCCTAAATTTTCCACATGAACCTTGCGCCGTGGCTGAATTCTCAACGCCACTGTAAAACACAAACACTTTATTCTGAAGCTGGAGCGCTGATAAGGGGGTCAGGGGGAGAGGGTTAAAACATGACAACAGAGAGTATAACAGAGGCACAGAAGCCGGGTCGAACATTCAAAGCGTGTTAAAGCCCCCCCCCCCCCCCCCCCCAGAGTCGGGCGCACTTGACTCCGTAGACGTCCATGCGTACTCAAGGTGTACTCAAAACGGAGCGGATGTTCGCCGGACACGTCCATGCAAAGCTAAAATTTTACGACCGCACAGAATCCACGTACGTACTTGGTGTCACACAATGTAGGATGGTGTAAATGTAGGAAATTGGTACGCTCGACTATGAAACCTCAAACGTCCACGGATAGTGTGAGTGGAGTCAGCACCAGGCACATTGGCCCGACTCTGTGGGAGCCTTAACTTTCACTTTCAGTTTTCGGTAGTTATGGAGTGCACCCCCCCCATACCCCTCCTTTGACTGGTCTCCTTCACTGTACCGAAAACGTATCACACATAAATTTTTCTGGACCGTTTCACCCCTAATATTATGGCAAAATGATTGTTGTTTCAAAGCTTATGGATAAAGTGCTCTTTTTATAGAGATTTTGATCATAGCCACTTTTTTCTGAGATTGTCCCAGATGGTGTTTCTGTATTGGTCTCTTAACTAACACTAATTTATACTGCATATTCAAAGTGGAAAACCACATAGAGCAGATGTAAGCCACTGTCCTCACCTCTAAAATCATCATAATCTTACTGAGAAAATAAGATCAGTGTTTCAGCCCTATGTCAGTGGGAACACATTTATGCTGTGAATATTTTCCTTTTGAATATTTTTTTCTCTGATACTAAATAGTGCTATTGGATCAACAGTTATGCTAATGGAGGAAACAAAAAGGATGAAAGATTGGCCTGAAATTCACCACTTCTGACATCTAAGAGCTGTGGTTTGAAGTACTGTTAGAGAAGCCTAGATTCAATATGAAATGAAAGATGAAGTCTGATTCATGACGAGATGTTCTGATTAACTTTCAGATTGATCTGAGTTGCCTTGTCTGAAACTTCAAATATGATAATATTTCCCTCAAAGAAACTTCACTTCACACACCAAGACAGTTTGAGTCTCTTGGATTCATGTCTGAAGTGTTTTGTGACTTCTTTTATTTGATTGTGTTTTGAGGAAACATATTGATTGTAAGTTAAAGCGACACTCTTGTGGCTTAAATTTGATTGGGAAACATTTCTGACAGTGTAACAGCACTTGTTTAACTGTCTGTTTATGTGTCTCTGTGTTCTGTTTATCTGTCTGTGTTGGCAGTGAGGCTCAGTTATTGTTGTTTGCTTGTTGGAAACGGCTGCTGGAGATGTCAATCTCTCCTCAGCAGAGCTACTGCAGCTGCTTAGCATACATCACGAGGTGTGTTGGTGCGTCCTGTTGTCTGTCTGTTCCGTGTGATGGAACAGCAGGATGTCGCTATCAGCCAACAGGTCCTCTGTCTCACACTCACAAGAAGAGAATCACTTCAGCCAAACCTGCTGTCTTTGCACCTGTGTGTGTGTGTGTGTGTGTGTATGTGTGTGTGTGTGTGTGTGTGTGTGTGTGTGTGTGTGTGTGTGTGTGTATGTGGACGTGTTTGTATGGAAAATTGTGTGTGTTCACAAATCACTCAGAGCTGTCAGCAGTCATCTCTATTCAGCCTCAAACACTGGTCCCACACAAAACAACCTTGTGTATATTATTATGTATTCAGCCTTTCTCTCACCTGTTTTATTTCTTCCTTCTATCTCTCTTTTTGCACTGCTGCTTCACAGACTGTGTAAAAGGAGTGGAGTTAGCCACTTTGACATTCACCATTAATTTGTGAAGGACCACTTTGAAGCCTTTAGTTTGAGATTTTTTGGACTTACAATTGACCACATTTGGACAAGAAGGTGGATATGGGGAAGGGTGAGTAGTGAAACTCACCAAACTAATGTTAACTTACTTAAAACACCAACCAGACTGCTAACACTGTTAAGTAATTTCAATTCCTTGTTAAATGTTAACATATAGTTGCATTGTAATGTCAACTTCTGTGATAAACAAACTAGTTAATGCTATTTGGCACAAGTAACACAATTCATACTAACATTAGCTAAAGTAGCAAAGTTATAATAACTGGGTGAGTATTGTAATGACATACCATTAACATCATGAAACATTTGCGCAGAAACAGTTTTGACCTGAGGAGTGCCCCCTCCCCCTTTGAACAGTGGCCTCTAATGACATAAACCTTTCACTGGATCGAGGTGCAAAGACCTTGACTCTAAAATGACAACAATGTGGAAGTATCTTCAGGGTTCCCGTGGGGTCTTAAAAAGTCTTAAAAGTCTTGAATGTACAAATCTGCATTTAATACCTTCAATAAGTCTTTAAACAGTTATTGCATTCAATGTGGTAGGTGTTAAGTTGTGTTGCCGTAAACTTGTTGGCTGTGTTGTGTTTAAATGTGCCTGGGAAATGTCTAAGCGGCAAAAAAAATAATGGTAGTCGACTCAGCGCCACACATTCCAACCTCAAAATTTTTATTGAAATTATGAACCAATTTTTGATAACTTTGCACTTTTCCCCGTAGAGAAATGATCACAGAACATTCAGCCCAACACATGTGCAGCTATTAGTTCAGCTTGGAACAGTGGGAATCAAGGTATTGGAGTGAAGAAATACATTACAATATGTGCATTCTAGGAGTCACAAATTTTTGGCAGTATGGCCGTGAAGTAGACTGAGAAATGGGCTTTCAATGCTGTTCTAAGTAGCCTTAAATAGTCTTAAATTGACCCTGTAGAATCCTGTAGAAACCCTGCTCTTAACAACACTAAGAACCACTGGGGGTGGCTCCAAAAACCGTCTCCAATAGACTTACATTGAACTGTACTCAAAAAGTACAAAATTATTAAACTTTTTTTTACTGATTTAGTTATTCCAGGCTCATTAATATTATTTGGACCCTCTAATAGTCTGTTTCATCTTTGAATTTATTGCCCTGTTAATAAAATCTCAGGTCAAACAAAGGCATTTTTGTGACTTTGATTGGTATACAGATATGTCAGTATGAAAACTTGCACTTTGGAGTTTCTTTTAACTTAATAAAATGTTTTTTTCTTTGACAGACAGCTTGGTTGCACTTGTTAATAAGTAAAAGGGCTGTAAAAAGACTTTTTTTTACATAGTGTTTGATGGAGTTTACAGTTTTACAGAGTCAGTATGCCATTGTGTAGCATCAGCTCCCCCACAGATGGTTCTGACCCCTCACACTCATACAGCCCTTCACATTTTGTCCAAATATGGTCACCTCTGGCTCGATGGCCAAATCACCAACTTCTGGCTCCAAAGCAGTACAGAAACCAATGGCTGACATCATAGTTCCTGATGATTGTCAACATTTTAGTAAAGACAAACTCTTAAATACCATTGAGAATTCTTCTAAAATTACTTTTTGTCATAGATGGATCGGGCACAGTAGTGTCATGCAGCACAAAACATTTAACATCAACTTTAATGTCACAACAGTCAAGTAAATTCTGGCTTATTCAATTTACACTGAAAGCGGCTACTTCTTAGATTATACATAACTGGAACTCTTAATGTAAGTTGAACAGATTAGTTTTATACACATTTAAGCCTCTAACAGTTGTCATAGATGGGGAAATTTACTGTAGAGACTATAATAATTTTTGGGATTAAACATTTGCCCCCAAATGCATTTGGAATCTGCTTCTTATGGCCATTTGAGGAACTGCGGATTTTGCATCTTACACCTTAGCTTCAGTTTTTAGTCTTGGAATTGCTGCTTCACATCCTCTAATACACTGTCTGTCTTCATACACTCACTATCTTATATCTTTGCATCCTTTGTCCCTCATATGCTTCATACGTCAAATCGTCTGCTTGCTGCCTTTTTTCCTGTCATCGCTTGTCAGTGTTCTCCCCTTGTCTTTTTTCGTGTCATGCCCCCACTCTCCCCTTCTCTCACGCCCCAGTTGGGGACTACAATGAGATGGCAATGGCAGTGTTGTCATGTGTGTGCGTGTGTGTGTTTGTCTGCGTGATGTCACACTACAGCAGCTCTAGTAGCTCTCTCTTTTTTAATCCCTGTGCTCACAGACCACATTGCTATTTTAAGATTCTATAAACCTTTTCAAAGAAGCTTCAAGGGGGAAGCTTGTCCATGTACTTTGTGTATGGGAAGAAAGAGTGTGTGAGTAAAGGGACTGAGTGTGTAGGTATGTTTGCATGTGTGTGTTTATTTTTCTGTTAGACCAGCTGATAACACAAATCGTAGCAAGTGATACGGTTCAATATTAGATTTTTCAACCACATAAACCTCATAAAAATACATTCAAAGTCTGTATTTTATACAGCAGATGAACTGAAAAACAAAGTCCCCTCTGACCGTGATGTTTTGAATATAAATGCGTTCGGGGTTTGCAGTTTTTTGGAGGTTATTCCCAGTCCTCACCTGCATATTTGCCTTCAGCAGGGTTACAGAAATGTTAGCGTCTCAAGGAAGAAGTTGAGCTGAATTTTAAAAGCCTAGCTGATGTCATGTTATGTTATTAAAAAAGGGCAGGACTGCAAGACACTAAACAGACAATAAACCTGACAGTAAACCCAGCTCAAAAGTCGATTGCGTGTTCATTATAGCCTCTGAAATATAATATCTCCATTATTGAACTGTCTGAGCTCTTGTCTTTCATCATTTGCAAATCGGTGCCTGACACTGAGGAGTTATTCTGTCCCCTCAGCGACACTTGGTGCACCATTTCAGAGTCGATTGGCCCTTTTAAACCTATAAAATATGAACACCGGAATCAGCCCTGGCTCAGTGCCTACACCTGGACTCCTAGGACAGGAAAGTGTGAAAAAGGAACATTTATCACTTATTCTATGGCTCGCTAAAAAGCGTCTGGAGAAAGTCAAGGTCATGACAGAAATGTACTTTTCTGTTCTCACCTCCAACCCAAGGATCCCAACAAGTCCCTCCACCTTAAAAATGAAATAGACTGTTGGCAGGCTGCATTCTCTTAAGGTAAGGTTAAGGCATGGTCAGGTTTAATAATCTATAACTGCTGGGTTAAGAAGGATCAGAGCAAAAATAAAATATATAGCTGTCAGTATTAATTGACTTTTTTTTGTTATTTGGGGGCTGCACAACAAACTGTAAACACTAGAGTGATATCTATAAAACATTACAGCAATTGTAAAGTATAAGCACTTATTTTTAAAAACAACATTTACGGCCTGAGCATCAAACGTGGTGTGAAGACCCTCTCAGAACCATAAAGATTATCATTTTTCTCTTCAATTAATCATACTTTTAAGGGTATAAAGGTACTCCAAATATCATCAAACACATTTCTTCTGGTTTTGTTGTACAGAATTCCGACTAGAGAATATGACCTTTACAATTTTGAGCTAAAGCTAAGTTCAGATAAAATATTTGTGACATGAGGAACTGTAAGCTTGGAGCTACTTGCAAAGCTCTGGGCGGTCAGTTCAGACCAATACGAGATGGTGTATCACTATATAGACTTTTCATGCTTCTTTTGAGCTTTACTTTTTGTTCTTATAATATGACAGTGAGTAATTTACTCAGCTGCACTGCTTGTATTGATGAAATGATGGAAGCAGTAGTTCTAGTGTTTAGATAAGTTGGTGTCACCTTGAACAAGGAGAGAAAAGACAGACTGTCAGCAGGATTTACTGCGGAAACAGCTGATGACAACTCTGTCCTTCGTGGTAACAGTGAAAAACTCACACTACGTAGCCTAATATTCTCAACCCAGCCACTGGTGATTTGACAGAATGAATCACAGGTGATGCCATCAGTCAGCGTGTGTTGAGCTGAAACAAGTCACTTCACACTGTGGCAAATTTTACCTGCAACCTTTAAAAAATGGTTTAATCTCATCGTGAATTATTGGTCTGAACCGGTCTTGAAACATGATTTTGATGAATGCTGTTGACACGAGGATTGAATCTACATCTATGTGAGAGTTAAGTCACAGTCATCGCACCACCCTCTGGTAATAGGACGTCAGCCTCACATTTACATAATATTTACCTTGGTATATGTCACATGATGGGCCAAAGCACTGAATGGTGTAAAGGCCCACCTGACCAGTAAGAATTAGTGTTGTATGTTGTTATTATTTGCAAATGCATCATAAAGTTTTATGGGTGTGATGAAAACGTAAACTAGGTGTAAAGTTAACAAACGTATTAGTTTTCTTTGATTTTTCATTGTCATCAATGGAGTGAATTTTATTGTAAAGTATAGTGTAATGTTTAAGTTATACTGTGTTTAACTCATAAGGACCCAGTGCTACTTTTGTGTCAGTTCCCAAATAATTTTTTCTCTGTAACCTTTCTTGACTGATTTATCACCATTTATTATAATATTATCCTTTGCATTTTGTGTTTTTTCAGTAAAAATCTGGTATTTAATTCACTGATCACGTACATTTTCATTAAAGCTCAGATTAAAGTTGAGGATTACTACATCAGAAACAGAGAAAACTGAAGAAAAAGTGGCTTTTTCAGCAAAGATATCAATAACTGAACATAAAACAAGCATTTTCATCCACTGTCATTGATCCAACTCCATGGGTTTTACTGGTGAATCCATGTTGTAGAAGATGACGGTGTTTCCACGTTCACTACAGACGTCCTCTGAACGTCCAAATGGGTCATATCTGATGACCTTGAAAAGATGACAAACTGTATTTTACACCAATTATTTACATGGATTGATAGAACTAGAATATCAACAGGTATTAAACAGTTTAGATCAGCAGATGAATTTGATCACCAGTGCCTGTTTGGGTATTTATGGCTTAATGTTCAATTAACCCATATTTGTCGATCTCACCAAGAGTCCAGGTCTTATGTGACAAACATCATCTGATTTGCACAATATTTACACTGTGTTTTCTACATATGATTTACAGCATCGTGACCTGATTGCTGACTTTGAGTGCACATAGTGGGGACAGAGAGTGATATTTAAATCCTTTAGTGGCAACATCCAGTAAGACAAATGCATACTAACAATAAAACCCACTGACTGTGGGTCACATGACACAAATACTGGTGCCATTATTGTAACCAGCAACTAATTGTTGTCTTGTGTTTGGTCTTTTCCAACTCCTGAAGGAAATCTCTGACTTTAGCTTGGTAGTTCTTACATTACAACCACTCCCTGGTGTTGAATATAAAACTCCGGAGTAAATGTTGACTTAAAATATTGCTGGTACGGTGCAAGGAAAGTGGCAACTATTGTTACTCATGGTTTAACACTTAATAGAATGTAGGTTATTTTAATCTCTGTAAATGAATGACTAATGATGACTCTCCTTGAGTGGACAGTCAGTATCCTAAGTCCTGTTTCTCACGATGCCATGCCGTCCTCCCTCTTACTGGCACCAGTGCTTGCCCTCCAAATGTCCTCTACGTTTCTATAACACTAAAAAAATGTTGCTGGCCCTCGATGCTTTGAGCTGTCCTTCCTAATAGAGTCTGTTTCCAACATGAAATCCACAACCTGCCCTTGACATTATCCCCTCAAGCCTCCTTAGGGGGTTTCTTGATATTGTCATGCCAAGTGTCGTCTCCACTGTAAATAGCTCTTTGGCCATTGGGGCAGTTCCATGCTGTTTTTACACAGGCAATAAATCTGGTTCTTGTAAAAAGAACATCATTTTCAGCAGTTTTAGCCTCGATTCCAAATTGCTATCTTTTTGTTCTTTTGAAACAGCCTGTTTTATGACTCTAGGTTCTGACTATGGTGTTCTGTCTGATCTGAACCTTGATGCTGTCCTTAATATGGTACTAATGTGGTTCCAGCAGAGTGCCCTGTCTAAGCACAGGGCTGGTTTTAAAAGCAGTGCCACTACAGAACCATTTAGGCACTTTTCATCTGCATGGTCAAGCCTGTCCTTGGATTCAGTTGCAAATAAGTTTCTTGTTTTGTTTGTTTGCTCCACCAAATGATTATATCACTGATACATTTTAATTGCAGTACAATGTAATTAATGTTGTTATGACAGTATGTAAATGTGAACTGACCCAAAACCTTTTTCCACATGAATGAGAGTGAGCCTCAATATTTTTAAATCCCGTAAGACTGTGTTTCTTCACCATCTAAAAATAACTTTGACCATGTAGCCAGTTGTGCTGAACCTTAAAAATTGTTCTTTCAGGCCTTTAAGCTAAAAATCTGTGCCATTCTTCCAATGTCAGGAGAGAATTGAGATGATAGCTGAATTGCAGCAGAGATAGTGAAGTTGTTATGGAAGGTTTTGTGGAAAGCTTTTTATTTTATTTTATTTTATCACCCACTGTGAAAGGTAGAAAATGCACCCAGTGTCAAAGCTTTTCTCATTAAAAGAATATGGAGAGAATGTCCAAGTAACTCAATTAAAGTTATACTTTAGTAATCCCTGTGGGAAAGTTTGTCCTTTGCATTTGCCCTATTCTAAGTATTCAGGGGTAATGGTCAGAAATAGAGGAGTGCAGTGGAGCTCTGATTAAAGGTTGTGGTTGCGGAATTTTTAATGCTTTAGGTGGGGGAGGAGAAACAATGAAAAACCATTTTAACTCTGAATTGAAGGACTCAGATGGTGCATTAGGAGTAAAAGTTGATTACCTTTTTTTTTGGTTTGGTTTTTTTTAACTTTATTTATTTGGAGTTTTGTAGAAATTGAGCAATACAAACATTGTATCATATGTAACAAACAATTGAAAATGAATTGTTGTGCAATTTCCTTTTTTTTTTTTTTAATACATGCATACAAAAGAAGCAAACAAACACAAGAAGGGCTTCAAAGGTTTCCATTCAAAACAAAGATGCATTATGTATTACACAAGGTAAGTTGCCAAAAAAAGAGGACCTGACAGAAAAATGAACATAATGGTAAATTTGGAATAAAGGGGAAGTTAATTTGTTTGACTAGTTGGAGCAGAGGATTCCAAATGTGTGTGAATTTATCAGCAGAGGCATGATGTGTCATTCTAATTTTTTACAGGTTGAGAAAATGCATTTGCAAAGGAGGGAGGCTGTGGTGACTTCCATTTCAAGATAATTACCCTCCTCGCAAGAATGGTCATAAAAGCAAGACAGTTACTCTGGAAAGGGAAGGTCTTCCAACAAAAATCCCAAATAAGGCACTCAGAGGGTTTGGATTAGTTTTCCTGCCAATTACATTACAGATAATAATAAAAACTTCAGTCCAGAAGTCGACTAGACCTGGAGATTGTTGGCATCTGTCACATTCTGGAGATACATTATTATACACTTTGGATAGACGAGATTTTATATAGTAGACTCGTTTGCACTGTATGAGACAGTGCCTTGCACATATGGATGAGTTATGTATCCATTTTTAAATTAAAGACCACAGCTCATTCGATGTAGTTTCTCCCAAATCTTCCTCCCAGAGAGTTTTAATTGAACAAAGAGAGTCTGAGTGTATAGTCGATATTTGATTGTAAATGAGAGAAATAGACCCCTTCAAATTAGAAATGGGCAAAAGTTGGGAGTCCAAAATGGAGTCTTCAGGTAGAAAAGTTAAGATGAACAAAACTATGAACTGGCAAATATCTGAAATAATGTTGGTTTGAGAGATAATATTTGTTTGAAAGTTGTTGGAATGTCGCAAAAACATTGTCAACGAACAGATCTTTAAATGTCCTTATACCAAGATTTGACCAAATTTATAAAGGCTTTGTCAGCTAGAGACAGAAAATACACGATTGACCGCTAATGGGGCATTGTGTGAATAGAGATGTAGGCTGAAATACCGTTTGATTTGAGTCCAAATCTAGGGACGCTCTAACTATTCTATTTTTTGTATAGGAAGAATGAAATACTTGGCCAACCCATCCCCTCTTCATCTTCAGGTGATCCAGGTTCCTCAGATGAGTTTCTTGTAGAAAGATAACTTTTGCTCCCAGCTGGTGGAGATGGTGCAGTACTTTGCTGCGTTTAATAGGATTATTATGCCCCTTACAATTAAAACTGGTAAACCGGAGGTCCTGTCCTATTGAAGATAGCATAACATTGATTTTAAGCAGTAATTTAGCACAGTGGAGCTTTGGTTAATAGAGAAGAGGGAAGAAAAAGCAGAGGAGAAAAGTTGGTGTACAAACACTAAGAACACAAAAAATGTTTTAAAAAACCCTCAAAAATCTTGTCGAACCATTCCCCAAATGAAAAGCCCAATCCTCCCCAAAACCCCTTAACCTAGCCTTCAACAGACTCTGGAAGCAGTCAAAACAACTAAAACCTCCATATGGAATGTGACAAATGTATCGTTAAATGTGTCGTTAAATAACCATTGTGCTGTTTTTAATAAACACAGATAAAGGTGACACTATGGCTGCAACAACAACTCTAGAAAAAAAGTGGCAAATTAATTTAATGTCCACCAACAGGACTTGGTCAGAATGTATGCATACTGGGTATTTTTGCATTTAATTATTTTTTAAAAAGCTGCAGTAAAGTGTCACTTGGGGACTTGTTGCACATGTAGCCTACATTGCAAGTTTGGTTAAATGAACGAATGCATGGAGTATTGTTATATTTCTAATTATGAAAGATACTGCAGTGACTGATGTATTAAACAAAGAGAATTAGGAAAAAAAACAACTTTCCTGTTTAAAATAACCTTTGTGGCCATTACAGTAAGGTTTCTGAGCTTGTGAGGTGCACTTGAATGCTCCATGAAGTCCCAGTGCTCATATGCCGTGCTGTCACAGTTCATAGATGTGGTATGTTTTCTGAAATCTGTACTCTATTAAATAGTGTTTCATGTTCTGCAACAACATCTAATTTGATTTTTGGATATCATTCATCCATTGCTACTAACATTTTCGTGCCTACATTTTATAGGCACAAAAATGCATATCCTAAACATTATAATGGTGCCTCATGATCAATCCTGTACAATATTTGTGAGAGGTGCATTTATTTTAAGCTTTTAGTTACTGAGCTATGACAGCATCTTTCAGTTCGGCCATAAAACTATCAGCTTCCCTACGTATGGAGCCTTTAGTTCACATCACAGACGGCTCTCTGAACACTTTAACACTGGTGCTTTGTGCAGATTATTGAAAGATCCTGTTATATGAGCCTCAACCCTTTCATCTACTCATTTCAAGTATGTCTTAAAACACATTTCTGTTCTCAAGCTGTGGACCTTTTATCTACTGATTTGTGAATTATTGCACTTGTGTTTGGGAGTGTAGTGTGTTTCTTCTAAGCAGCAGCTACATTTCCCTAGAGGGGCGTTGATTATATATCACTGACATAGTTGAACAAAGAGCCTGATGGCCTTTCATGTTGTAATAAATCAGCGCTTCAATATATCGATAACCTCATATTTGTATGTCTATTGTATTATGATGATAATGATGGCGACAGTGATGATACTATTACTGACAGTGATGTTTGATGCTTATGTTGAGTAGTGATGCATCTACAGCCTGGAGAGTTTTTATGTAGAAAAATGCGCTGTGTTATTCCAGCAGCCTGATAGTTCACTGTAATTAAAATTTTTATTAAAAAATATTTTATATGTCTCTGTGCAATATTCATATTATATGGAAAGTTATTAATGAACTATAACCATAGGTACAAAAAAATCACATCAACATTAATAATGTAAACACCTGCTGTATAATTAAAGTAGCTTTTCCCCGAAAAACAAAGCTGATGACTGCACTGTTTATCTGCATCATCTTGTTTACAGTCAGAAATGCAGAATTAGTCTTTAATTTTGGTGTTGCTGTTTGAATATTTTCTCTTTGATTCAGTTCCGAAAACAATGGTCGTTGTGTTAACATGTTCTCACAAGAAACAGGGCTGTTGTTGTCAGAAGTGATAATGGATTTTCAAGGAAATTCATACCAATAAAAACAATCATAAATGAATATCCAGTAAACAAGGAGCCTTAGAGAAAATATTTTAATAATACCTTAATCATAGATGTATAATCATCCTTTTAAACTTGTCTCAAAACACATTTTTGTTCTCAGGCAGTGGATGAAATTATATGTCTGGGAATTCATATAAAAAACAACAGTTGTAGCTGAGTGTCTAATAAACGAGAGAAAATACTTCAGTAAAGACACATAATTATGTCACAGAGTGTTTTACACATTAATCCACACGCGTGTCGATGTAATGCACGTGTAATATCCACATGAACCTGAGAATACACAGTGTTTGACCTGGAAAATAATGTGCCTATAAAATGTTATCGATGAAACGTTGACCTGATGATCCTGCAGAATGATGTATCAGTGAGTCACTTTTGATGTATTAACTAAGCAGAGGCTTGCCGGTTTGTCATCGTGATTGCTATGGGGCGTATAATCAATGAGTGGAGGTTTAATGATCGTGCCTGTGTGGGAGAGATGGTTGGCTAACTAGCTTACTGACAGTCAAATTAACACCACCACAATTTTATTAGCTCATATTTTTAAACGGATGTTATCACTTTACCTAATGCCTTGTGATGGGTCGTCTTATAACTGTTAATCGCTGTTAAAATGTGAGTTTTTGGGTCTTAACATGTGTAGATCCACAAAATAATACAGTCTATATCAATATTTAATACAGTTACAAGTAACTTAACATATATGTTGGTGATGTACATTTAGGCTAATCCTTTATGTTGTTTGTTTAATCTCAGTATCATTTTAAAACCTGAAGTCTTGAAGGTCCTGCTGCTTCTCCAATCTGTCCTCTGTGGCATCTTCACTCAATTTCCGTGTAATCAGATGATGCACTGATCAATAAGACACAGGCTTATGTCTATACATGAGCGTATGGATTCTA
Source organism: Sphaeramia orbicularis (assembly GCF_902148855.1). Lineage (NCBI taxonomy): Eukaryota > Metazoa > Chordata > Actinopteri > Kurtiformes > Apogonidae > Sphaeramia > Sphaeramia orbicularis. The sequence goes on from NC_043957.1 coordinate 21,461,694, forward strand.
ATGTAAATCCATGATGTGGATCCAGCTATTTCCAGGGAACAATATTAAATTTTGAGTGAAAGATCTTTTTAAGAAATCAAAAGCGTGCTTTGACTTTCAGAGGTTATTTTAGCTGAACATCCTAAATGAAGATGCCTCTGGATAATTCTGTTATTCATAATTAAGACATCACCTGAAACCCCTAAGATGTTCTGTCTGTTTCCTCATCAGTCTGCTCTACTTTTCTAACTGCTGCTGTATTTCCTGCATACAAAATAATTCAGGAACAGTCACCATTTCATTGGATTTATTGGACTGAAGCTGATCTTTCAGTTTGATTTATGCACCCGTGTTTTGGTTACACCTGATGTAATGACAATGACTTAGCTGAAAGACAAGCCGGTGTTTGATGGATTCTTAGTGATAGGGTAACATGGATAACAAACATCAGCTGCTGTTGTAATCTACAATGAAAACCATGGTGACATTTGGTAGTGAGCAGTTCTGGCTTCTAACTAGTTGTGGGTTTTTTTTGTTTGTTTTTTTTTTTGCTTGTTGCTGGCGCTCTGTGTTGTGAAAAAGCTCATGATGTCCCTTCTCTTTGTATTTTATCATGGCATGACAAACAAAGTATGTTAACACAGGCCAACTTACGTTTTGTGTGTTTCTCTGAAAAATATTGCAGTTTCAGTTCAATGAGTCCTGTCATCAGGCTTCAGAATCTGAACTCTAAATGAGTTCTTCAGATATTGCTTGGGACAATTTTATCCCTCCAAAACACTGGGAGGAAAATGTTCTTACTGCCCATATGCAAATCTACACCCTTGTCTTTGGGTTGTAGATAGAAGATTGGACTAGAATTCAGCTTGGCAGCCATGCAGTTTTGTAATTCCAACATAATTTGTACCAAATGAATGAGATTTATTGGTTCAAACAAGAAGCTCATTCTCTTTTCCACAGAAATGCATGATGGGCAGCTAATCAAGCATTATAATAACTCTAAATGTAAAACTAAATGGTGTTGAAAACGGCATCGAAATGCTTTTACTTTGTTTTCTGGAATCCCTTTTATGCCTTTAATGGATCTATTAGAGCATAGGTTAAAGTAATTACCCTCTGAAACCTTTCTGGTTTGTAACATTAGCAGGAAAAAAAATGCAAAATGTAAAATTGTATTTGTGTAGCCCCTTTTGAGGGACAGCACCTACAAAGTAGTGTCAATATTAAATGTTGTGTAAACTACCTGAAACAAAGATAAGTGACAAGCTAAAAGTTATGTTATTATTTCCACTTCTGCAGAGCTCATGCTGGTACTCTTACTCAATGTAATTGGACACGGAACAAAGGAATGCATTCTCTAGAGCAAATACTCTCTATAGGTGCAGTCCTAGCTCCTAACTTTCCAAGTGTCTAATAAGCCAATTACTGTAACAGGCGCACAACCCAATCAATCACAGTTAAGGAGGTGTTTGACAAAGTTGCAGGACTTGAGGGACCAGCTATCGTCGCCTCAGTGTCTGACATCAATCATTCCTCAAGTGCGAAATGTTGAGGAAGAAAGGGATTTTAGACACAGATCTGTCTGAAGTCTATGGATACAGATGACACAATAAATTCCATTAATTTTATCAATAATCATCCTCCACCTGACCGTACTACATCTTTTAATTGAATCTACATGTTCTTTCACGTCTGTGATTCTGTTCTCATTATACTCCTGTCTCTTCTAGTTATTAATAAATTTGCCAGTGTAATTGCAATTTCAGTAATGGACACATTGTATTTATAAAATGAGGTGGTTCTCATGTGGTTCACAGACTGCAGCATCCACATTTCAACCCAGGCCACAAACTTAGGGACACCATCACCAACATACTTCAACTCCACAGAGTCTTCACTGTTGAACACATTGTGTGGATGGTGTCCCTGTAAAAAAAGAACTTTCATTGTTGTATCAGAGTGACTCGGATTCTGACTTTCCCCGGTCCTCAATGAGAACCTCATTCCTTTAGACACATTTACAATTTTTAGATGTTTTATGTTCTTTGACCCTATAAGGCACCTACTAAGTACTACTTTTTTTCTGAAAATCCAGTCTTCCCTTTAAAGCTACTCTGCTCTTAAAACAAAAGACACTTCCTGTAACTGTGTCCAGTTAAAGGCCCTCTATGACTGATATTTCCAAAGGTTCCTGGCTAAATGTAAGATAAACACTGATGTGACATTATTTTAAGTCTTTTTTAATCTGATCCATATGACTCTTGAACTCCCTGGGTGTAGATTTGTATTAGTTTGAGTCACTGACTCTCACTCAGTACTCAAATGATCCACTGAATAGATCTGATACTGAACGTCAATACATATGAACTGCTTTGATGTTATCAACTATCAAAAAGTGCAGTGTTTTATTTGATACCAAATTTTAATTCCAATGGAGTAAACCTCATCTGAGTCCATACATGAAAGACTCACAACCTACTATCTTTTTTATTAAAGCTGCAGTGCTTGATTATGTTTTGGTAAAAAAAAATTCCATTACTACCTTTCAACATATTTTTATTTAAAACAGAGGGAACACAAATTGTGTCCAATGTAGATGAACTGGACAAGTTACAACTTGTGAAACTGCTTTGAGTGTTGAAAAATCCAACTGATGTAAAAAATAAAACTAAGATTTGTAATTACCTCCACCAGGAGGTATTGTGATCACTTTGCTTTGTGTGTTTGCATTAATGCGTGTTTGTTTGTTTGTTTGTTTGTTTGTTAGCAAGATAACTCAAAAAGTTATGGACGGATTTTCATGAAATTTTCAGGAAATATTGGTACTGACACAAGTAAGAAATTATTAAATTTTGGTGGTGATCGGGGGGGATCTGTCTTGGTGGAGGTCTGCGCTCTCTGAGTGCTGTTCTTGTTTAATATGTACTGTAATTTTATTTGTGTTAAAACTATCATTACTAATATTATAGCCAAGGGTTTTGGGCCTTATGCAGCCCTGTCACTGTATATGTGAGTCTGTGCACTCATATATACATGTAGGTCACACAAACATCCTAACTTTGTGTTTATCATGATGTCTTCTAAAACACACTGAAGCTGTGTGTTCATGGTCATGTGACTTTGTGACTATCATTCACAGATGAGTCTGTTGTCCATGTGCAGGGCTTGAATCCCCTTCCAGATGCATTTCCCATGTCATTGGTTTTATTGTATTTTTTCAGGGACATTACACCGATCGACAGCAGTGTGACAGTGTCAGTGTTTATCAGCTTGTAGACACATGTAGACATACAAGTGTACACATTATTGACATTCTGCAAGTTCCTACACAGAGAGGATGTTATCCCCCTTGACATAAAAGACAGATACAATAAGTGATTACATTTGCATACATGCATATTGGAGTTTCTCTCCCCCATCATATGTACAGACAAGCAGCCATATGCGTATAAGCATATAGTCACATGCCTGAAGGCATTAACCATCTCCATGCGCTTCATGTGTTCTTCTGGGAAAAAAACACAGGGAGAGGAGGAGAGGAAAAGAAAGTGGGAGAGAGAACTAGACAAAGCAAGGTGGAGAAAAAGGAGACGTTGAGTGAAGCTTGTGTCAGAAGCACACCATGTTGGTGTCAGTTCCACTCCTCTTCCTCCATGTTAAGAAGTTCCTCTTTTCCCTCAGAGGGAAAACACACCAGCTGGTCCTGAGAGAGAGAGAGAGAGAGAGAGAGACAAAAGAGAAAAAGAGACGGAGGCAAGAAGAGTAAAAGAGATAAGCATAACAGAAATAAGAGAGACAATGTGTGTACACAGAGAGATAGAACAGTAAAAGAAGAAGAATACATTTGTTAGTAGAACAGTGCATACAGCGATGATGTCCATTACACACCATGGAGACCTGAGACTTGAGTTCTGTGTGGACAGCACTTCCTTCAGCCAAACAAAGCTATTTCTCAATATTTGCTCTTCTGTCCCGTCTGACACTTTATTTACTGGGTAGCTTACAGTGCAGGGAGAGTTGAAATGGCAAGTCATTGATCGTGTACAATATGAAGCCTGCAGCTTTTATCACCGTACTTCAAGAGCATTCTCTCAAGGATCTTTTAGGGATGAGTTTACCCCACAGTTAGTAGTTTGGACTTTGCTTGATTTTATAGCCACCCCACAGCAGCTGATCACACTGATTAGGTACCTTTGAGCTCAGTAAGAGGGTGCAACTAATTAGTAAAAGTCTGATGCAGTAATTAGGTAGAGAATAAATCTACATGGTCTTTTACAGAAAGTAATTGGATATGCCGGTAGAATTTGAGCTGCTGTGTCTGTTTTGTGTGTTTGGATATCAGAGCTCATATCTGTATCTGCAATGTGTTATATTTGCCCTGTACACCCATAAAGACAAACAGGACAATATGGTAAAACTTAACACTTTATGACTTTAAGGCTCATAAAGTCCTGAATGGTGACGTATTTGTTATAGATAAAACTTTGTTTGTGCATGACGTGGATCAGTTAGCTGTGTTTACAAAATAACAAAACTGTAACCTTTGGAATGTCAGGGGCTCATTATAAAACACTAATTAATATAAACTATTTGCTGTGTGTTGTTAATTGTTGTTTATCTTCTTATTTGTACATGGATGTATTTTATTATGTGGTGAATGTGGATCCACACACTGTGTAAAAGAAGTGGAGCCCCCCTGACGTCACCCATAGGTTTACGCATTGAGGTTTTAAAGTGTGTCTTTGGGTTGTTGCCATCTTTGTTTTCAGGAGCCAAAAGTGACCATTTATGGACAACCTACCACTAACCTGATGAAAACACCAACCACATTGCTAACTAACATGATCATGTTAAACAGCACCATTTGATAAATGTTGTGTTTTCTATCAGTAATGCCAACTTCCCTTAATACAGTATATAAACACACTGTTTAAGATGCAATACCAAATGAATGCTAAGATCAGTAGTTTGGATAAACCTCATGAAAACATATAAGTAGTTTACAGAGCAATAGTGATGTCACCCATTGGTTTCTGAGCTACTATTTTAAAACCTGTAATTTAGCTTTTACCATGATGGCTTTTTGGAGCCAGAAATGACCATATTTGTATTAAAAGGGCAGAATTACAGGAGCCCAGGTGAACAGAGGTGAGCTAATTGTATTTAAGGTTACCTTGCTAACTCACTAAAACAGTAAACTTCATTAAACTCTGCATGAGTACAATAATAAAGTAATTTGACTTATTAGTATAGCCTATTAATGTCTACTACTCTTGAGCTGTCTGTCAAAATTGCAAGCCAAAAATGTGTTTTCTTAAGATCTAACCCATCAAAACTAAAGCATGAGACTGGAGTTAAGTCCTAAAGAAAAATTACTGAATTAGCATTTTTAGACAGAATTCCAGGGTAAGCTTATAGGAACCAGGGTTTGTTTGGAGCCAGCACCAGTGACCAGCAGTTTTACAGCAAAATAAAGACACTTGTGGATTGGCTTTCTGTTTTATCCAAGGTCCTTGTCCCTTTGATTTAAAGAATCTGTTCATGGTCTTATTAGCGTAACTTTTATTCTGTAATAGCACCACTTCGTAGGAAAATAATATGTTTTTTTCCAATAAAGAGAAGCTATGAAAGTTCAACTCAGCATCCAAATCCAACATGGTAGATCTCAGAGCTACAGCTACAGCTAGCAGTCCTTAGTTATTCTTAACTTAAAGCCATAATATCATTTTTAAATTCACCTCTGTAAAGGTTTAATGAAATTAATGAAATTGTAACTGTATACTGTAGACCAAAGCAGATTTTTTTTATACTAGGCTGTAATTCTTTTTTAACTTTTTCTGTAAAGTTGGACACTTCAGTACAGGGAGCTTTGGGCACTGACTCACTTTTACAGCCAGCCTCAAGTCGCCATTTGAAGAACTGTAAGTTTTAGCACTTCCTCATTTTCATTATTTTTTCCTCAAGAAAAAGAAGTGGACTGTAACGCATTGCTAAGCTGTGTTACACCTGTTTTTTGGGAGTATCCCCTGTATCCTGCCTGAGCACAGCTTGAAGAAGCAACAGGGAGCCTCACCAACTCCAAGATCAGAGGCAGAGGTCACTGTCAAAGTCTGTAACATATTAGCCATAAGTTGTGTATATTCCAGTTTAATATGTATGGCATAAAGTAGAACATTCTGTCACAGTACATGATGCAGCTATAGCTGAAAGTTACAGATGGTGCTGTCATTCTGTCTTTGTCAGACAGTGACCTCTGATGTGCAATTGAGCCTTTTATTGCCGAGCTCGGTGCAGCTGAGGAAAAAGGTCATTACCATGAAATCGAAGGTTGTGGTTTTCACAAAACAAGGTGTCATGCTTTGTTCAGATGAGAGAAGTGTGTGGAGAAGTTCAAATATTCTGAGCTCAAACTGACAGATATGTGTAAGAGGGGTCACAAAAATGGCAGGTGATGATGTGGCACCTATAGTGTAGAAATGTGTAGAAATAGGAGCTTTAGGAGAATCAGTACTGGATGTACAGTTGTAAAGAGTTCATTCAGGTTCTGGAGATGATGGTTTTTACAGGGCTGCAGCGTTTCTGCGGGTAAGGTTTTGCTGAGGCGCAGGGCCACGGCAAAATCCTTGCCCCCACACCATACATTTGATACAAAAAAATCATCACTGTTGCTTTAGACTTATTATACATATGTATAATATATAATAGGCCTAATATTTTCAGTAAGAAGCTGCACACACTCCGTGCTGCTGTACAATTTATTATTATTATTATTTTGTTTGGCATTTTGTCACACACAGTAAAGTAATGTTGATGTTGATGGCTTCACACTGGAAAATTAGCCCCACTACAATGATACTAAATATTAATAATATAGCATGTCTAGTGATTTTAAAACCAACAGAGACCAAAACAGAAGAGCTGAGACAGAGCCTCTAATTATTAACTTCTTACATGAGAGGATTTGCTACTTTTGTAGATGTGTATCTTCTATCCTATTGTCACACTCTTCTTCAACCATTAAAAACATTTAAATATGCCACCTTCTGCTCTAAGAAAAAAGAAGCATAACATTGTTTATTCATCATTAATTGGAAAATACACGGCTTGACCAAAAAAGTGCTCACGTGGATTTATCTGTTCTAGAGTGATGAGTGCATGAGGTTGAAAGGAGAGGTGGATGAAGTGATTACCCATCATGCTTAGTGCCTAAAGTACAAGCCTATGGGGGCAGCGTTATGATCTGGAGTTGATTCGGTTGGTCCGGTCTAGGATCATCAACATTATGTGTCCAGAAAATGTGGTCAGCTGAACCTGAATAAACTGAATGAACAGACAATACCAGCAGTGGATTATTTTTTCCTTGATAATATGTTCATTTTCCAAGATGAGAATGCCAGAATTCGTCAAGCTCAGTTTGTGAAAGAGGGGTTTAGTAGCATGACACATAATTTCCACACATGGATTCCATTTCAAGTCCAGACCTGAACCCCATTGAGAATTTATGGGATGTGATGGAGAAGACTTTACACAGTGATCCAGCTCTCCATCATCAATACAAGATCTTGCTCAAATATTAATGCAACTCTGGACATTTCTTGTGACATTCCATAAGTATTGTAGACCCCCTACATAGTGTTGTTAACTGCTCTTTTATATATATATATATATATATATATATATATATATATATATATATATATATATATATATATATATATATATATATATATATATATATATATCTGTAATAAAAATACAACTGATAAAGAATGACTTAAAACATATTAAAATGACACATTAACCAAGTTAGTATCTATCCCACAGTCACATTTTTAAGGGGAAAAGTAAGATGCTAATGAGGAAAAGATAGAGCATATGCTATCTATGTAAAAGTCGAACTAGAAAGAGATTGCCTGGTTATAGGGGAAGCCAGTGGGATTTAAGTTACTGCTTTTATCCAGGTAAAATTGAGTGATGTTATTTTTCATTAGGTTCTCCCAGCCAGTCAATAATTCAAACCAGGAACCTTTGAGTCACAGCCCACTTCTGTGACCTCTATACTGAGCTGTGACTCACTTCAGATAATGTTGTATAGCATAGTCACTTGTGTTACAGAAAAATTATACAGTAAATAGCATGCTGACTCTTAATCCTGTATCATAGCAAAGCTTAAAAATAGTTGATATTTGATGTTTTCCCACATCCGTCTGTGATAAAAATCTGTAATAGCAAATAAAGCTCAACGCTCCAGTGTGTTTTCCATATTTATCCCCACAGTTGTGTCTCCATTTTAACTGCTGCCCTTGAACTATTAAATATTTTGCACAGTGCCTCGGCAAGAAAGTACGAAGAATAAAGTTTTGGTGAAATAAAGGGCAGAAAAATATTGGTGTTAGGATAGAGAGAGCAAAAGGAGAGAAGAGCTGTGTTGTTTCTAAGGTGATGCCCACTTTGGCAAGTCAAACTCCCTTCACCGCTCTGTTCTGCTCTGCTCTACTCTGCGTGGGTTGTTGCTGTATAAATAACACTCTCAGAGCAGATCAGAGAGAGAGAGATAGAAAGAGAAAAGAGAGAGGATGAGGGAGGCAATAACGGCAGAGAAAGAGACAGAGAGGGGGGAGCAGGGGACATATGGGGGAAGCAAAGAGGGAGAGGGGGAGAAGGATGGAGAAACACAGTTGATCAGAGTGATATTAGATGTTCAAGAGGAGAGAGTGAAGAGAAAAGAACTGTAGAGAGAGAGGAAGTGAGAGAGAGAGAGAGAGAGAGGCCTTGTGGAATAATTGAACCATATATGGTAACAGTTAAGTATGAGGCGATTTGAGAGGATGAGAGAGAGAAAGAACATGAGTGAGAGAAAAATGGATGTGAAGATGTACAGTATGAACCCTTCAAAGAGAGAAACAGAGATTTTGTGTGTGTGTGTGTGTGTGTGTGTGTGTGTGTGTGTGTGTGTGTGTGTGTGTGTGTGTGTGTGTGTGTGTGGTGTCATGAGATGGCCTGTCTTAGGCGGCACTTGTATGACACCATCAGCCTTAGTCATGAGGAAGATGATTAATAGCGTAAAGATACTGCAGCACCTCCTTACTTCCAAACAGCAGACCTCACATCATTTTACGGACACGCACAACACCAAATTCTTCTTAAAATTTTAATTCGTCCTTCATACAGTTTCCAGGTCCTTGTGGGTCGATGCTAAATATACAGAGTCTGACTCGTGACTGCGGTGGAAAGTAACTAAGGCTCTTACTCAAGTACATTTTCTACTACTTCAAGCTTGTGCTCGACTACATCTTAATAGAAATATCCTTCTTTTACTCCACTGGACTTTGACAGCTTCAGTTATTTTTCAGTATTCGGTATTTCACACAATACGTAATATAAAAACACAGCTGTGTTAATGATTAAACCGGTCGATTCCAGGCCTTTTGTCTTCTGACAACTAAAACACAGTGTATTCATTTCAGATATTTCACTTCATTCATTTCAGATATTTATGAACTAAGAGTTTATAGTTAACAGCTGAAAAACTGATTTTTATTTTTCATTTCAGTAAATGTAAAATCACACAGTATTAATAATAACAGATTAGAGAGAAAGTTCTTCAAACATATATCTGTAGGACTTTTTAAAAAACAAAGTTACAGTGTTTTACAAGATAAAATAATACAGCACAATAGAAAAGGAAGTAACTCTCAACATAAATACAGCATGAAAAAAAAGACGCATAGATTTTACACTGTAAAATTCAAGACATACATAAATACATCGTAAAATCCAATGATAATACATAAAACATAGACAAATCATTTAAAGTGCAATTAAAATCACACAATCGCCAAAATATAAACAGGGTTTTCAGATGACTCATAAAGATTTGGACTGATTCTGAAAGCCTGATCTCTACTGGTGATAATTTCCATCACTCAGGGGCATGAACTGAACATGCACAGTCCTCTTTAAATTTGAATTTAATCTTTTAAATCTTACAATAATACAAGAGGAATCAGAGGGACCAAATAGTTCTGTCAACAAATATCACTGGACTGTACTTTTTTAGGAAATTATCTGCTTTATAGATAAAATGGGCTAAATCTTACATACATTGATAAGATAAATTGGGGAAAAAAATGACTGAAGAGGTGGTTTTGAAGATACATCATAAAATGTTAATGTGTCTATTAGGGCTGCATGATTTGGGCCAAAAATAAAATCTGGATTTTTTTCCTCTAAAAACGTGATTTTCGATTTTGATTTCTGGGTAAAAGTACAAAAGACAACAGATGTCAGCATGTCGTTTTCATGTACAGCCCGCAATGCAATGCACTGCTCCCACTATGGCGTGTGATGATGTTTGAGGTGCTGAAATCAGCTGCTTGTGCTTCTGTCTTTCTGTCTGATACCGCCTTCAGGCTGAGTTTGCAGCGAGGAATGGTTTGGTCTTCTTCGGAAACTTTGAAGCCATACCAATTCCACACAACCGACTTGCTCTTGCTATTTTTAGCCACAAACTTCTCACTCTCCTTAGCAAATGCCATTTGTGTACTGGTGTGTGGAGACCAAAGACTGTGGAGACCACTCTCACAGTTAGGAGGAGGAGCCTATGACATCCTGGACACATGAGAGAGATGAAATTCGATTTGACAATTATCGTCCTAATTAAATAATCCAAATTCGATTTAAAATTGATTAATTGTGCAGCTCTAGTGTCTATTCACAGGTGTATGTGTACTGTCATAATGGATGAGTTGTAGAACCACTTCACTAGTTTATTCATAGAACTCATATTTTGACCCAATACTGCATCTTGAAAACTACAACCAACTGTCACTTTTGACTTTTGCCAAATGTGGTAGTTTCATGTCTTTTATTCTGAAATCATTCTGCCTGTAGACCAGTGTATTCTAACTACATTTTACTGCTAATACTTTTGTTCTTTTATTCAATAAGGTTTTGTTTTGGGTTTTTTTCATGCAGAACTTGTGTGTGTTGTCAAGCAGCAGCCTCTGAGGCTGTGTGATGGAGCCAAGCTGGAAACGCCAAAAACCGCTGCTCCATTTGAGATTAGCTTCAAAAGCCAGTCAGTACCCATAGACCCCCATGTTAAAATGCCCAACTTCAGAGCCTTAAAGCCAATTCATTCCTTTTGTCAGCTGTTTATTTTCATATCTGTTTGTTCCATACACATAAGATAAGAATGAGTGTTCATATGTGTGACTTGCAGCTTCTCAGTTTGGGAGACAGTTGCATGCAGGTAATATGAATTTCCTTTATAAACTGAAATATTTTTATATAACTTGTCTGGAGATATGTATTTATTTAAATTTTATGAACATGTGAGACAAACAAAAATTAAAGCTTTTATTAATAGCACCCCAGCAGTATGTGATTGTGTGCTTGCGGAAGAAATGAACAATATGGAGCAAAATGGCCCACCTCGCTACAGCAGTTTAATGATGGCCAGAGGTGTTGCTAGGCTAGCTGATGGTGATGCATCCTAGAACATTGTTCTCCAGACCAGTACTAATCAGCTGTTATTGGTACAAGGCTTGCTAGCAGAGGAATGGGATTGGAGTATTCTGTGAGAAACCATCACTACATCCCGTTAATGATGGCCGGCGGGGCTACAAGCCTGACACATCCGAAAAGATTGCAGCACAGATCAGCACTCTGCAGATACTTACTGTACATCACAGGACTTATCTGCCTCATTTAGGGTCTTTTAGCACTGTTCACAAGCGAACAGTTTTACTGCAAGGGATTCTGACTGTGTAACATATTAGTAAGATACTCATTCATTCTTAAATGTTTCCTGTTCTAATCTGCCTTTCACTTTCGACTTTTGGGAGCAAAACGTAAAAACAGTCCTTTTTGGAAGAGGACAAATATTCTGGAATATATCCATCTTGTTAAGCAAAAGAAATCTGTTAGTGGGGTAGAGGCACACTTTACTTTGCTAGATTTATACAGTAGTTTAGCCACAGACAGACAGTAATGAGCTCTAAATGGCAGAAAATTTAATTCAATCAGAAGCAACAAAAACACATTTTTTAATACTGTTAAAATGAGCAGAGGAAGTAGAGTGGTCTCACTCTTAAAATAAGATAAACAATAATCCTCTGCTGCCAGGATGTTATTTTAGTTTGTTACTGATTAAATCTAGCTCAAAATGATTCTGAATATGATATCAATACAAAGATATATTTTATTGAAATGTGATTACTCAATGACTTGCACTTGTTTTTCATAGTTTGAATTGTCCTGTAAATTATTGTATATTGTAACTGTTTGTTGTATTTCATGCTGCCTCTTGGCCAGGACTCCCTTGGAAAAGAGGTTCTTAATCTCAGTGGGATCTTTTTTTCCTGGTTAAATAAAGGTTAACTAAAAATATAAAAAAAAAGTACTCTCAAAATGAAAATGTGCTGAAGACTCTTCTAGAAGGCTTTTACTTGTCTGTCTTGAAGTTCCTTTTCCCCCTCTTTCTTTCTTTTCTCATTGCTTCGTCGCCCCTCCATATTTTCCTGACACCCCCCCCCCCCACACACACACACACACACACCTCCCCCTCCCCTTTCAGCAGGTTTGGCCAGCTGTTCTGCTGATCCACCAAAGCCTCTCTCTCAGATGTAGGTCACTCTCTCAATTAAGGCAATTAGCAGCAGCCGGGCGAGACTGAGAACGAGCCGCTCTCATTACAGCAACAGGAGCCATAGGCCTGCATCACATGGCTAGCACTTAACACTCCACTTGGCACCTGCATTAGCCTCGCCTAGTGCCAATCTGCCAGTATTTACTTGTACTAGCTCTGAATTGGCCCCGGCAGAGGAAGAAGAACCAAGCCGCGTTGTTCCAATGATAACACATTCAAACTGGATTAGTTTTACTCGGCGAGTAATTTCATGGATCATTCATACAGGATAAAGAATCTCTGCTCATGTCCCCTAATGTAAAAATTTCCTGATAGTTTCTGTTGTGTCATAAATGCAGGATTTTTACAGATAAAACCCCGGAAATTCAACATGGGAGAGAAGCAGTTAAAGGAAAACGCTTGTGTTGAGATCAAAAACCCACCATCGTCATTACATGTGAATGAATAATAACAAGTAATAATTGGCTGTCACGTAGAATGCTGAATCCCTATTATTTTACATTTCAGCTGATTTCATTTTTTATTATTCAAAAAGACAAGTGCAACCTCTAAAAAGCTATTATGTGCTCTGATTTTAGATAATGTGTTTTAAAGTACTTTTGAGTGAAAGTAATTGCACACATCACATTTTTAGGGATATTTAATAGAAGCATTAATGATAAAGGCCTGTGTACAGACTGCAAGACACATTTTATTGAAAAAGGACAACGTTTAATCTGCCTCCGATCTCTTTCAGGTCCAAGTGGATACCTGCAGAGGCTTAGAGGCGCAAGGCGATAAAAATCTCAAAGCAAAATTTAACTCAACAGTGGCTTAGAATGAGTGTGCAGACTGCAAAAAAGAGAATTTCCCATTTTGTGTTTTGTCACACCACTAAAAAAGAGAAAGAACATCAGCAATTTTTTCACCACCCGGAGTGTAGAAATCAGTAAATTGGTACTAGTCAGCGCTCAGGTTGATTTAAAATGAAAACCTGCCTTTTCACTGAGGAAAATAATGTGGACTGATGTTAATGTTCTACAGGCTAACAGTCAGATTGTAAGAGAAGTGTAAACATTTTTGGTTGGATATACCAAGTTATGGCATGATTTTGTATAATGACTTCTATAAATCTGTCATGAATTAATTATTTTTTCTGCAGGAAACATGGCAGCAGGCTGAAGAGATAGGGTAGGCTGATGAGGGAATGGGAGACATGGACAAAAGAAGTAGGACACGTTGAATTCAGGTCTTTTATTGCAAACGGGCTGGGCTGCAAAATGATGTGACTTCATATTATAATAAATATCAGTCCACTAAACGTTTTTATTTCATCTTAAGAGCTACGTCTGTTTACAACATCTTGTAAAAGGCTTCAGAATTTGGTTTTACCTAATTTTACTCAACATTGATGGCATTATACTTTTTTGGTGGAATATCTGTCACATTCTGGTAATAAATCATCATTATCAACCACAAGGAACCCCACTCAGGAAAAAAAAAATTGGCATTTAAACATTTATAGAAATATTGATTTGACCTTTATTGTGACAATTGTTGACGACAGCTGACATGTACATTTTTTTTATCATGATAATATAAAGGAATGAGAATGGAAATCTTCATGTGCTGTCGGTGTGATGTCACCATATTTTTAACTGTATAGTTTGTCTTATTTGGTGTCAGTGGTTGTGATGAGACAAAATGCACCCTTGCATTGTTTGTAGTTTGAAGGCACATTATGGTCTTTTGGTGGTTACACTTTTATTCTAGTGTTAAGAAATCTAGCCACGCAAAATGTGCTTACCTCTTTGGCAGCTTTTTTTTTTTTTTTTTCATTTATTACAAGACAATTTGGTTATATGCAAGAACGTTTGGTTTCCTTGGAGTAGGACTGTTTTTTCATAGTGTGGGAGTGGAAAAGAAAAATGTGCTAACTCCAGCTCTGACCAGAATAAACTTATTAGAGTATGACAACTCCTTTACTGTTTAAATGTTGTTTCCTGCTTTAATTTATGTGCATAAATGCTCGGTTGGATACACACATCATGATTTTTAGACCCAATTAAGCATTAAATGTGCCATCAAAGCCAAATGTAACCAGTGGAACGAGAATGAAGGGGAAAGGGTGGAAAAAGCAAGTGGAGGAGATAAAAAGAACGTGGAGAGGGACAGGAGGAGAAGGCTGCCAGTGACATCATGCTTTTAGAGCAGAGGCCGGCCCTCAGGCCAGCGCTGAATACACTCCAAACAGTCTTGTGTACTTCCCTTAGACTGAATTATTCAGCATGCTCCTGATGGAGAGACTGTGACTGTGTGCGTTTCTCTGCATGTCTGGGTGGCTGCAGTGCACGTGGATGTATGTGCGGGCGTAGCTGCATTTGTCTAGAGAGCGAGAGGGAGGGTATAAGTTCTGCGTGCATGTGTGCGACTGAGAATACAACTTTCCTTTATTTGTGTGCTCGAAAGAGTGTAGGAGAAGAGGCTGCTTGGAGTCATTGAATGGGCTTGTGATGTGTGGGAGGCGGCTCAGTTTATGTGCATGTGGTGGAGTGTGTGCGCGCATGTCTGTCAAGTCTGTTGAAGTGAATGTGTGTTTTCTGGTGTTGGGTGGTTTTGCTAGTTTTTGTTCTTCTTCCTCAAGAAACTAATCAATCCTTTCTCTTCCTCCCTTCTAACAGACTGCATGTCGATGTCGCCGGCCCACCACACACATCACACACACACTGTCTCTTTCGCTCACTGTGTTTTGGATTTTAAGCTGCAGTGCTCTTCTGTGTGCCCCCATTTCGTGTTTTTATGTGCATGTGGGTGTGTGTGGGTGTGTGGTCTGTGTACTCTTTCTCTTAGTGTGTGTTTTGGCAGCCTGTGTGTTTCTGTGTGTGTGTGTGTGTGTGTGTGTGTGTGTCTGTGGACAGTGAGCGTTGGGGTTTGATCCTGTGCTAATGATCTCCCAGTGGCTCAAACTTCTGTAAAGTGTGTTGAGCAGGAAGGGAGAAAGAGGGAGGCAGAGCGAGGAGGGAGGATAAGGGAGGGAGGGAGGGAGGGAGGGAGGAGGATTTGAAACTGAGCAGAGAATGGGGCCTGATCATCATCGTAATTGTCATCACTATCCCCCCCGACACACTCATACACACACAAACTACTGTTGTGGAGTTACTACTCAGTCACCGGCACTGGATCGCACTGGGTATGTGTACGTCCAAACTCAGGAGGCACTGATTTATTCTATCATCTGAACATCGGTATCAGCCAATATTCTCCCCTTTTGACTGCCTTCATTCTACCAGGAAATAAGATGACATTCACAGATGGCAGCAGCTGATGTTAATCTGTCGTTGTATAAAGTCTCCTTGTCTGATTACAGCTCAGCCGCATCATCCGACTGCAGCCACACTCAATGCAGTTCTGTTAGAGTAGGGCTAAGTCCGGTTTAATATGCCACCACGGTTTCCTTACTCAATCTCCAGTGGCCCGTGCTGTGTGCTGAACTGTGTACACCTCTGATAGTAAGTAAATGTGGACAGTGAACAGTAATTAATTTAAATCAAGTTCATGGTGTAAACTGTAAGTCTGCTAGTGTTTAGTGAGAAAAGATGAGAACAAAGTAAACAAGTAAACATATATATTAGGGCTGTCAAAATTATCGCATTAACATGGATTAATCCATTGTCATGATAATCGAATTAAAAATTTTAACACATTTAACCCATCTGCAACACAGAATTACTGAATGTTTCTGGCAATGCAGTTTGGCAGTTTGTCCAAGTAGAGTTATGGTCGCACATGCACAAATGGGCAGTTGATCCGGTAGTGACAGGCAGCAGAACCAACCCATAAAGATGGAAGACGCTAAACAGCACGTTGGCCCTCTGGATGGAAAAATGAGTATGAAAACCCCGAGACGGAACAGTTGTTTAAAGTTATTTTGTTGAAATTGTTGAAGGTGTTTAATAAACACATTAAGTGCATATTTATTCCCTTCTTTCTTGAGTCTGTTTGCTCATGTAAAATGAAACGTCATGAATATAGATTAAAAATGAAAAATTATATTTAATCGTGATTAGTTGAAATTAATCCACAGCAAGCCTGAGATTAATCTGATTAAAAATTAATTATTATGCTATTATTTTATGTGAGATCACAATTGGGCTCAATGTGAAACCTGAACTAGAACAAGTATGACACCTTTGATTCTTAGTAACTTTAGTTCAATTTTTGCACCTTCCAAATTCATAGTGGGCCAGATTTGAACTTTTGACAGGCCGGTTGTGGCCTGTGGGCCATATGTTTGCCACCCCTGCTATAGAATGTCTATGGACAGGTCTGTCCAGTGATTATAGGGGGGTACATTCCTTGCCGTACGTACCTCAAAATGAGTATGAGCAGACCATACGTCCATACAAAGTGAAAGTGAAACTTACGCTTTACTAATTCCTTTAAGACTCCTGCTGTTGTGCAGCTCATTTTCTTTTTCCCTGCCTTCAGAAACTTCAACCCTATAACGCCAAACATATCCTGTTTGATACATGAGTTTTGAAGCCCTCTACATGATCAATGTGATATTTTTTTTCTTGAAAAACCTGATGCATACAATTAGATACATGCAATACACAGAAAATCCACCGGGGGGAGGAATTCGTTCACCAGAGGCCTTTCCAGTGACACTGCAAGATTGTCATTAATGAGGAAGGAGGCAGAACAGACAGAACAATTTTGAAAAGGAATTACCAATCTTTTAGACATGTTTGTGTTATATTGTTTTTGTTTGTTCAAAAACAATATAATATATATATAACAATATCTGAAGATTGAAACCTGATGTATCAAATATGATACAAAATTTAAACTCATACATGGAAATTGATATTTGAAAAAAAAATGTTTTTTTGGTTGTTCAGAAGGACCAATAAAGGCTCTAGTTTCAAAGAACTGGAATTTTCTGTCAGTGATTTAATGGTTCAGGCTTTACAGGGTTAGTTTGAGGGGGCAGGACATTTGTTTAGGGGGGCATTACCCCCTCTTGCCCCCGGACTGGCCTGATCTCATGACTAAATCCGACCTGATTCAATCTTTTAAAAAATGCCAGATCGGCAGCCGATACCGATCCTTGGATTGGGGCATTCCTAGTTATTAGGTTAGAAAACTCTGGAGAAAGGGACTTTTTCAGCACAATGATCACTACTGAACATAAAAACAAGTATCTACAACCACCATCATTTGTCAAGCTATATTTTGTATTGATGAATCAATGTAGAAGGTAAGGTTTATTTCCACATTCATTACAGAGCCTCTGAACATCCAAATGGATCGTATCTGATGCTCCTGAAATCTGAAAATGTGGTTTACCATTTTCTGGAGTTCTTTACATGCATTAATAGACTCAGTTGTTCTAAAGTTATTAAACATTTTAGATCCATAGATTGGTCGCCGGCCTGTTTAGGTCTCGGAGTTAAAAGAGAACTCACCTATATCTGGTCCAACAGGCCCCACAAACCAGAACCTCCACCTATTGCGCTCTGCTGCTCTCTGCTTGAGCAGGAGCAGTCACTTTGGCAAAGTCTGCACCGGGAGCTGCAGCATCAAACCGACTGGTGACAGAAGGATGGAAGGAGGGATGGATGGATAGACAGATGGATATAGAGAGGCTGCATGTGATGTGTGTCATCCTCTGACTCTCCTCGGCACACACACTCACCAAAGGAAACGTCAGCTGCAGACAGTCAGATATTGAAACTAAGCTTTTTCTCTTGTATCTTTTTATTGAATGTCACATGGAGGGGTTTTCTTGCATATCTCTCTCTCTCTCTCTCCTTCATTCTGTCTGTCACTCTCTCTCTCATCTTGCCTTCCCCTCCGCTCTCCCTGTCAACTCCCAGCTCATCTTCTTGCTTACACGGACTGTAATGCACTTTTGTTTTCTGAATGTGTTAGCACTTCCTCTACTTCCTCCCCGTTCTCCGAGTGTCTTGCCTTTACCTCTCCTCCCCTTCCTCCCTCCCTCCCTCCCTCCCCATCTGGAAAAGATCTGTCTCACTAATAGGAGGCCTGGCAAATTAGCCTTTCTATCTTTCCTCTCTCTATTGCTTGAGTCTCCTCCCTTTCTGTCATCTATCTTTCCAAGCTGCCCAATAGAGTGCACTCATGCACACCCACAGATACAGACATAAAAATACATATGCACAAGTACTGATTTGCCCCGTTTGTGTGTGTCTCTCAGTTTGTCTCCAGGTTGGGTACTGGCTAATAGGGCGTAGTAGGTAATGGCAGCCGTAGCCTATTATCTCTGCTCTGCTGTCTAATAGCCACTGGCTTTAAGCATCTGCCATGTAGCTGCTCTAACTCCCCCAATGGACACTTAGCAACTTTGCACATAACACTAATAAGACACACACACATACACATGTACAACCCACCCCCACAGATGCACTGCAGAGATAATATACACACAGCCAAAAGTAATTTGTGCATATTTGAGTGTGTGCGTGCATGTGTGGGTGCGTCTACAAGCGAGTGTGTGTTGGTGTATTTGTGGTTATCGCATCCAACACACCGTGCCCTGACATTTGGTATGCTCTGTTTTCTCTGGGGAGCACTGATTTCCTTTAATTAGTAAAGGAAATAGATTTACTTATCTGATCTTTGACACATCAGCCACACACACACACACACACCAACATACATCTGCATGCCGGACTACACGGAGCATCGTCACCTATCCATCACAAGTGTGGTGGAATGAAAGCGAGAAGTAAAACAACATTGTGTGTTCAGGCGTGTGTGTGTGTGTGCTTGGGAGAAATGAATCCTCTCCCATCTGTACACTGACCATTGATTTGCCATGGTAACAGTGCATGGTGACTGTCGTGTGAACAAAAGCGATGAGAACAAGTGGCTGGATTGGAGAGGAGAGTGGGGGAGCTGAGCGAGAGACAGAGGGGACCGAATGGCTCTTTGAACCTGCAAGAAATGGACCCACATGGGAACAAACTTAGCCAGAAAGATGGAGGAAAGAGGATTAGTGCATGTTAGCCTGTTGCTGGTTTAACTAAAATGTAGCTACAAGATTTGGATGTGAGTGTTTGAAAAAGCAAGAGCGTGTGCACAATAGTGTTGTGGGAGTGTTTTTGGTATAAAAAGGCTTACACGGACCTGAGTAAGGCTTATATATAATGAATGAATCCCCCTTCAGCTACCGTTTTTCTTTCCTCTGCAGAATTAGTGATTTGTCTAACCCCCTTTCCTCCCACTTTCTCCACAAACAATCGCTGCAAAACCTCTTTGCCACTTTTCTCTCAGAATCCACCCTAACACCAAACGTACATGCCCCCCAGAAGTTATTGCATGAAGTTATTCTGTGGTATTTAGACAACATAATGCCTCTCGACAACAACAACTCACTTAAGAAACAGTGGGCTAATGTAATTTTAACAAAAAACGGGGATAAACCAATGTTTTACTATTCAGCAGGGCCTGCAGCTCTTCTCTAAAAGGAGAAAAGATAAACACGCTGTGGATTGTCTAATTAATCTTCTGGCTCGTGGTGTTTCCCACACCAGCCAGATCCTTTTTTGTTTTGCAGTGTCGCTGGACAAGCGCCCTGACCCCGACAATGACTGCCTGTCCCGGTCCCATACCAGGGGCACTTGACCTGTTTAGCATGGTCCAGCAATCAATGCTGAGGTAGTCAGCTGGGATGGGGCTGACTCATTCAGTTGCTGCCATTTTTACACCAGGCCTAAGGTTTCTAAAGTCCAACACAGTCACCATCAGTGGGCTGGGAGAGAGTAACAGAGAAAGGAAAGAGAGTGGGATTTTTTTTTACCCAAAGGCACTTCAGCTATAAATATCAAACTGGCAATTCTTTGATTTGCCAATGAAGGCTGCCAGCGGAGGGAGGAGGATGCAGGGTCTTGCTCAGTTCTTGAGCTGTTTTAAATTCATTCACTGATAGGGGAAGAGAGAAAGAAACAGGAGGGAGGGCTGGGGTTGCTGTCATTTATTTTCCATGTAGGGGGATGAAATAACATTAACATCTCTTTCTCTCTCCAGCTCTATAAGTCAAACAGTTATTATTACTCGAACGGCAGCAGCTCTCACACATACACACATGAACAAATATAGGCACACATCCCACACTTTTCCTGCTGTGTATATGTGTGTGTATGTGGATGTCAGGGCCTGGACAGACACTTCAGTTTTAATAAAGCAGAGGCCTTTCAGCACTCTGGCAGATCCTGCTGTAATCTCTCCTAAACAGGTGTTGTGATTAGCCTCTGCCGTGAGCAGCATTCTGACACTTGGATAGGCAGGGCCAACCATGCACACAACCATCGGCTACCACTCAGGAGACAGATTTAACCTGCAGTGCTTGGCAAGCACACCTCTGTCACCTAATACAATGTTCTTTGTTGAAGCTCTGCTAGAAATTAATTTTCCTTTCCCATGCCAAATAATTATGTCACTTTGTACTTAACAATATTCTTGTTGACTTCTCACACTCTGATGCAGCCTTGTATATGATCCGTCAGCATTGCAGAGTGTGACTCTAGATTTGTGGAGCACAACTGATACCTGAGACAGAATGCCTTTTAAGGCGTGACTGCTTTTGTGGAGATCTTTGTGAACAAATTACAATATCAAATTAATATGTTAACCTGAGCGGGAGCATGAAATTTTGATTAATCTGCAGTACAAAGAAAACAACGCCTCATCTTGCTTTGCATTGCCAATTAGGAACAATACTCTTCCCAAGAATGTCTGCATTAGAAAGTTTTCCTAATTAAATCAAAACGTTGTAAGAGCCTGTTTGTGCTTCTCAGTCTCGAATGAAAGAGGAAGCTGTTTTGCCCTCACAGTTCTCATTCTTATTCGTTATCATGTGATGACAGATCTTTCTTTTCTCTGCAGTAATTATAATTATAACTCTATTTTTTAGCCCTGACACTGTAGTGCTGTCTGAAAGCTCCAGAATAACATCCTGAAACTTTTTTTCCCATATTAGCACATGCAATTTTCACAGTTTGCACAATCTGGTTGCAAATCATACACATGAATGACTAAAATCCAGTTCTTACTTAGGTGCATATCAAGCAAGCAAAAACAGTTAACAAAATTAAATAGTTAGAGAGGTCATATTGAAACTTAACATAAATTGATGTCAAGCCCTACCGTCAGCAAGGAAACCTAACATATTACAAAACCCGGTAATATAAAAAAAAGTAAAAGGATGGAAATTCTGTCTAGTTTTTTTTTTTTTTTTTCTAAAAATAACATACAAAAAATAATCAAATTTGAAGTAAATCCAACTTTGTCTTGATGACATAACATAAAAATAATGTTTTTCATAATATCCCAACAGACAAAGAATGACACCAACTGCATATTTTTTCTGTTTAGCAATATTAAGTGTTAAATAACTGTATATGTTGTCTGTAGTAACCACAGCTTTGTCAATTTTGACATTTTTTTCTTGGTTTTGTTTTTAGTAGCTATACTTTTATTCTGTCAAAACAAAATAAGCTTTCCTTATTTGCAGATCATTTTGCTTAACACAATTATCATAATTTTTAAGAGTATTTGGCTGTTTTTCCAGTACCGTCCATTTTAAAGATAATTAAATTGTAAAAAAATATCTCATCATGTAGGGCTCAAACAGGTAAAATAATAAGGATAACTGCAATTGAGATAAATTCTACTCCTTATAAAATTATATTAATTACTGTCTATATTCCTAAACAATACTTATGCCATACTTGTATAAACATAATAAATGAAGCTGTAGTACATGTACACTTGTTAAAGTTGAGGTAATTTAGTTACATTATATAGTTACATAGCAAATATCATAACTAGTAACAGCTACATATATAAAGTTAAGTGAATATAAATGGATATTTTTCTTTTTGGCAAACACTGGGTAGGTATTAGTGGTCCTGACGGAGGTCCCTAATGAATATATAGTGGAATACAGCTGGAAAAATCACAAAGCGCAACAGTTATGAGTCACAATGGCACTCCTTTAATATTCACAGCATGATGAAATGATTCATAATGTCAGTCCAGTCATGAGGTCATTTACAGCTGATGAATGTCTGAGCAGAGGTTACATGGACCTAAAAAACTCAAACTCAAACTGCAGCTTTACCACTTACATGCACACATGCAACGAAACAGCACTACACCTCTCAGATATATTAAAAAATCTGCATACCAATGATCATAATTTACATATTACCATATTTAATTTTAAATATTCATTATGTAAGATTTGTTTGTGCTCCCATTTGTGTTGGAGCGTCTTTGTTGAAGAAGAGGAGAAGAGCGGCACTGAAGATGTCTGGAGTGAACTAAAGGAATTTTATAGAATAACTGTTACAGAAAGTCTAACGTAACCTGTGGGTTTATCCATCTCAGTTCTGAGGCCAGGCTGCAGGTCATGTTGTCCTGCTCTCTACACACGTTGCCTTGTTTTCTTCTGTCTTTCTCCAACTGCAGGTAAGATGTGCACAGGCCAAGGTTCATAAACTATTTGCTTCTGTTTCCTTTAGGAGTGTACATATGTGTGCCATTCTGCATGATTTCCATGGGTTAAGTGTACAATTAGTTTATACTACTTGTACTTATACTACTTGATCAACTATGGAGAGAGACACCACTCCATCTTCAACTTTTGACCAGTGACCAGTTCCACTATATAAGATTTACACAATAAGAATTTCATTCAGAAGCAGACTCTTCAACTTCCTGTGTAGTGAGTGAAGTCCCGCCCTTTCCACTGTGCCCCATGGGACCTGATTTTGAAAAAATATGAGCAGCGGTCAATGGCAAGAGACAAATAATTTTTTTCAGCTGCATCACCATTTACATGTGTTTCTAAATGTAAAAGGTAATTTTACAAGTCAACAAAGTCATGGTTTGTAGCAAAGATGGTAAAGAAACATCTAGTTTTGTGCTAAAATGTTCAGTGGACTTCACAGTCTGATACTTGCTCACAGAAAATAACCTATCATCCTCTACATAGAAATCAGTACACAGGCTGTTACTGCGGATGTAGCCAAGCAAAACAGTTGTTAACTTAGAATTTGAGGTAGGTAATGTTAAAAAGTAGTACCACCCATTTCTAAGAGCAGTAGAAAGTGATGCACACTCTTTCTGCTGTTGAGGAGATGTTAGAAAGGCTTTTAAGAACTCAGAGACAACAAAAAGGAATTTTGTGGAACATCCAATCCAACTCCAGCCATTTAAATAGAAACCACTGTACAGGCTCTTATGGGTGTATGCAACTCAGACCAGCAGAAGGAAGTTGTTACATCTTCAATCAATCAGTTGAATTTTATTTATATAGTGCCAAATCATAACAAAAGTTATTTCATGACGCTTTACATTTAAATCTGCTCTAGACCAGACTCTTAATAAAGAACGTACTGAACCTTTAATTTAAAAGCATATTTTAAATCAGGGGTGTCCAATCCTGGTCCTTGAGAGCTACTATCCTGCATGTTTTAGATGTTTCCCTCTTCTAGCTCACCTGACGGTCATTATCAGGCTTCTGCAGAGCTTGATGATAGGCTGATCATTTGAATCAGGTGTGCTGGAAGAGGGATACATCTAAAACATACAGGATAGTAGCTCTGAAGGACCAGGATTGGACACCCCTGCTTTAAATAAATCTGTTAGTATGGAACAATAAGAATTCAGCAATCACTGTTTAACCGTCAGCTTATAGTGTTAATATAATAAAAAGTTTGGTGAAGTTTTTGTGAAGAATATCAGATCCTATAGAGAGAAGCGATCCTACTTCGATGATTATTTATCATTCTATAGCTGAGGGGTTTAAGGATAGTTTTCAATGAAAGTATATGAAAAGATGTATAGCTTACAGCAATCTGATACCTTTGTTTAACTGCAGACATAAATATCTTCAGGAGGTAGATATCACTTTGCCATAAATCTGTAGGCATATCTCATAATGTATGGACAGAATCAAAACATCAGCAGTGAACGAAAATCACTTAAAACTGAAACAGTAGCAGCTGCAGTGTATTACAACCAACTAAAGCCTGTGTTTATGGGAGTCAGAACATGCGTAGGTCTGTCTCTATCACACTACACCCAGACTGTGACACTAGATTAATAAATACCTTATCTTTTGCTAATCTCATCATGTATCAGTAACTGATGATTTGTTTTTGCTGCACTGAAATTCCCAACAAAACTATAAAAAATCTCAAGTGACACGTTGACAGGAAAAAATATATTACATGGGTGTGATGGATTACTGTACGTTTTTCAAGGCAGCAATATGTCTGCAAGCTGTTTTTAATGGATTTTTGAAAACAAATGTGGGCTTATGACTTCCCTCCGATAATTAAGGTAAACCTGCACTAGAACAGACTGTATTAGTTTCTGAACTGTGGCAAATGTAGTGGTGGGTGAGGACTTTTCACGGCTATTAATGGCAATGACGGAAAAGCGAAATTCCACCGGTGTTTGCACTTGAATGTTTTGCACAGAAACCTCAAGGCAGCACATAAATTGCAAAGTGCAGAGGAGAGTTAAACTGTCTCTCCATCATGCTTTTACAATTCTAACTCCGTAATAAAGTCTTCTCAAGTTGATCTATTCTGACTCAGAGTGCTGGTAACACTGCAGTGAAATAACATCAAGCCATTTAAACTTTTAAGGAAAAAAAGTGTCAAGTTGGAGGAGGAAAATGTGTTTTTCAAGTGTCAGGAGACGCTGTATTTCAGTCCCATTTTCCATTCTGAGGTTATGCTGTGTGCTTTGTCAGTCTAGTGCCGTACTGTCCATTACATGCTTGTCTGAGTTAGCGGTGAGCCCTAATGCTTCACTAGTCTGAGCTAGCTAGCTTGGGGCCTCTGTGCTGTGTTAAATGCTATTCTGTGTTTGCCTGGGGAGTGTGAGACTCTTAAATACTACAGTAGACCTAAGCATTGGGACTTTACCTCTTGTTAAATACTAAAGTAGTCTTTGTTAGCATTGGGAGCAAATGTCTGGAAGCTAAATGCTATAGTTCTTTGTCGATCCTGGGAATGTAGAAAGTCTACGCTCAGTTAGAAGGATGTGGGCTTTGGGACCTGTCTCTGTTCCAAGTCTGGAGCGCTTTCAGTGCTTAGGGGACCGCTGACTGCCTTTTAGCTATTGAGGGACCTGCCTTTACATTCTCTTACTGTCAGGAGAATTTCGTATGCTATGCCATCGCTATAGAGGTTGTCAAAAGCACTGTCCCTTTTCATAGCTCTCAGCGCTGCTCAAAGGATGATGTTTGATGTTATGTGTTTGACTATAATGCTGTTTGTATTTGATAGGACGGCTATTTGTAGGGTTTTTGAAGCCACAGCATTGATGAAACACCAGGAAATCAAACCTTCTATCTGGAGTCTCCCATTATAGATTCCCTTAAAAGCTTTCACACTGTGAAGGACTCCCATTTTCCGGTGTTTCCGCAAAATGCTGGTCAAGTGACAAGAGTTCCCAGGCTGCCCTAGGTGTTTGTTTATAAGTGGCTTTCCTGAGTTAATTCTTTGTTAGCGGATGGATTTACAGCGATGTTTGTTAACACTGGGGTTTGTAGAACATCTGCTGTGCACTCACATAGAATTGCATTGCAATAGAAAATGTGTTTTGTCTTCTAGTGTCAGTCTTAATGGTTTCGGGCCTCTGTTTTATGTGCATCCCTCTCATCCATCTCAAGCATGGTACACATTTAGAGAAAGATTTTCCCCCTTCCCGACCAAGGACGGCAAAGGCCTGATTATCTTATGTCTTATAAGATTATCCTGCTAGATTATCCTGTGGTCTGAGGTGCGTTAAGAGTGAATTTGTTTAATGGGCTCCGAAATGGGTTGGGGCCAACAATCATAAATATTAAACTTGTTCAATACTTACAACGAAAAGTCTTCGTGTGTGTGGGGAAAGCTGACAACTCCTGAGCAGAGTCCCGCATGGGGCCACTTTTCCAAACCCACACCCTCCTGTACCCGCATACATTAGACCCGCAGCCTGACCTGACCCATGATTATACACATTGTCTACATATTAACTCACTTTTAAGGGCTTTATTTTTGCTTATGCCAGCAATAAATCTCTAATATGTGCTGCTCAGTGATGTCTGTGGTCGGATGTAAACAGAGGGGACGCTCATTTCAAAATAAAACAAAATGGATGTGGATCAACCACGGTGAAATTAGGTGATAATCATCATTAAAAGTCCTGCAAATTATTTTCATCCACAAATTTTTATATTTTCATGTCCTTGCCCGCTATCCACCCGCATTTCGTTTAATTTTACCCGGGCCCATACCCACGAAAATTCTTCTTTTTTTTTTTTTTTTACCCGTCCCTGCGTGTTTTTGTGGGTTACACGACCTGATGCAGGACTCTGCTCCTGAGTCATGCTATGTTTCTTCTTCTGTGTTTTTGTTAGATCACGTTTGATCCCGTGAGATTCCTGGCTTGGGGGACTAGATTCTAGATCGGTGGTGGGACAGAATCATTATGTGTGTGGTGTGCTGTGTTGAGATTATCAGAGCACACCACACACAGTACAATCAAAACTGTTCGATGCTTGATTTTTTGTCTTCATGTGTGGGGTCTGTAACAGATAAAAAATCTCTTTAGATTTAGACAGTCCTTATGTGTGTACCCCGCTTTACATAGAAAACTGGATTTAACTGTAATCACATTGACATGGCTTAATATTACACCTTTACTGAGAAAATCTAGTGAAATATTTCAATATTTAGTGAATCAATATTCAAAATATTCAATATTCTTTGCTGGGACTGTATCACTTTTTTTTTAAACACTGGATTATATCCAATCTAACACCTCTTGTTTAGTGACTTTTCTTGACAGTGAAGACAGAAAACAGAGGCCATGCTTTAAACTTAAAGTTAATTTTGTATTCTGGTGGTAAACATGACACTATAGTCTTCTATATTCCGTAAATCCATATTGTTTGACATAGGATGTAGTCACAATACACAATGTGACAAAATACTATCTATTTTCCTTTTTTTTTTTTTTTCAAAGGAATAATAATTCCATTAGTAACCAAATTATATTGTGCTTCCTTGAATCAATGCACAGACCCTCCACATGTGCATTAACAGGGGTCAGGACAGAGGGAGGCAGCCATGACCTGTAATTATGGTTTTATTGTTAACATTAACCTTCAAGAAAACACATTGACATTTATTCTGTAATTTGGATTTTCAGGGTCATTGAGTTTTTTTTCATGCAAACTGCGTAGCTCCGTCTCTGATTTTTTTTTTGTTTTTTTTTGTTGCTGTTATAGCATTTTGCATTTGATTCCTTCAAACAAATTTGCATATTTCTGCTTCTAATTTACGATCATCGTGTGAGAATGGCTTTTGTCTCTAACTATACACAACGCTTATGCAGTTTTTTAAAAATTATTTTTTTTAAATGCTACTGTCATATTTTGTGACTGCAAATAATGTGCATACAGGTCATTTTGGGAATGACTTGTAATCCTATCCTGTCATTTGGTATGTGGATGTACTTCTTTTTGTCACCTATAATGTCAATGCCAAATATATATCAAATCGAGCACTGTTTTAACAGTAAAGTAACCACAGACAAAAGCACCATTCATTCATTTTTGCATCTCTGTAGTTGAAAGATGTAAATAATGTTTTTCAGTAGTACTGTACATTGCATCTAATCTCACTGCTAATTATTACTAAAGAACCTTGTATTATCACTTGAATTTTAGTGTCTATTGATGTTAGATTTAAGCAAACATTACAGCAAAATTTAATAGAGACAGCTAGTTTAACATTTTGTAGCCCTAATTGATGGTTATTACAAGTGGCTTCATTTAACAAGTCACAAGGAAATATTGGAAACATCAGGAACAGTGAACTGTAGTATCATGATTTGAAAATAACGAGGCATGTGTTGATACAGTTTGTCATCTAAACATTGGTATATGATGGCAGTCACCAATACACTGTGTGTCTGTTCCGTCATATGAATGGTTGTTTTATAGATTGTATTATTGAATTTGTTGTGTGGTGAAGGACTGAAAGCCTTTAAAACAGTTCAGTAAGCTTATATTGTGTGTGTGTGTGTGTGTATGTGTACATGTATGTATGTATATATATATATGTATATATGTATATATATATATATATACACATATATGTATATATGTGTGTGTGTGTGTGTATATATATATATATATATATATATGGTGTATATATATATATATATATATATATATATATATATATATATATATATATATATATATATATATATATATATGTATGTGTATATATATATATATATATATATATATATATATATATATATATATATATATATATATATATATAAATTTTAGTATTTCCCTCTCACAAAAGTGGGTAAATTACAACAAAACCAAAATAAACAGAAAATAGCATTGTATTAGAATTAGCTATCAGGTAAACCGTGTATATTTTTACATATTGTTTTTTGTTATTATACATTTTTTATTATTAGTATCAACCCAGATACCCATTAATAACCAAGTCTGAGTTTTGACCAACAATTTCCACATGATAATGACTGTTACTGGTCATTATTTTCATAATTACATGGCATTAGTTAACACTCACCTGTTATTATCACACTATTACCATGTTACCATGTTATAACAGCGTTTGGATTTGTAATTCTTGCATGTAACCCTTTGAAGCATCTGCAGGCTTCATTTTGTCGACACAGGATTTATTGTGCCATGCTTCTTGCATGTTTGTTTGCACTTTTGTGCAGACTTAAGTGGGATGGTACTTAGCAGCATCTGGGGGGCCATACTTTGTCAGGCCAAGTTAATGTAGCTGTTCCATCCTAACTGACCTACTGCATTAATTATTGAAAAAGCACATTGCTGGCCTCCTCCTCATCATCATCCTCATCATCCTTCTTACTGCATATATCTCTCATTATTCTGCATTGCCCCATCCTTTCCCTTCTTTTGTCACATATTTCTTTTTTCTTCCAGCCTTTCAATTATTGTTTCTTAGCTTCTGCTGCTCAGTTATCTCTTCATCATCACTTTCGCTGTTTATTGGACTCCGCTCTTCCTCCTCATCCTCATCCTCCTCCTCCTGTCGCCGGCATGACTCCTTCTCCCAACCATTTCTCGAAATGTGTCAGTTCGTTCCTCATTAGCCTGGATCTGTACGGTTCTCTCCACACTTTCATATTTTCTTAATCTGATTGCTGTAAACAAAAATGAAATTTGACATGAAATAGCATGTGACTGTGTGTGTGAGAGAGATAGAACGAGAGAGGTAGTGTTATACTGTCTTGGTTTGGTGGTGTATTATTTATTGGCGTGCTGGCTCATGAGCAAAGCTATATTTTGAGAGGGCCTTTGTGCATGTGTGTAGTAGTCTGCATGCATGTGGGCGGAATGTGGAACTGTACATAAAGTTCACTATATTTGTATAATTGATGTACAATGTCATCAGTAAATCTCTAGGTATGTGGGTTATAATGTGGAAATGTGTGTGTGTGTGTGTGCATTTTATTTGTGCATTATTCATACGCGATATTCTTGGTGGACTTGTGTGATTTGATGAGAAGATGCAGGTCTGTGTCAACGTCTCTCTTCATGCTTCATAATTCAGCAACCACAAGCATCTTCCCCCCCTTCACCCCTCAGTGTTCTTCTAAAAAAACCTCACATTCATTCTAATTCTTCCACTTACCCTCTGTCCTCTCCTCATCTCTGCTTCACCGTAATATGACAGCGTTTAAAAGGAGGTGTATGTGAGTTACAGCACCATGACAGGTGTTATATTAAACATGTTAAAAGCATGTTACGGACATGGACAGTATGACATATGAGCACTTGCCTCCATCCTGTAGATCTATCTCTCCATCCCGTCCGATATAAGGGTCATAGTGTATGTACACTTTTCACTGCTATTTTAAGAGAAAGGACTTGAAGGGTTTGTTTAATTTAAAAATGATCAGAAACTATTTGTGTTAGAGCTACATTTCATGCATGAAACCTCAAAAACAAGACAAGTATCAGAACAAGAAGTAAGCACAGGTCTCATCAATTACATGCATTCTGATTATTTCATCTACATTAGTTGCATATACTACTGTATAGCCACAGTTCTAGCAATTTTACCTCTTAAGCGTTTAAGAATACTTCCTATGTTATTTATCAAGTTACATCTTTGTAACTGAATATGTTTTTTTGTATCTATTTGCCTCTCTAGCTACAGTGCTGTGAATGTAATGTATATGTAATGTTTCATATATTACATTTGGTCAAGGTTAGCTGTGCATAATCACTGTTTTCTCTTTTTTTTGCTGATCTTGTGCAGTTTCGTGTTTATAGATGATTTCTTATAGACCCGTTGAGATACGTAGGAGCATTTTTTAGTTATGCATGAGAGAAAGTGAATGATAATCTAACCCTTGTTTATTAATCATATGTTTCTGTGGGTATAAGACTCACTTGTGAGTCTGTGTCATAACAGTGTGATACTCAACTGTCATATTATTGTGATATAGTATGAATTTTCTAAAATATTAGATTCTTGATAGGGTTTTTTGTGGTTTCTAAAACTCCCAACACCCATACCAATATTTACTATTACAGTGGATATGATAAATGCACATAAATGTCACACTATTCTGAGTGCATGAGAAAGTGCTCAGATTTTATGCATATGTTCTGAAAGTTATCAGAGTTGTTAACAAAATTGGTCCTGTATCAGTATAAGACGACTATACACTGAGTCTTGTATAAACCAAGCTCCACAGCTGAAAATTCTTCACTTGTAAATGATGACTGATTTACGGATGCAAACATTAACTTATGCAAAAAAGGCCTGTAAAAAATAAGAAAATTTAACTCATTATTGGGTTAAAATGTCTTATTTCAAGTAAAACTATCTACCCGTGCAGTAAGAAAATTGCACTTGTCAAGTTTCTTTAAAACAAAATTAATAAAATAAGTAAATATTATCTAAGGGTTATAGAATGTTAAAATTGTTATTTTGAGCAGAATATACTTGTTTCAAGTCTTCATAGTGAGATTTTTTTTTATCTATGGTAAATATATATATATATATGTGTGTGTGTGTGTGTGTGTGTGTGTGTGTGTGTGTATGGTCTTATGAAGATATAATGACTCAATAGATATGTATAGGCAAAACTGCATAAAAAAAGTAAAACTTTCTTTCAGGCAAACAGTGTTACTGTGTCTGCCATATTCATCCCCCAACAAGGGAGCTTGTTTTATTATAAACATTGCTTAAAATTAGTTGTAATATCTAAGTGGGTTAGCTCAAGATGAAAATTCTTGGAACAACTCAAGGAACCTTAATGACATTAAGTCTCAATAAATAAATCTAAAAACGATCTTTCAAGATAAATATTCCAAATTCAAGTTAATTTATGTTAAGCCAGATGTTCCTTTTTTTTGCAGTGAAATGAATTCACCAAACTCCAAACCAGCTCATTTACATCCCTTCCAAGGATTTGTTTTATAGGTTCCACACATTCTGAGCCGGTCGTGGTTGGATGGTGTTCAAACGGAGCACATTTCCTCACTTTTAAGTCCATGGGTCACTCTACAATAACCTGCCTCATCTTAAAACCGTAAACTCTGAGCCTGCTCCCTGACCTCTGAGTTGTTAAGCCATGAGATACGAAACAAAGATTTTTAATAACAGCTGATCAGAGTTAGTTCAGTCAACTCCGAGTATGTTCACAATTCACCATGGCAACTGGGGTCCTAAAGGCAGAGCTGCCATTTTAATTCAATGGATATAAAAAAGAAAAGCGCATACATGCATGGAAGTGTTTTCAGACTGTGTGCATTTGTCTTGAAAAACTATTACCAACTGTGACCAATAAAGAGTCTGGATATGGTAAAAAATTTTTTTTAGTCCTTCTGATATTAACAACTCATTCAGCGCTGACCATTCAGTCATTGTATAACATTTACTTGCTTAATGGATTATATTGATTCAGCTCTATCTTAACCTTGCAGAAACAAAACATAGGACGCACCAGCAGATTATAAGCTGTTCAAACTCAGTTATTACATAAAATAGATGGTGTTTCAATAATCTTAAAATCATGAGAAATGAGCAGCATGTAGCGTCAAATTATACACAAGCTACTACTTATTTAAACAGTAACTCAAGCTGTACTCTGTAATATTTATGTGAAGCTGAATTTACCCATAGCGCGACTCTGCACATCAGGGCAGAGCTGAATATTTACTGATCATATGACTAGTACCTGTATGACCCTTTTAGTATTTCAGTCAAACAGAGTACACAGTAGTCTGTGAAAGCTGCATGTCCTGACTGGTTTCGTCTGCCTAAATGTGCATAATGGAACCTTGTTAACTCATAAAAAAAAAGAGAATGGAAATGCATATTATTATATTCAGTCTGGGTGAATCTGTGATATGTAGTTTGTGAACACGAGAGCAGAAGTTGTAGTTTAATTCATCACTACAGCATCAGAACCATGAAGTTGGTTGGAACTTAAGTAACAAGTTATTGACAAGCTATAAAACTGAGTGTGATGTCCCAAACTTAAACTCTAATGCATTTATATGGATGATGCATGTGTCCTTGGTTTAGACCATGGGTCAGCAACCTTTGCAATCATGTGACAATGATGGATTTTTGTTTGTTTATTTGTTTTTTGTATTTTTCAGGGACGACATCGTTGTGGAACAATTTGTTTTCAGTCCATTTTATTTGTAGCTGCTACCAGCCATCTTTTAGCACTTTACAAAAGGCCAGGATCAGTTACTTTAGCTGATGGTTAAATGTTCACTATGTCAGAGTGTGAAAGGTGGTTTTTCAATAACAATAAGAATCACTTCAAGTGAGTATAAAAGCCTTTTGCTGCAAAATGGGCATCAAACACACTAATGGAGACATTTTGTTTCCATAGCCGTTTCTATTGCTTGATATTTCACCTTGCCTACTGCATTGTAATATGCAATCTGGCAAAAAAAAAAAAAAAAAACCCACACACACTAATATTTGGTCAGACTGCATTTAACTTTTTTATAAGTTTTTGCAATGTTACACCTTTCTCTTGACACATAATGTTGCTGAACACTAGACCTGACCAACTGAATCAACCCCAGATCATAACACTGCCCCCACAGGCTTGTACTGTAGGCACTAGGCATGATGGGTAATCACTTCATCCATCTCTCTGGACCATCACTCTGGTATTGAGAAGACAAAGAATCTAGGTTTGGAGAATGAACAACTATTTCACTGGGGCAAATCCACCTCTTTATCCACCTCTGGAACAGGGTCAAACTGGACTTATCAGACCACATGACCTTATTCTATTGAAACACAGTCCAATTTGTATTCTCTGGCCAAACTGATGGTTGTTTAAGAAATGAGAAGCTCCTCACTGCATCAGTTAAAGCAGTGTTTTTCAACCTTGGGGTCGGGACCCCACGTCCCAGCCAGCATGTCCATGTGGGCCCCAGAAGGGTTACAATTGAGCTGCATATAAGGGTCCCATTTGGGTTTGTCCACAGTTTCCATGGTGGCCCCACATGTGTTTGCCCATATCAGAATCAGAGACCTGAAAATCTCACATTATTTATTCTTCACAACATTTATCCCACGATATTTATCTTTCATGTCATTTGCACTACTTAAATTCTATGTTTTACAAATATCTTAGTTTGCAATACTTTTTATTTTTTAAAGTAAATAACTGTGCCTTTTACTGATATGTGTTGTTGTTTTACTGATATTTGTTGTCTGTCTATAAATTCTTGCGCTGAACCTGAGAGCTCTACCTCAATTTCGTTGCACTTGGTACAATGACAATAAAGTGATTCTGATTCTGATTTTGATTTTGATTCTGATTCTGATATGGGCAAACACATGTGGGGCCACCATGGAAACTGTGGACAAACCCACATGGGACCCTTATATGCAGCCTAATTATAACCCTTCTGGGGCCCACATGGACATGCTGGCTGGGGTGGGGTCGGCTGAAATTCAAATGGGGTCGCCTGAAATTTCTAGTAATTGATAAAAATAAAAAAAAATAAAAACTTACTAATAAAAAATATATGGTGAGTTGAGAGAGACAATCACATACATAAAAGACATGACAAACTGTGAAGCTGAAAGTGAAGCACTGTGGTACTGTTTATTTGTCAAATGTTCATTGTGGTCAGTTTCAGATGCTGCAGCTCTTTCATAATTCATAGTTTGAGTTCTTGTTTGTTCAGTATTAATTGTCAGCCTTGTAAATCCAAGCTGGACTGACTGTACATATCCTGACCAAGGAAAATAAAATTCTCACTTTGTGCAGTAATCTACACCTGGCTTCTCTGCCTCTGTCCATAATAATATACATTATATAGTCTAAATGTGGTCTAAAATTAACGTTTATTTGTAACATTGTATAGCAAACTATTACATGATCAAAAACAAATTAATGTTAGCAAAAAATAATGTCTGGGGTCACCAGAAACTTGTGATGTTAAAATGGGGTCACAAGCCAAAAAAAGTTTGGGAACCAATGAGTTAAAGGGTTAAAGAACTTTTATTAATCACTGTATTAACAACACAGTGGAAGGATCTGAGTTAAAACCAGGTGAGTAAAAGATTTTTTTTTTTTTACCTGCCTGTGCACATTACAACATATTGAATAGTAATCCTTATATCTCATTGGCTGATGCACTGCCCTACAAAAATACAGTGGCTGGTTTAACAGTGATTTACATGTCCTTATGTCCTTGTGAAGGTGTAAGTGGGCGTCTGTGCATGCCAGTAATAGTGCTTCTGCGTTATCTGGGTGAAAGGAGGGATTGTGCCTGTTGCCTCACAGAAGGAGACACCTATGCAGTCAGAAACACACACACACACACACACACACAAACACACAGAGAGAGAGAGATGGAAACAGTGAGATAGTTCTTTTTGAAGTACAATTTCATCCTCTCTCCTTCCCACTTTCCTCCCTTTTTGTGGCAGTAGAGGGAGGGGAGTTAAATCTCTGCAGGGCCCCCTTTATACTCGTGATGGCCAGAACTGAGAGTTTTTATTTATTTTTTTATTTTTTTGTTAAAACTGAAGGACAATCCTAGACACAATGTAAGACTTATACACATTTTCAGAAACATAGTCACCTCTACACGTGAGCGTTTGTGGGTGGCTGAGAGACGGGAGCTGACAGCTGATTCTCCATGTGTGTTTACGAGAGCTTTGATGTTTAATGTGTCACATTCTTTGATGCCCTCGGTGGAAGGGGTGTTAGACTATGTATGTGTGCATGAAAGAGAGACAGGGGGATCTTGCGAAGAGGTTTGATGTTTGTGTTACTCTCGATTTTCTCCCAAGACTCCCACTCTCATGTTCCTGTCTCTTATTCTACTGTAGATACATTTTCAGGTAGATGTTAACATATGCTATATTGATCGTATATGGGGCTTTTAGTTTTTGTGTTTTTTTGTTTTATTCTTCTTTATTTTTTGGGCAGAATGGTTGTCTTTAACCTTTTTATGGTGACTTTCAAATGATTTCTTCACTACATTTAACCTTTGCAAAGTGATTCCGTCACCATTTATTACAATATTACCCTCTGCATTTTGCATTTTTCTGTAAAATGCAAGTATTTTCCAATATATAGTTTACTGATCATGTAGATGTTCAAAAAGCACAAAGTGAATTCAAAGGTTATTATATAAAAACAGAGAAAACTGAAGAAAAAGGGACATTTTTTTTATAGCAAAATATATTAACTGAACAGAAAAACAAGCATCTAAAAACCTCCACCGTTTGTCAAATTACATGTTTATCTGTCTTTAAACCTTTTTTTGTAATTTATCAATATTAATCATAGTATTATCCTCTGCAGTTTGTATTATTCAGTGAGAAGCAGGTATTTTCGTATATTTATTTTTCTGATGATGTGGATGTTCATAGAAGCTCAGTGTAAATTCAAAGACTATTATATCAAAACACATAAAACTGAAGAACAGGACATTTTTAGCTAAATGTATCAATAACTGAACAGAAAAACAAGCATCTTCCTATCATTCATAAAACTATTTGAATGTTTTATTTGTAAATCAAAACTGTAGAAGATGACAGTGTTTCCACGTTCACTACAGAGCCTCTAAACATCCAAATAAGTCATTTCTGTTGACCATGAAAAGATGAGAAATTACCCTTTACATGCATTCATAGGATTAGTTTTAAAGTTACTAAACATTTTAGATCAGCAGTAGCATTCCAGTATCATGTATTTTGTCATTTGTCTTAAATAATGTTTCCATCCAAATGTATCCCAAATTTAAACACAATTCTTAGAAAATCTGCAGAAGAAAAGGATGTTTATTTGGATATTAGGAGTCCCCATTCACCATCATAGATTAAAACCTTGGCACTTAGATATAGTTTTTCTGAAAATAGTATACTACCTGAGCTCTTCTGAGGGAGTGAGAGACCTAAGAGGTATTTTGTCAAAAAAAAAACCTGAGGGTGACAGGAGCTTTTGCCCCTGAACCAAACCACTGGTCTGGATCATATAACACTTTCAAACTCCTCCACAGTTTGTCAGATTTTATCTAACATTTATTTCTGCAGCTCCTCAGATGTGGTGATGCTGTTTCACATCCAATGAGGCTTTTGTATTTCTTGTATTAAGTCAGTATCATTATATTACAGTTTCTTCATTTGTCTCACATAATTATTTGCATTATCTGTTTCCATTACACTTATTACACCACTCCCCGAAGGGGAGGTAAGGGGTATTGTAGGTAAGGGGTATTGTTTTTGATTGGGTTTGTTTGTTTGTTTGTTTGTTTGTTTGTTTGTTAACACTCTAGCAGCAAAACTATTGGTTGAATTCATACCAAATTGGGTTTACAGATTGCCAGTGACCCAGCATAGAGATGATTACATTTTGGGAACAGAAGGTCAAAGTTCAAATTTTTAATGAATTTTTTAAATCTTTTATCTTCTCCCATTCAGTTCTAATGGGCAAAATTTCACACGTCTACAAATTAAAGACATCACTTTTGTTTAAAATTCACTTCAAACTTGACACATATAGAGGAAATTGCTATGCTGACATCACCATACGCATAGACATAATGACATCAGCTGGATCCATGCCAAAATAAACTACAATACATGTGAGGGGTTTGTTGTGCCTGGCAACACATTTACCTTTCATCAACCAACTTTTCCATCTCCCCAAAATTTATGCTTCTTTGCAATATTTTTTTGTGTTTTTACCAGGTTTTTCTTTGCTAAAATTGAAAAGGTGAATGAAAACAGCTTGATGGAAAAGCACACACCTTTGTGTCCACTTTTTAAATGATGCTCTGAGGTTATGCTGAAGAGGTAGTCCATCTACTTCATTATTCCATTCACTTCGTGCACCCATTCCACTGGGAAAACAGCTCCAGAGCATCATGCTACTACCAGCATGCTTAACATTTGGTACAGCTTTTTTATTTGAATTCCTCACTTTTGATTCCCCAGACATGCCTCTTTTTATCCATTCAACCTTCACTTACACTCAGAATATATACTGAGGTTAAGGCATAATTTTCAATATAGCTGAGTAACACAAAAAGTTCGTTATAAAAAATTTAAAATGCTCCTAGGATAGAGAGGAAGTGAGTTAAAATTCTTTCTATAATAAGTTGCCCTGGGTAACTGGGGGGAAGAAAAATCAATTGTAGTCTAATCTGACTGTTTAACTGTCCTCCAGGTGGCTTTTTGTTTCTCCATGTGATCACTACACAATTTAGTTGAGCTCAGAAGTGTCAATTATTGATTTTCTATCTCGGACAGAAAATGTTCAGATCGTTGCAGTTGACAGTGACTCTGGTGTCTCAGCAGCTCCCAGTTCGTGGTCGGCTTGTGCTGTTGCGGTTCTCTGGTTTTTCCTGTCCATCCAAATCAATTTCCTGTCAGCTGAGGGAGACAGATTGGATCTTCATCGAGGCCTTGGCAATGTAGCTCCACCTCCAAATTAGTCCTGCATCGCCAGACCAATACCCACACACAGCGCCAACACTGGAGAAAAGTCTGGCTCAATCGATTATCATTGTGGAAAAGGAGGAAAATCTGTGGCTAGTTTGGTTAGTCATTTAACCAGTCACTGTTGTCTTGGCAGCGCTAAGCTAAGGACACAAAAAAGGTGCATTTGCATAGAGTGACATGAGGGATTGTTTTGGCAGGAGAAGGCTTGTCATTGGAATAAAATGTTAAATCCCCACAAAAGAAAACACTAAGGGTGACAAATGATGATTATTTCCATTGTTGATCAACCTTTTAATTATTATTTTTCTTTGGATAATCATTTAGCTTGACCCATAAAATGTCACAAATTTACAGTAATAAGAATAATAATAGCAATAATAATATACTTGAAAATCATTGAGGGTTGACTATCGGTGGTAATGACCTAAAACACAAGTAAAAGATACAGAATAAAAACTAGAAAAGCACTCGGAGAGCACAGACCTCCGCCAAGGCAGATCAGTCCCCTCCCCGAATCACCACCAAAATTTTATCATTTGTTTCTTGTGCCAGTATCAACATTTCCTGAAAATTTCATCCAATTTCATCCCCCCAGTGCATCACATGTGTCTTATTTGGATGTTCAAAGGCTCCGTAGTGAATATGGAAACACTGTCATGTTCTGCAACACTGATTCACCAGAAAAACCAGATGATACTGATTGTAAATGCTTGTTTTTATTTTCTGTCAATTATATGTTTTGCTGAAAATTTCACTTTTTCTTCTTCTTTCTTCTTCTTTTCTCAGTTGTTTGAATTTACTTTGGGGTTTTTGTAAGCCTATATAATCACTAAATTATATATTGCAACTGTAGGAACATGGCAAACTAGAAAAGCACTCGCAGAGCACAGACCATCACCAAGGCAGATCACCGCCCCCCCCCCCCCCCCCCCCCCAATCACCACCAAAATTTAATCATTTGTTCCTTGTGCCAGTATTAACATTTCCTGAAAATTTCATCCAAATCCTAATAACTTTTTGAGTTATCTTGCTAACAGACAAACAAACAAACTCAGATGAAAACATAACAGAGGTAATAAGTTAACCCTTTATAGGGCACTCATAGAAACACTCTAAATTTCAATTTTAGTGTGTTTTTGGAAGACATAACAAGACTTTATTACTTTTGTGAAGTGTTTAATAAAAAGTAGAAAATCAAGGTCAATTAAAGTACCATATTTGGTTCCTTGCCCATATGTGGCAAAAATAAATAAATAACAAAAAAAAAAGAAGTAAATATAAAAATACAACAAAAAACACCTGTAAGATGAAAGGAACATGTATTTTAGAACATTAGAACACCACTTTTAGGACATTAGACCAACATAAGTGCTGATCCAAGTGCTAATCCCTTTGAACATCATTCCTTACATTAGTACCATTACTTCATGGTACCGAACAAAGCAGGTACACTCACTGTTCATACAGAGGTGGACCTTACAGACCCTGTAGACCACATTGGACCTGAGATTGTTGACTCACTGTCCTCACTGTAACTGTTGCTGTCACTGTCTTGTAATGAGTGCGGAAATTATCAAAAATAGTCACTTAAAGGGTTAAAATGTGTAGAAAAACAGCTGAAAGGACAAAGAAAGAAACAGCACATGCAGACTGAAGATGAGTGATATGCAACCATAGATTTAAGTTAACTAAAGAGTAACGTCTTAGGCCGCGCTGTAAAAACCTCCATTTACTGGGGGCCAAAAACACTAAAATCAGTATTTTCTAGAGGGTAAAGACATGTGGGACTTTGTGAAAGGCGATCATTGAATTGAGTTTGATAGTTTCCTGTTGATTACAGTTCCTTGATCGGTTCACTACACAAAAAATCCAGAAAATATTAATATAAATAAGTAAACATATAGCATGCAAATAGCAGAAAGGGAGATGAATGTTGGCTGAAATATCCATTGGCAGACTAATTCCAATAAATGACTTCCTGTGAGTCGGACTGCTTACAGCTATGAAGAATTGTTTAACTCAGTGATCTTGTGTAAGTGTGTGATCTTTTTTTCTCAGATCTTCATGGAGCTTCTTTTGAGCACGAGTTGCTCAAAAAAACCCTTTTTTATATCGGCGCTGGAGTCCGATCACTAACATGTAGTTAAGAAGCCTGGGTGTGTTAAAAGCATTTTTGAACTTTCAACCCCATTGAATTAATAGTCCAAGTGGGAGTGTGTATTTTATATGCACTGTGTGTCAGATCTGTGATAGGGAGCCAAGGAAATTAATTGAACTCTACCATTTCTGCCAAGATGAGCAACCAAATGTCCAACTGCAGAACTTTTTAGTCCTGTATTGAGGATATGAGGCGATGTGATGTACACAAGTAGACATTACACAGGGCATTTCCAATTTTCTTTTCGGGTTAACAGCATAACCTCCACCAGAACACCTTTGACACCTCCCACAGGCGTCCTTCACAAGGAATAGTTATGATGAGGAAATACACCAAACAAGACAAAACAAGCCAAAAAAATGTCTAAGTAAATATATGATGAGTTAAAGCAAAAACACAAGGAAAAGCAAAGTCTTTCATTGATAGAGCCAAGGCTGTCACAGTAGTCAACGCATCAGCACACAGAGACACACCATGTCAGCAACATGTCTGCATGTCTGCACATGCAACACCCAAACTGTATCTCTACATATTTGTCCTTGGAGAGGTTTGTGCAGCAGACAGACAGCAAGGCACTTACACATGGCATATGGGCCAAAAACTTAACCTCTCCTGTGACATTTCACTGGCAGGCAGCCGCTCACAATATCTAATTAATGGTTGCCTGTGGGAATAGAATTCATATGAAGAGTCTCTTATGGAAAATTTGATTTTCTTTCCAGTTTTAAGAAGGACATAACATCACATAACCAAGATTTAGACGACAGGGACAGAGGGAATTCTGCTGCAAGCTATTAGGGAGGTGAAAACGCTTACACTGGCTTGAAACTATGTTAACACATTATCATCTGTTAATTTTCTGGGCACAGCTACGTGAGGTGATGGTGGAATTTTTATCTATTACATTTACTGTGTCTGGGGAGATGAAAACTTTTTCTGACTGCTATGAACTCTATGCAGGTGAAACCCAGTGAAGCACATGATGTAATTGAGCTGATTGTGTCTATAGCTCGTCTCCACTAAAATTTCCTACTTGTTTATTCATTCATTCATTTGAAGGCAGTGTACACCCTGGACATATCGCCAGTTTATCATAGGGCTTCTTTTTGTTTATTCATTTTAACCCATAAAGACCCAGTGCTACTTATGTGTCAGTTCCCAAAGGATTTTTGCTCTATATTTAACCTTTCTTAAGTGATTTATCACCATTTATTGTAATATTGTTGTCAGTATTTAGCATTTTTTGGTGTAAATCATGTATTTTCCGATATTCAATTCACTGATCATATAGATGTTCATTAAAACTCAGAGTAAATTCTTAGGTTATTATATCAGAAACAGAGAAATATGAAGAAAAAGTGACTTTTTCAGCAAAGATATAATTAATTAAACATAAAAACAAGTGTCTCCATCCACTGTCATTGATCCAACTCCATGAGTTTTACTGGTGAATCACTGTTGTAGAAGATGACAATGTTTCCACGTTCACTACGAAGCCTCTGAATGTCCAGATGGGTCATATCTGATGACCATGAAAAGATGACAAACTGTATTTTACACCAATTATTTATATGAATTGATAGGATTAGTGGATCAACAGGTATTAAACATTTTAGATCAGTAGCTTTGGTTGCCAGTGGCTGTTTGGGTCTTTATGAGTTAACCTTTATTTCATCTAATGAGCATAAGCTTGGATGTGGACTTGTCGGACCACAGCACGTTTCCACTGTTTTTCAGTCCAGGTCCAGAAAACTGAGCACGGTTTATACGTAGAATTGACAAAGGCCTTCCTTCCTGTGTGACACAGTTGCATTGCGGTTGGGTTTCTAGAAGCAGTAGTGGACTGTGTTAAATGACAATGGTTTCTCAAAGTACTCCAGAGCCCATGTGCCTACATTCATCACAGTAGCATGATGGTTTCTCATGCAATGCCGCCTGAGAGCCCAAAGGTCATGCACATTCAACAGTGGTTTCAGTCCTTGGCCTTTCAGCGCTGAGATTTCCCTGGGCTCCCTGAATGTTCTCATTATATTATGTACTGTAGATGGTGAAATGCCTGTCTTTTTCACTTTGACAAATATTGTTTTTGAAATAATCAGTTCTTCTAAAGACTAATCCCAGTCCACACTAATGCAGATATTTTTCTATTTTCTTCCACGGTTTTTATAAAAATTCTGTCCACACCACCTTTATTTTACAATATTTTCCAAAGCAATGTCAATGTTCAGACAAATCATTCTTTCTGTTCGACTTGAAAACTGCTTTAGTCTATCATAACAGAGCAGGTTAGGCTATAAACCAACGTTAACATAAGTGTGAGTATGGATTGTCAAAGTGTATTCTGGACATTCTAAAAATCTTCACTTTGGAAGGCATTTTTAATTTCTTTTTTTACAACCTAAAATGCTGGTAATGTGTTAACGAGAGGCTTAAGCATAGAAAAAAAAATATCTGTTATCTCTAAAATATCACCATTGGTGTTGACAAAGCATAATCCTTTGGAAGATACTCCTTTTATACCCCATAAAGATCCTTTTATCTGTTTCCAGTTAACTTGCTAAATGTGGAATATTTCAGAGCAGTGTATAGTTGTATATTCTATAAACTTTTCAGTCTTGTTTTGTCTCATCCCAACTTTTTTGAATGATTTTTCCAGCATCAAGGTCAAAAGTTGTTTTGTTGAAAATTAATGTTCTGCTTACCTTTTGTACACAGAATATGCAAATTCTTCTTTTTTAGCTCTTTAAGGTGTATCCAAAGTAGTTGAAGTAACTGAAAGAACAATATTGTCAAGACATTCATGTCCAAGATGAGTGTATGTAAACTTCCATCCTGCATCTTTCAGTCTCACTTAAAAGACTGGAACATGTTTGTCCTTCTCTCTCTCCCTGCAGCCTTTTCTTTCCTCCGTCTCCTCCTCCTTCTCTCCTTTTCTCTGCTGGATGAGCGTGTTACTGTCTATTTGTTGTGTCCCAAGGGGAAGAACTCAGCTCACACTTTATACAAACATAGATTCTTGCAATCATTAGCAACTTATTTCACACTTCCGTTGGAATTCATTTGTATAATAGTCACTCTGGTTTTGATAATGGCTACTGCTGCCTCTTGATCTCACGCACTGACCCCAACTTCCTTTTGACGCTGAGACTAAACGATTTAGATGTACATTGCATTGTGAATTAATGCTGGGAAACTGTTAACATTCGGAGCTACAGTATATGGAGAGTATGCTGTGATTTTAAATGAGACTGCTATTACAAAAAAAACATATTTTGCAGTTAGTGCACCACTGAAAAATTATGTTCAAACCTTAATGAGTGGTGTATTTCCTGCTTTACATTTTCAACATTGAGTCAGTTCACAGCGAGCAGGAAGAGAGTCAGTTGTAGCTCAATTAGCTTTCAAGACAATGCACGGCTGTTGTTATATGGGCTTCTGGGGGTTGGAGTGAATCAAACCTGTGAGTTATGAGGCAGTTATCTCCAACCATTAGGCCCCCCTGGTGCTAGCAGTCACTCTCTTGCAGTGGAGTCTCACTTGTTGACTGAATCTCGTTTTCTCAGTATCTCGCCCTCTCCCTCTTTTCCCATTTTCCCTCTGTAGCACTTACACTCTCTTATCTCTCTCACTCAGTCTGAATCACTGATTGCAAAATTGAAAATGGTTTTAATTCTAGCAGTTTTTTTTTTTGTTTTTTTTTTTAAGCCTGCCTTGCACTCACTGTGTCTTGCAATTAATTCAGTTCCTGAGAGATCTGCTGACTGTCTCTGTGCTGTTGGTTTGTGTGTTGTTGCAGGATGAGAAGTCCACGTTCTTCCAGTTCGGTGCAGCTCTGCAGCAGGAGGCCCTGCTCATGCTGGCCATCATGGAGGAGTATGACTGGCACGTTTTTTCTATTGTCACTTCCAAGTTTCCGGGGTACCAGGACTTTATCAGCACGTTGAAAATAACTGTGGATCACAGGTAATGAATATGCACA
The DNA here is from genome assembly GCF_902148855.1 of Sphaeramia orbicularis. Lineage (NCBI taxonomy): Eukaryota > Metazoa > Chordata > Actinopteri > Kurtiformes > Apogonidae > Sphaeramia > Sphaeramia orbicularis. The sequence goes on from NC_043957.1 coordinate 21,506,510, forward strand.
CATATAAACACCTGAGCATCAGAGCAAGTGGAGCAAATGCATCCCCATCTGCTCTGAAACTGAGCAAAGTTCTGTTTTGCTAAGCCTCTGTAACCAGGCAGCTATAGTAACCCTCAAAGACTCAAACAGCCGCTGGAAAGAAACAGCATCTATTGATCTAAAGTGTTTAATAACATTTGATCCACTTTTCTTATCAATACATGTAAATAATTCAGGTAAAATGCTGTTTCTCAGCTTTTCAGCAGCATCACGTGTCTTATTTGGATGTTCAGAGGCTCCGTAGTGAATATGGAAACACTGTCATGTTCTGTAACACTGATTCACCAGAAAAACCAAATGATACTGATTGTAAATGCTTGTTTTTATTTTCTTTTTTAAATTATGTTTTGCTGAAAATTTCACTTTTTCTTCAGTTTTCTCGGTTGTTTGAATTTACCTTGGGGTTTTTGTAACCAACTGTAGGAACATGGCAAACAATCCATATTTTCATGCAATTATACACTGATGAAAACATAATTATGAGTATTATATTGTGTCTCTAATTAGATTCTTCTCAGCTGCACACACTGAACATCTGGTCAAAAAAATTTAATTACAATAATCTACTGCAAAGTTCTATTTTTGGGTAGGTAACTACTTATATTTTCAGGAAAATGTATTTTGAAATGAGAAAAAAATTTTTGGAAAAAAAATAAATTTGAGGAATTTTATGAGTGTGAATGTTTGAAAAGTGATAAAGTGTGAGGTTGAAGCAGCAGTACCACCTCATCTACCAGATTTACCATCATCAAGATGAACTCCAGAAACTTGAAGGCCATCCCAACCTTGTACAGCAACAGGCAATAAAAAATTAACAACTGCATCAAAGACTTTATTATGCTTAATAAATACATACATCTATGCAAAATACATTTGAATATAATGTTAATATTATTTGTATGTTGTAAATATTGTAAAAACAAAATTGTATGTGATATTGACAATTGACATAAAAAACAGTTTAATTTGATATTTACTTTTGTCCATGTGTGACACTGCCATTTGTCAAAACTCTTGCTATTTAGGTGTGATAAAATATTTTTTCCTCTAACCAATTGTTAGGTTGTAAAATAAAGGGTTTAAGGTATACGCTGAATACATTTCAGGATGAAAATGTCACAGGAACTTCACTTTTGAGAACTTTGTAATTCTTGCAAAAAATAGACGTTAATTTTTAAAAATTGTTTTAAAATTATTTGAATCTAAATTTTGCCCTTTGAGTATGTTGAAGATGGCATTTAGACGTTTCCAATTATGTGTAATATTTGTCTTAAACTTGTCTAGTTCAAAAGATATGAATCAAAAAGTAGTGGGCTGTCCATCCATGATGCCCTTAACCTCGCCCTTAACACGAAGTATATGAAAAATCGTAGGAAATGAGATGAAGAGGATTTTATTATAAGCAAAAGACGTGTCACTTTTGTCCTTCATAAATTTTTATTACAACAAATACTGGAGAAAATATGCTATCTCTTGAGTTTTGGATACTGGATAAACTGGCAACAATGTTTGAGTTGAGGAGAACTGATATAGAGAGGCTGAAAATGAAGGATTTTTTATATCCTATTGTTATTCATTACCAAGAATTAGTCATAAATAAGAACAAACCAGGTACAAAAATGAGTCAGATTAGAATCAGAATAGATCAAATTAGGTACTGAACAAAGAGTCATAGATCGAGACCACGCAGAGTAAAAATACAGATGACACATAAGCTGAGACATGACTGAGTCCTTCAACATGTGGTCTGAAGTCAGCCTCAAAACAAAGACTGATCGGACTCCCCAACATTAGTGTCAACACTAATAAATTACAGGTGCCATAAGCAAGAGACATTTCTTCACAATGTTTGAGTTGAATGATGGACTTGAGTTGAATTCAGGTATATCCATACATATTCCAAACATGAAATAGCCTTTCTGTCCTTGGTGCATTCTTCCTTTTTAGATCCCATCCACTTACATTAATTTTAATGCCTGTTTCTTGACTTTTTCTAAGACATTAAATGGTATAAAAATGCAGGAAATGTGTTTTTAAGTACATTTTTTTTTCTCTGGATGAGAATTAGCATCTTTCAACGTTTGGACTCCCATTTTCATATGGACCCCGAGGCCCATACGCATGCACGCACGCACGCACACACACACACACACACACACTGTTTTCATCCTTAACCTTTATTTACAGCAGCTGACAAGATTAAGTACCTTATATCATTTAATGGTCCATTGTTACAGCTTTGTGCGCTGGGACCTGCAGAGTGTGGTGACTCTAGACGCTGTAGATGGTGACCCAAACTCTAAATCACACATTGCCCTCAAGAGGATCCAGAGTCCTGTTATACTACTGTACTGCTCCAAGGATGAGGCTTTGTGAGTGTCATTTCCTTATGTTGTTTTTCCCTATTTGTCACACACTGCCACATTTCAGTAGTGAACACAGCTGTCCTCTTTGACAGGTATATACTAGAGGAAGCTCGGTCCCTGGGTCTGATCGGAGCCGGTTACATCTGGATCGTGTCCAGCCTCACCACTGGCAACCCAGACTTTACCCCCGAGGTAGTCCCATATGTAGTAACAGGTGGCCACTTTTGAGTGGTGTGACAAGACAAGCGGTGCTTTGGATTCCAGGCTGTTGCAGGTCATCTGCCATCCCCCCTGTTCTTTTCCTCTCCTGTTATATCAGCAGCTTATAACAAATACAGCAGTTAAAGTCCAAGGCAGTCTGGAAATATATCATAGTTTGTTACATCACATATTTCATTTCAGTCTACAGAAATCACAGCCATCACTTTCTACACTGCGATGTTTGTATTTTCTTACTAAACCATTATTTCTGCCTCTAAGTAGGATGTTTGACAGCGTCACACACATTGTCTTTTCAAAATGTACAGCAGCAAGGTAGTTATTATCATAAATATGTGTATAAATAATCCCAGTATAATCAGCTCAAATGTTCCTGCACATTGAATATGGAAACATATCCATTGTTTGCTTATTTTTTGTCAAAAGCCTCTTCTTGTCTATCATTCTCCTATTCTTATCATTTATACCTGTGTTGGATTTTTGCCTATTTAAACAAATGTCTGATTCTACAGTTAGTGGCAAATTAAAATGTGAAAACAAAGTATAATAGAGTAGACTGGCAGACTAGCGTGCCAGAGTTTTTTGATGTTTGCTCAGTCTGGTTTATGGAGATAAAGTTTGTGTGCTTTTTAGTTCGTCAGAATATGTTTATTTTGACAGTTTGAGGTGCAGGCAACACCTGAATGAACAATTTCTTTTGTGGACTGCTCACAGTTTATTTAATTCCCAGGCATGAATTATTTCAGGAAGGTACAGAGACCCAATAAATCATCTGTTTGACACCTTTGAACGATGCATATGGATGTGTAAAATTGGGGGGCAGGAAGTCAAACTGAAATTAGATTGAATCTTAACACACCATGTGCAACCTTCTCTCAGATTTCCTCAACTTTTCACTCAGGTGTTTCCCCTGGGTATGATCTCCGTGTCCTATGACGACTGGGAGTACCCGCTGGAGACACGGGTGCGGGACGGGGTGGGCATCATTTCGTCTGCTGCGACGTCCATGCTGAGGGAGAAGGGGGAACTACCAGAGGCCCAGAGCAGCTGCTACAGCACGGCATCAGACAGGAGCCCAGGGAAGCTCCCACCTAGTGCCCTACGCAGGTGTGTATGTGCATGTGTGCAGGTGTAAGAGGATCAAGGTCTAGGGACTTGCATAACTCTGTTTGTCTTTGTAGCTGTGTGTTCAACAGCCTTACATAACATTTTTAATGCACTAATGAGAGGGGTACAAGGCAGAAAGGAAGCAGAGATGACAGCCACATTAAAACATGGTGATATCTAATGACATTAACACTATTAGCTGTTGTGTACATGGCTGCTCGATTGTATAAAGTCACAGCGTAGTAACCTGACAGAGAGTTGAACTTACTGAGGGCAGACGTCCATGTCACTGCTGCCCTCTGTTAACTACAGCCAAATGTGGATCCACCATGTGTGTGCATTTGTATTTCAGTGTGTGCTGCTTCCTTCGCATGAGTGGACCCACTGTCATTAAGTCTGGATTAAAGCAGATTTTACTTGCTTTGTTCTCTCTTTTTTTTTTTTCTTGTTGCATAGTTCTGTGGGTGGCACATACCGTTTGTGTTGGTAGGTGTGTGCGTGAACATGTGCACATGTGTACATATGTATACCAGTGTGCACTTTTCTCTGAAGTCTCTTTGATAATATTTCAGTGAAATCCTTCCAATTAGAGAGGACAAATGGACCCACACACCCGTTTATATCCTCTGAATACGCACATAGGACCTGTGAAAGGTTAAATATGGAAGATATGAGTGTGTTCATGTTATGTTTTTGTTGGAGTCTGTTTTGTGCTCTGAGCCACACATGTCTTGATGGCAGTTAACTCTATCCCCTCCTCTCAGTTCTCTAGTTGTAGCTCCTTAAAACCTCACCCCAGTTCCTTTCACATAAGAGGTCTGATCGGAGGAGTCGAGGTGAGGACCCGCGGAGAAAAGAGCGAGGAACCAGGTGTTTTAACAAAATGAGACATGTTCACCTCTAGGCTGTTTAAATAGGTGTTGGATAAATGTGACGTGTGGAACAGCTGCATCATCAGTCTGCTCTTTTCTCACAATCTACAGCTGTATTTTCTGATCTGTCAGATGAGTGTTCATGTAAACTTATGATTAAATCATAATTCAATTCATAATGTGTCTGCAGGTGATGAATGGATTTTTTTTTTAACACAGACAAGTTCAAATATCTATTTCAACTTCAAGCTGTCTTGATCCTGCCATGGTTTGTACAACCCAGATGTGTGTCATGACTCTTCTACACATCACAGATCCAATCGGGAAAAAAAAATGTACACAAAGCTCCTGTTGTTAGCCTCTTCAGTCTTCATTCCTCTGGTTCTCCATGTGCATATTTAGGACGTTCTTTTTAGGAAGCACCTTTGAGATGATGCATGAAGATCAATATCCAGATCACAATCAGCACTGAGGAGTCAAAGATGTAAAAAATAGTGAACTAGAGCCTTATTGTTAAACCCTGCTCACCCCAGAGAGTGGGGGTATATACAGTAGATATACCAGGACTTCTGTCCATCCTTCTTTTCATTTGTTGATCCGAGATTTTTGTCCAACAGATCTCTTGGACACTATTGACTTGATTCTTTTCATTTTTGACACACATGTTCTTTTCATATGCCTTTCTCCCAATTTTTGCATTTTTGCAAATTTTTTAAACATTTTTGAAAAAATTGGAAGTTACGACTCAAACTACATTCCCTGGGTCGGCAGGGTATCAGTGAGCAGGAGGGGCAAAGTGTTGTGCAATCAGGTGGGTGTATTAGTAAGCGCTGTGTAGTTTGTCACTTGTTTGTAAGCTAAGTTTAACACTGGATAAGTAATTACTAGGGGTGTAACAAGATCTCGTGCCACAAGATCTTGCAAGATTAAATCGTGACAATATTTCTCGTTATCCAAACTTCTAGGTAGGAGGAAGGTGAGGTACATTGCAGTACTTACAGAGAACCCCCCACCCCCATGCGGTCCGTGCGTACCTCATAATTTCACTCTGTAGGTGCGCCTGGAAATAATAAACAGCAACCGAGTGACAGACAAGACACGGACAATATGTAAGCACTGTAAGAAAATAGTACCGAACACCGCAGCTAACATGAACACTATGCAAAGACACACGCAGAACCACCACGGCTCCTTCTCAATCCGCTGCACCTGTGATTAAAACGGCTAAAGGCCAGACAACACTGACAGATGGCTTTGCACCTAAACTCCCAGAGTCAAACACCAGAGCCACGGTAATAACGAGAGACATCAGCGTTTTCATTGCAGCTGATATGAGGCCATTTTACAATTTTGCATATATTGTTTGCACTTAAAAAAAAGACATATTTAATTTTATTTGTGGAAAGAAGTTCAACAGTTAAAAGCTCATGCTTATAAAATATTTCTAAATGCACCTACATTGTTTTGTAACTGTTAAATAAAAAAAGTCTGTTTGTCCAGTCATATATTTTGTCATTTTAGTTTTTTTAAAAGTAATGTGAAATATCGTCTTGTCTTGTTGTCAATCTCGTGAACTAAATATCGTGTATCATCTCATCTTGTGAGCTGAGTGTATTGTCACACCCCTAGTAATCAGATAATTTTACAAGTTGCACCTTTAATCTGCAGGCACTGCGTCACAAAAACTTGTAAAGGAAGCACAAGTCTGTTTTTCCATGAAAATCCCTATGTTCACTCCAGTGCTCACTTCTGCTCCTCTTCATTAGATCAGGAGTGGCATCAACTAGAACCAACAAACAAGCAAAACCCAGATTCCAACACAGACTTATTAAAGCACTCAAACATGAATTCATCATCCATCCAAATACATCCAAGAACAGATGCAAAGCTTGCACAGGGGAAAAATGCCCATCTTTTAGAACTTGAAGAACAAAACACATTTTCTCCATATCATTTTGTTAATTCTTAAGATGGATGCACAAAAATCTAATCCTTCTAACATATTCACTCAGTCACGATACCTACAAAGTTTCATAAAGATTGATGTGTTCATTTACACATTCAGAAACCTATACGCCGTTAACTGAAAACATAAAGGTCAGGTTATAAGCTCTCCACATCTTTGATAACATAACAAGCAGCCTCATTAGAATGAGAGCTGAATCATGATTTCCACTATTATGTCGTTATTATTCCATTTTTCTTTCTTATTAGCTCATGATGGTATATATCAAAGCATATATAACGTTGCAGTTGTTGACAGGTTGATCCAATATTACTCAGCCCTTAATAGAAGCTCAAACTGCTTTCGAAACAGTCTTTTTCTTTCTGTCAGAGGTACCTCATTTGTCTCACTAAGTTATTAGATCGAATTTGCATATTTGTCAAAACAACTGCAGCCAATTTTTGTGATAATAAACTGACAGGTTGGATTTCCCCTACCCTGATTTGGAAGTGGTGAGGCTGTGATCAGAATTCTGCATACATTAGTCTAGATACAATCTTGCCGCAGTGTGCATATAAACAACGTGAGGTAGAGAGGAAAAAGACAACATAATCTGGCACTTAAAAGACATTATCAATTTGGCTGGATTCCCTGTCATTCTTCAAGAATTAATACCTCTGACTGTAGTTCAGCATATTTGGTTTCCAAAATGTTGTAAGTTTTTATTGAAGTCTGTCCTTGTAGTAAATTTCAAAAGGTTATTCTTTTTGATGGAAGCAGTGTACCATGCAAACCCCTAAGCTGTCACTTTTTTTTTTTTGTTGTTTTGAAAAAGATGCTTCCTGCCATAACACAGACTTTTGGAAGAGTCAACCTTCCTTCTTTATTCAAACCTTTAAAAAAAAAAAGTGCTCACACAATAGCCTTCAATAATAGAAAAATGTCACAGATAGGGGACTTTTATCTGTGAGAGGAAGGAGTTTACAATAGCACAAGTATTCTTCTCTCAGCGTCGCAGATACTTCAACCACATTTGAATTTCTAACTGATTTTCTATACAGCAATTTAGAATCTTAAAAAACATCACATGGGATCGCATCACACATAACATGAATATACATGTGAATATGAATATGAATCTACAAAGTCACTATTTTACATGCCTTTAAAACACACCAGCCTCATCCGTTTACATCAGAAATGTTTTTTTCCAAAATTGGTAACAAACCTGAAATAGGAGGAGACAGCAGTTTCCCATAATAGACTGTAACACTGTTTCCGCTATATGTACTCAGCCGTGGCAATGCACTGTGACAAGGGCATCACCTGCTGCACAAGGAAGATTTTTCAAACATAAAAATATATATTTGTCCTGACATCTCTCTTTTAATCAAAAGCTTTCGTAATCTGTACCAACAATGGCCGCCTCAGTTATATTTAGAACAGAAAATGTCTGTGTTTTGTGTAACACTGTTGATTTATATTCAATTATTTGTGTTTGCTGAGTGAGGATATACCCACAGTAGAGCCGTTTGGTGTTTCTGCAGAGCCTGCATGCAAGGGAAGCAGGGACCTTTTATTTACTCTTTACCCAGTGTGTGTGTATACAGCCCCGCTTTGAAAGAGCACAGGCCTGTTTCCAATTCTTTGTAAAAACAGATGATTAATGTACCTCTCTATAATCCACTGTCCAACAACAATATGTATACGAGTGTCGGCTCTAATACCTCTCCCACAGATGAGACACCATAAAATCCCACCTGTTTGATTTCTCATGCAATTATCATAGTTTCCACCTGCAGGGCACGCACTAAACAGGATTCAAATTATTCTCTTTATGCTTCCTGACTTCCTGTCGCAATATTTGAGTTTATGCATGACTCTCACATGGCCATGCGCCCTGCTTATAAAAATAGACAGTGTTTTTGTTGCCTTTTTTTTTTTGACTCATGCTTTTTAATAAAAATGTGATTACAACAGGCATCTTTTTACTGCATCAATCAGTGTGAGAGTTAGGGATAGGAATTGATAAGAATTTAACGATTCCAATTCCATTATCGATTTTCCTTATCGATTCTCATTGGATGAGGGAATAAAATAGTACAAACGGGTTTGTTTGTATTAACTGTCTTTTATATTTCCATGTCTGCACAGAAAATATAACATATACGGTATGCACAAATAGTAATAACAGATGACGGCGGAATGACTCTGAACGTCTCTGCCAATGCATTTGGGGCAGTTTGTCCAAGTAGAATTCGCGTTGCACATGAACAAATGGGCAGTTGATCCGATAGTGACAGGCAGCAGAACCAACCCATAAAGATGGAAGACACTAAACAGCACGTTGGCCCTCTGGATGGAAATATGAGGACAAAAAAAAAAACAAGACAGAACAGTTGTACCAAGTTGTTTTGTTTCATGTTGTTTTGTTGAAACTGTTGAAGGTATTTAATAAACATGTTTAGTGCATATATATTCCCTTCTTTCTTGAGTCTGTTTGCTCATGCAAAATGAAACGCAATTAATATAGATTAAAAATGAATGATATTTAATTGTGATTAATTGAAATTAATCCACAGCAACCCTGTGATTAATCTTATTAAAAACATTAATTGTTTGACAGCACTAATTATAACCTAACTATAAAACATTTATAAATTCTTTGTCAAGGTAGTCACTTTGTAAAGTGCAACCAAAATGTCCTTAAATAAAACAGCATATTAAAAAAAGAAAAGAAAATCATTCCCTATATTAATGAAAATGGACTAACATGCCAAATTCATATATCTATGTAAATTGGATACAATGCCGTTAGCCTTTAGCGGTATTCTATTTTAACCTGATGATATTTCTGTCTTATAGCATCATCCTACCGACCGTGTTTGACAAAGTGTCAAAATGAATCAAACCATTGTTAATAAAACCAAACACAAGGCATTGAGGAGAAAGTGTTGTCTGTTCTGGGCAGCTGCTGTCCCTTGTGTGATTTGGTCTTTTTAGTAAACTTGCTTCGACAGTCCTGCCTTCCTCCAGTGGGAATTTATACTATTATCCTGGTCTTAACGCTCCCAACATGCTCACTTCCTGAAAATTGTTTTACTGCAGAGTATATTCTTAATCCCATATCGCTTGTGATGCTGCTTCATTTCCTCCTCTCTGCTGCTTTACTTTAGCACAATGTGTAAATGTTTCAGCAACGGATCTGTTTGCGTATGCAGGATAACTGTAGTGAATAAGAGAGTGAGGGCAGTCGAATTGCACCACTGGCTTGTCTTTCAGGCGTATATCTGTGAAGAAATCAATGCAGAATGTTGATGGGAGAGATATGTGGCCTCTGACTCCTCCACCTACACACAAATAGATGCACACAAACACTGAGGCGGGCATGCACACACCAGTGGGTGAACACAGCATTGATTTGAAGAGGATACTCTTGCAGTGATTACACAGTGCTTAACTTGTTATTTCAAACATATCTGCTCTTGTGCATAAATACTTACAAACACTCAAACAGATGCAAAACAAAAGCAAATAACAGCTCTCCGTTCTCTCTTTTTTTTTTTTTTTCAGGCACATGATGCATGTGTGGAATGAGGGCAGAGATTTATCCTTTACACCAGATGGTTACCAGGCCAACCCAAAATTGGTTGTCATCGTCCTGAATAATGAAAGGAAGTGGGAGAAGGTAACAAATGAACACAACGTTTGCACAAAGAAGCCAGGAAATTAAAAAGTCTAAACACTTTAATTAAGACGGCTGTTTTTGATTATCTCTGTGTTTGCATATACATAGATGGGCCGCTGGGAAAACGGGACTTTGTCATTGATGTTCCCTGTGTGGCCGAGGTATAACTCCTACGGGGATGAAGACGCTGATGAAAATCATCTCTCGATCGTCACCCTGGAGGAGAAACCCTTTGTCATTGTCGATAATGTGGACATCCTCACCGGCACCTGCATGAGGAACTCTGTGCCATGTCGCAAGCATGTCAAAGAGTAAGGCCACACATAAACACACATCATTTATGTCGCACCACCTTCCTTCTACTTAAATGAAGTCAAGAGCCATTTTAAAAACACACGTTCAAATAAAAATCCCCAAGTTAAACATTTCTCTTCATTATATTAAGCATCTATTTTTTTAAATGACCTTGTAAGTAGAGGGTCTATAAAAAAACAAAATACCAGTATCTCAATACATTTGGGAATTATCCTAAAGGACAAACTGATTGCTGGATAACATAAAAATGAGTGGGCCCAGTGTAGATCTTTGTAAGACTAAAGTAGATACGTTAAACTAATCAGAAAAAAAAAAAAAAAAAAGATAATATGTTTTCATTTAATTGATGAGTGTAAGTAGTTCTGACACCAGTTAACTACGTCCTGTACCACTTACACTAGCTTGCTGTTAGATGTACACTATGGCAAGGTTATAATAGTTTTGGATTTTTCATTATAGTTTAGTTTTATTTAGTTTTGACTTTTTTTCTCTAATTCAGTTAGTTTTAATTAGTTTTTAGAGCAGGTTTGCTAGTTTTTATTAGTTTTCATTTTTTTTTCTAAATGCTTAGTTTTAGTTTATTTTTAGTATTAATTTTAGTTTCATCAAGTCTTTTATCTTCCTCACCATTATATTCTCATAAATCCCAGACAAGACTCTGCTGCTTTCTCCCAACATTAGCCGCCATGTTTCCAGGTAGACCACTCTAAACCACAAGTGATGAGAAGTGACAGACCGTGAAGTGTCATATGGTGCCGCTAGCTAAAATTGCTAGAGCAAAATAAATTGATTTCATATCAGTTCAACGTTGACAAAGACGAAAACGAAGGGAATTTTGTCCATAATTTTTATACGTTTTAGTTAGTTTTATAAGTATGCAATACAGTTTCAGTTAGTTATCATTTTTTATTTTAATTATAGTTTTTATTTATTTCAGTTAACGAAAATGTTTTTACAATTCTAGTTTTCTGCATTTTGTTAGTTTTTGTTAATGATAATAACCTTGCACTATGGGCCGGATCTGCTAAGGTCCCAGTTTGTGTGTACTAATTTGTGTGTGCAGAATTTTGTGTGTGGGGTTGAACTGCGGTTTGCGGGTGATTTACTAAAATTGCTTACGTAAATGACAACAGGTGCAAAGTCTTGGAGACCACTCTATTTAAATGAGGAATCTGAACGTGCTGCTGGTGGTCGTCATGGAGACAGTGGACTGGAATGATCCAGATGCACAGAAATGTAACGTTGCAAGGAGTTTTGTCATAGAAGGTATTGCATGACTCCTTTTTGCGACTGGCCCCAAATCATCCCCTAGTTCGTTTTAAAGGTGGGGGGGCCATGGGGGTTGTTGAATTGAATGACTGTCAGGCGCACATAATTTTGTCACACTGTAGCCTAATGCCGGTGGCTATTTTTAATCCCAATCATCAGATCAAGTGGAAAAGTAGCCTTTGCTGGGAGGGTGGGGGGGGGCATACGTCTTAATAATTTTTTCTTCCATCATTCCAAAAATGTTCACAGGAGGGTGAAAAATGCCTTCTCTGTGTCTTGTTTCATCATTTTGATGTCTCCTTGCAACAATAACCGTAGTCATGTGTGCGCAATTACATATACAAACTGTTTGCGCGTCCTTTTGAGATGTGTTAAATATAGACACAGTCTCCATGAGCAAAATTGCTTTCGGGTTTGATGAATCACTTTGCGTGTGCTAAATTTATATATTTACATTTTCTCCTTCCAGCACACACACAATTAATTGCGTGTAAATGCCCCATATTACATATTCATTGTGTCAAACGTACAAACTGAATGCAGATGCGCTATTTTGCACCTTTGAAAGACGCAACCCTTGTAGGACTTGTAGCTAGTAGGACTTCACATTCCCTTTGATCAGAAATGTTATCATGATTAAAATAGATGTTTATTTCATTTGTCAACAATTATCATGTGCACGTTTGAAATCGAAGTGATAAATTACATAGTTTACTCTTAGATAAAGGCATGTGAGCAAAGTAGTCTCTTGTTGTCAGAACTATGTACACTATTAGTTATTTGAAAATCCAACAAAGGTTTTACTTCTTTTCTTATTTTTCAAAATTATGAGTAGCATCATACTTGTAAAACAGGACTCAACATTTCTGAAAATGTAATCATGAATCTGCTGCCCTTTACTTGTCCACTTCTGTCCCACAAGGATCTACACTGGGCCCACTCATTTTTATTTTATATAATAGTGACTCACCGTCTGTTTGTCCTTTAGGATGAATCCCAAATGTATTCAGCGAACACTGTAATATATGTGCATGGTAGCATGCAGACGTTAGAAGTTAACAGTAGAAATGACTGCTACTCACAAATTGTATGAGATTGAATTTATCAAGGCCTTTGTGTCATAAGATCATGTTTTCAGAATGCCAATATTTTTATGTGGCTTGACTTGAGATTTGAGATTTGCTTCCTTTTTAAATTAATCAAAGTATTAGACAAGTAGCAGCAGTCTGCTGAAGATCTCGTTGAAGTACACCCTCCTCCAGTACAACTTAATCCTGTTTCTCAAGGTTGAAGCGTGAATAATTTCTATTTAAGCCAAAATTCAACGTCAGTATGTAATTGCAGTTACATATTTAACCACGCTGTTTTCCAGCTGAGGCAGCCAAGATACACATCAGTGCTTCTCCAGATGAAATACTTATTTTGTGTTCCTTATCAGTCTTGTATGGCAGTAAAACTCCATCCCAGTTCGAATCAGTGAAGCACATACAGGAGAAGTAGTTTTCATTTGGTTCAGAGATAATCAATCAGCATACTAATACTAGTCTGTCAGTGCACACACAGACTAGTATTGTTTCTGTTAACGCTGTAATTGCAAGTGTTTGCAATTGTAGGTTTTGTTTCATTGTGCCATTAATTCAATCTGATTGTGTTTTACATTCACTGACCATGTTGCTTTTATTATATAGTTAGTAATGCTGCCTTTATTTTCCCCAGTAGTATACAGCTTGAGAGGTAATTAATGGGCCACAGTGAAGAAGTGTTGACTGGATTTTCTTCAGGAGGTTGTAATAAACAGCTGTTTTACCGATTACAAGTCTTTCATTTGTTATTCAGTGTCCTCCTCTTTATGAAGAACCAACATGTTTGTCTTCTCATCACTCAATTCTATTCTCTTGGTTGAGTTATAATTTGCTTTGGATTGTCTTAACTTTATATTTGTAGCTGATGCGCATGTGTTATTATGTCAAATAAAAAAAATAAAATCATTATTAGATTTGATTATACCTATTATAAATTGTAATTATTTAACCACTTCAATTTCAACAACTTTATTTAAGGTTGGTCATACTTTCGACAAAAAAATCACAGGTGGCCTAATAATTATTTCCAAAGTTGTATAAATATTTATATATTTTTTTTCATCCAGTCATTGGTGACCAGTCTAAGCCTACAGTGGAGGCATGTTTGGATGATGTAGTTCAGGCTGTGTTTTAACCACATGATAAACACTGAAATAAAATTAAGTCCAGTACATTAAACAATCCTATCTTCAATTCTGACTGTAGGAGATACAACGTTTTCCTAAAAAGCAATAGACTGATGCACAATATTCCCTTTCATCCCTGTGTGGTGGTGAATTTACCTACAGAAACACTGCACTCTACCTGTATTTTCTACTCTCCTGTTTGTTTGATGTTTTTGGGACATGTTTTTGTATCTTTAGGCAATGAATGAAAAAATCACATATTGTGCATGGGTGGAACAATTTAAAAACCTCACCACTGTGTTCTCTTCTCACTTGTCTTAATGTGGTGCAGTTCTGTCTGAGAGACTCATTGAATCCTCAACCTGATTCCTCTCAAACACACAGATCTCTCAGCGACACACAGCAGACAGGAGGAAGAAGAAGCTTAGGCTTTTGTTGTAGTCTTGCAGTTGTGTGGGCATTTGCATTTGTTTATTTACATTTTTGAACAAAGATGCTGTCAAACAACATTTCATCTTTCACACCTTTGTTCTTGCTAATGCCACACACTGTCTTCAGTCCATTGCTCGCTTGACTAGAATTCTCGTTTGCTGAGGTGACAAATGTTGAAGTTTGCAAACAGCCTGCAAGAAATATTACATACTTTTCCTTTAACCCTTTAACAACGGCAATCTCTCCAGCGCTGCATTTTACACTTTACAGCAGTCAAATTACAGTAACACCTCAACCGTTTTGTGCTATCCACAAAATTCAGATGGCATCGGAAAGCTGAGACCCTGAGCTTTCTGATGCTATGTAACACTGCAGCAATGTGGTACATTTCAGGGACTTCGCACCAAGGTTATTATTGTTAACGAAAACTAACGATATGACAAAAACTAGAATTGTACAAATATTTTTGTTAACTGAAATAAATAAAAACTATAATTAAAAGAAAAAAAATGATAACTAACTGATACTGTATTGTGTGCTTACAAAACTAACTAAAATGTATAAAAATTATGGATAAAACTTCCCTTCGTTTTCGTCTTTGTCAGTGTCGGATTGATGTGAAATCGATTTATTTCCCTCAAGCAATTTTAGCTGCTGGCACCATATGATATTTAAGGGTCCGTCACTTCTCGTCACTTGTCATTTAGAGTTGTCTTTTCATCCCCACTCTACCTGGAAACATGGAGACTAAAGTTGGAAGAAAGCAGCAGAGTCCTGTATGGGATTTATTTGAATTCAGTGGTGTAGAAGATGAAAGATATAAAGAAACTAAAACTAAACTAAAACGAAGCATTTAGAAAATAACGGAAAACTAGTAAACTAGTAACTAGCAAAGCTGCTCTCAAAACTAAATAAAACTAAACTATGATGAAAAATCCAAAACTATTATAACCTTGCATCACACAGGCTAAAAAACGTCAGGAAAAAATGAAAAATATGAAGCCATAATATAGATACTGATTGTTCAAGACCAAAAAACAGTTTGAGCAGATGTAAAATAATTGAAAGTTTATTTTTTCAATCTCAAAAAGTGCCATTATGGACATTTACAATTGTTTCTGATCATAAATATACAAAAAACTTCCAGAAAAACTTAAAAAAAACTTTTTTTTTTTACTAAAACACACTGTTTTAAGCATTTATTATATATAATGATGATCATTAATGGTCAGATATTGAAAGTTAAGTTCCTCCTGAAAACAAAGGTGCAAAAGAATTGGCAAAAAAACCCCAAAACATTTTCTGGCACTTTTATTGCAAAGAAAACATGAAGACACCTAGGCGGCCTGTTATAATGGCAGTCTTAAAAAGGTTAAATAAACGTGTGCAGTGAAGCCACCATTATCATCCCTGTGTTGGTTTATTCCACAAAGATGATAAGTTCACTGTATACTGTCCTATTTATGGCATAACTACTAGAAATTAAAGTAAATTCTTAAAGTCTGCATCTTTTTTTTTTTTGTTTATTTTGAAATACAGAAATAATAGCTAGGCCAGTCAAGTATTCAGAGTTGCTGTGTAATAAATACATAAACAATCCCCATCCTGAGCTGTACCTGGAGACTAAAAATGAAAAGATGCTTCATGTGGGATGCTACCCAACCTTTTGTCATCTCCCATCTGTACTACTGCAACTCCCACTGAGCTGGGCTCTTAAACTATTCTGTCCAACAGCTTAAACCCTCCAGAGCACTGCAGCCTGCCCTGTCTTCAACCTCCCTAAATTCTCCTTTGCTGCCTCCCTCTGCTCCCCCTCTACTTTTCCATTGGCCACCGGTGGCTGTTCATATCAAATTCTAAATTCTGGTCCTGACAGTCGCAGCTCCTGGGGGAGTCACACGCCCAAATCTGTGGGTTATGGTCTAGCTGAACACGCCAGCCTGTGCTACAATTGACTACTCAGCTCTCCACTCCCTGTGGCGGCTACGTCATCATTTCACCTGCCCTGGACTCTTCCTGCTTCCAAATAATGACATGTCCTTCCCTCTCCAGCTGGGGATGCAGAGTTACTCCATTTGCATATATGTGTAGCATAAGCTGAAGCACCTATGTTTTAGATAAAAATGCTTCACCCTGAACATTTCTTTTATCCTCATTCTGCACTTGTTACTGTAGTTTTAAACACATCTTTATATCTGTTTACTCTGCATCTATTTTGAGCTTTACTTTATCAGAAATAATCTGTTCAGGGTGCCAAGGATATTTTTTGTTATCTGTTATCACCTCAGGAGACACTCGATAACAGTATCAGTTAATGGAGGGGCAATGTTTCAGAACTTCATTTTACTTTATTGTGTTTCTTCACAAAATACTTATATTTTAGTTTTTCAGTCTCTCTATATCATTTTATATGTTTTAATTCTTCAACTTACCTCTAAAATATATATTTGTTTTCCCTCTTCAGCAGTATTGGGTCCAATACCTTTCTCAGCACTAAGGTTAATTATATTGTTCTTTAATTGCATAACACTTACCATATAGTTGTTTGTTCTTTATCAACTGTTTAATTATTTAAACTGAACACAAACTCTAGCTCTAACTGTAAGGTTGCCCTAACTTTGTGTAATTCTTTAATTGCATGACTGCGCTCTGTCATTTCTTGATTCCATAACATTATCTATAATTCTTTATTAAGAATTAATCAACTCTTAATTGTCTTGTTTTTGCACACTGTCCATGTCCATAGATTCAGAGTAAATTCTAATTTCAGTTTTTGATTGTGATTTTTAACAAATCATGAATACTTTCACATTGCAAACATGCAATGTCTTAACTACTCTATTAATATAAACTGTGCCTGGTGGGATACAGTGCATTTCTTTCAACAGTGACATGTCAGACAATACAATGGACTTTTTTCCTTTGAAAAACTTAAAAGACATTTTCATAGTGGCTGAAATATGTTGAAGGACTTCTCAAGTGTGTAAACAATGCAGAGATATTTCTCAAATAGTAAACTTTCTCAAAGATTCTTTGACATCCTTGGTTTTGCTCCAATTATCTACTTTAGACTGTATGGACACCTCAGTAGACATGTTCTGCATGACAAGACAAGATATCTTTTATTCCTATTTGCTAATTTCTGCAATTAAGTCCATATCTAAGCTCATCTGTGCACAGCTGGTTCAGAGTATAGGGAAAAAAAAGTCATAATTTCTGCTGGTTTGCTTGTCACTGTGCTATGGTTGATCAACAGCCTAAAAGCAAATCCATGTTGTCTACTCATGACTGGCACCATTATTGTTGTCATTTCAGTGAAAATTTCTACCCAGACACTAGAAAATAACTATAATTACTCATCATGGCAAAAAAAAAAAATTGTTCTGGAGAATCAATAGGCTGGAATAGACAAAGGTAGGGTAATTATTGCTAGCTGCAGTGAAATGCAAATAAATAAATAAATATTCAGCCACCCTCTTTGAAGATTTATTTATTTTATTTTAAAAGCAGAGTGTTGTAAAGAGAAGGAGTCAGAAGGAGACCAAAATAAAGGAGATGCTGCACAGCATCTGTAAGACTCAGAGCTGTGTGGTCATGACCACATGACACTATAGGTACGCACAATTAAACGACTCATGGCCACACATGGGGAGTTTAACTTGTGACCTGACCCGAGACCTCGCAACCTCGATCTGAAGCAATTATCACAGAAGTGTGAGCGGTCCCAGGCCAAGATGACTAGTCTTCTCCTAGGCTTTCATTTCCATTACATTTGCCGTTTCTCTGTCCACCCATCCATGTGTCCATACATAAATCCAACCATCCATAAGTGCCTCGTTTGACTCACACGTTATTTACATTTCAGTTGTGGGTTTATGTTTTTCTAAAAGTGCGACTGGATTTAAACAGATGTACTGATGTATGTGGACCTCAGGGAGTCCATTGTTGTCCCTGTGTGCGTGTGACTATGTGTGCATACGTGCAAATCTATGTTTACTTAGTGACATAAGGACATAGAAAGGGCTCAGCTGGGAAGAGCTAATGTATACAGCATGTGTGCATTAAAACACCTGGGGCACATACTGTATGTACGCAGACTGTGTGTGTGTACTATACACACTCTATCCCTCGCTCTCATGCACACACTGAGCTGACTGCTGTTGAAAGATCTTTTAATGCTTTGATGTTTCCGTTCTTTGACAGTCATTCTCTGTGTTCTCTGTGTGTGAATCCCCCAGTTCTTTATGAACTTTCTCCTGAATTGGAATCAGCTAAAATGGCAAGTGAAAAGGTCACAGAGTTACTGTTCCAAACCATACAGGCTGCATCAAAGATGGCAGACATGGGAACGGAATTAACTTTTCATGGAATTGCTTTGGAAAATACTGGTACGGTTTAATAGATGATGAGAAACATTTGATCCAACAATTCAGTTTACCTCCCTGCTCCATGATCCTCAGGGATAACTGTCAGAAAAGTTTACTTAAACATCAGTTTCCATCCCATGCATGCTGCCTGTATGACCGGCGGTGTGTGGAGGTAGATCGCAGGTTTTTAAGATGTGAGGACAGGAGGAGAGAAACAGAAACGAGAGTACAGAGTGGTACAGAGGGAGATGAGGGGAAGGACAGCTGATATTTTAATCATGTGGGTTGGTTCTTCTGCAGAGCCCGGCTCTATTTAAAGCCCGGCAGCATCTGCTCAGTAGCCCTGTGTTTTCATCTGGTTTGGTTAGTTGGCACTAAGGGGAACACACATACACTTTCTCACACTGACACACACACACACACACATACACACACACACACACTAAGAGCTTTCTCTGCCCTTCAGCAGTATTTATGGTTACTCTGCACTGTCATAATTCTACTTTTACAGTTTGATGGAACCACCAGATGTGGAGCGTGGAGGCAGCGATCATACAGTTATATTCACACTTTACATACTGGCTTTTGTGACACTGAAACGTCCTCCAATATATTAAAAATGTGACCTAATTGTGATTGTGTTTCTGTGTGTTACAGTAACAGCACATCAGGAGGGGCCTACATTAAGCAGTGCTGCAAAGGATTCTGCATTGACATTTTGAAGAAGATAGCCAGAAATGTCAAGTTCACGTACGACCTTTACCTGGTTACTAATGGAAAACATGGCAAGAAGATCAACAACGTGTGGAATGGCATGGTTGGAGAGGTACGACCTACGTCTTTATGTTAAATATTTTGACCAAAATTATTCATGATGTAAAATGACCCATACATTGCTAACCTCATGTGCTAAAATCAAGGAGGAGCAGGAGTTTTATTTAGATATTATTTGAATGTTTCCTCAACAAAGTAGTAAAAAGGCGTATAAAGCCACAGGTGAGATACACATATTAAAAAATAACAAAGCATATATATGAGCTCCAGTACTGTGTATGGACTCTATATTTTTAGCTCTGTTTTCGTCTGGTAGCCCTCAGACCACAGTTTCCTATCCATCCCACACAATATGTGGGAGAGGAAAAGAATATGTTCCATTATTTACAATATGTATCATTATTTTCTTCTGATATTGAAGCAACCACAAAAAAAAAATGAGGGGGAAATAATTTCATGTGGAATAATTTACTGGTCTTCAATATCCATGTCTGACCCGTGGGATCTAAAGATGTCATTTAGTTGTAAATCCATCCTTCATTTTATTATTAGTGATTAACAAACACAACCTGCCTTTTCCACCAATCAGGGCACAGCATACAGTAGAATCAAAACCAACCATCCATCCATCCATCCATCCATCCATTTTCTACTGCTTACACTGGTCTACAATTTTTTAGAAATGATTTGCTTCAGAGATTAAATGTGCTAAATGTTACATATTTTAATAAGATTAATTGGAAAATAAATGACAAAAGTGCCGGTTTGCTGATGTTTTCAAAGTATATGATTAAGTGTTATTACACATATATATTGGTTTATGTACATTTATATAATAGATTTATAAATCTTCCACTAAATAGAACCTGTAAAGTGAATGTATTCTAATGTGCAGACAGTGTTTTGAAGTAGATCTTGTAGCTCTGAGACAAATATTCCTTTTGAGTCAAACCCATTCTCTCGTTAATTCTTGAATTTCACATTTTGACCCAAGGCTGTATCTTGGAAAGTTCAGCCAACCAGCATTTTTTACTTGATTTTTCTTTATCAGTGACTCTCATGTGGTAAAATTTCATTACTTTTACTCTAGAAGCATTTTCCGTGTAGACCAGTGTTATCCAGGGCCGGTTGCAGAGGCAACAGTCTAAGCAGGGATGCCCAGGCTTCCCTCTCCCCAAACACCTCCCCTAGCTCTTCCGGAGGGACCCTGAGGTGTTCCCAGGCCAGCCGAGAGACATAGTCTCTCCAGCCTGTCCTAGGTCTTCCCCAAGGTATATATAATATATATAGAGGCATATAGAGGCACATAATAGTTGATTAATATTAAACACTGCGATTAAGAAATAGTTGTTTTTTTTTCTTTTCTTTTTGGAGACATGGGGAGGCTTTCTAGTTAGGGCTAAGTAACTATTTATCTTTATGGATGGTGGTTAAAGGTAAAAAAAATAATAATAATGTTGTAACAAAATAAAGTAAATAAAGAAGATATTAAATGATGATGATAAACTTTATTCTGAACACAAGAAAGAACAGAATCATTAAGGTGAACATTCTGTTTACCAATAATTAGGGCTAAAGTGTATTTTTAAATTTGGTAGTCTGGCCTCCACAATGTCTGCCTTATAAAATTCTAGATCTTGGACAAATGTAGGTGATGTCTCCTGAATGTGTTTATTCATTTTTTTAATGTTTTGTTTTGCTGAAAACCACTGTGCGGGGTGATGCTTTCTGTATGTAGCCCCATCAGTGACCTCTTCAACAAAGTCTACATCAGACTGTTATATATGTTGAGTATTTCTGGCTGCAGGGCAGTATATGGTCCTGGACACACCTGGCATTATCATGTATCCAGAGTGATTTGATCAGAAATGGACAACTCTAATGCAAAGACGCATGGAATAAGGATATATGAGGAGGTAGTCTGGGATGCATAATTCCACATTCTCTTAGCATTCTGAACAGGAATACGTCCAGAGATGGATTGAAGGACTCAGCTGATGTCCTATGTATGAGTGAAAGTCACTGCCCCGCCATTGTCATATCTGTTGTAAAGACATATGAATAATATTACCGGTGCCTTATATGTGTGTGTGTGTGTGTGTGTGTGTGTGTGTGTGTGTGTGTGTATATATATATATATATATATATATATATATATATATATATATATATACACATACATACATATATATATATATATATATATATATATATATATATATATATATATATATATATATATGGTGCTGATCATGATGGAACAACCCTCCAGCACTTTTTTTTCTTTTTTCCTGTTTAAGTAGTAAGAACATCTGCAATTCATATAATTCTGTAAAAACTGATGTACATATTTAAGACACTTGAAGACTCAATCATCACTGAAGTGTACGTTGTAAAGGGGAGACGATAGAACAAATGAAAAGACCACAGTTGTCATAGTGATATTTATCTCATGATCCTCATGCAGTGAGTAGAAAACACTCACCTTAAAAGCTGTGTGGTATTTTTTGAGCTGCACAGTGGATTAAATTTCCTGTTAAACTTGAAATGAAAGGTTGTGCAATGGTTTAAGCAATTGATGGGCTTGTTTCTCTGTCTATAGAGCGGGGAAGTGAGATTGGATCAAAAGTGGTCATTAGAGAGAGGAAGGCATTTTAATGGAAGGTGGGAACAGACATGCTTACAAATGTCACATATGATCAGATCATTCATTCAAAACACTCTTTTGCATAAAGGAATAATGCTCCATCCATGCTAATGCAGATATTTTATCAAATGAATATCTTCTCTACATTTGGGCTTCTTGTCCACACATAAATGACAATTTAGGTTGCAAAAACTTTGATTTTAGAAATGTTTGTACATATCCATGTGGACAGGGAAAATGAAGAGACTGGATGCAGTTACAGTCCATTTTGTTCATGACTGGTATTGCTTTGTATGATGACGCTACACCTGAAACATCAAATCCAGGTGTATAAATCAGTGTATGACCTGCAGTAGATCGAGGTCAGCACCGATACCTTTGGGAGATGGGCTGGACCGGCTTTATAGACAAATCCACATCTTGTAAAGAATACACTTCCACAACCACAACCAACCTTTAACGTAACACAACGTTAAAACTGAACTTTTTGCTGCTGCTTGCCTTCATACAAATTATGATCTGTATCTGCAACGTCCAGTATTATCCACAGCGTCCACCGTCTCGATGGTTGTCCAGCATTTGTACTAGTTTATTGTTGTTTTTGCATTATAGTGAGGGCAGAGATATTTTGTAAAATTAAGGAAATTTGAGCAGAATTAAAATATGTATTAGTGTGAACAGGGCATAATCTACACTGTATGTGTCTTTGGCTATAGATGGTTGTTGTTTGTGGAAGTAATTCATAGATCTGGACCAGCAGAAAAGAGCTAAAATATTGATATACTTATTCTTTAAAGCTACAGTCTATAGCCACTTATACACAGAGAAAAAAGGAGAGATGGTGATCCCACCTTTTTTCCACCATTGACCCTTTTCCACAGCCAAGCTAAAGGAGTAACAGAGGTGAGACAGGCTGGACTTGAACACAGCCTGTGTTCCAGAATCAAAGGGGCGGTGATGCAGCGCAGCGAATAGTCTGACGTGTAACTTGCGCATTGAAAATACCCTGAGCATGACGATGTTGCTAACCTCTCCAGAGGCTCATCTTTCACTGTTCCACAAATGTTAGCAATGATAGAGTCCTCTGCCCAAAGTGACAACAGCTCGTGGATCTTGGTGTCTCTCCAATTCAACATCTTTCTGGTCATGTTGGTATGTTTGTTTACTGTACATGGCCCACGCTCATTTTTAAATCCTCCTCGGCGTCGGGGTCACACATGCAGTACATCATCAAAACGTCACACCTTGGTTGTAAAACAAGAGGTGTTCCTTTTACATAGCGTTCCAGAATCATGATTCCACCTTTATCTCGGCTCTGTTACTACCTCCAGAGGCATTACAGAGCTGTGACAGAGGTGGGACCAAATGATCCCACCATTTAGTTTACACTGACGTTGTTCCGGAATAAAGGCGAAATGTTCCCGTAACAGAAATGCTATGTAAAAGGGGCTGATGTTACCCCTACCCTAACTTCAAAACACTGATTTGAAGCTTAGTGTCTCTTTTAAATTCATTGGCCAATCACTTGACTAACACTATACAAGTCAAATAAACTGTTAATGTTTTGTGATCTTCTAAATCATTTGTTTTCATCACTGCAATTTACAAGCACAGGAGTATTTTCAGCAATGAGCAGCTGCGAAACTAAAAGGATTTGTCACTTTACAACCCATTTTGTTTGATATCTGTAATTTATGCAGTCAAAATATTTCTGAAAAGGCTTTTAAATTATGAACCAACATGTTTTTAAGAGTTAAAAAACTGTTCAGTGGGAGCAGAACACCTTGGGGTTTATTTGATCATTACTCTTTATCATATCAGGAAGTGATTCATTCCGTCATGGATTAAATTAAAGCTTTGTGCTGTCACAGTAAAATCCTTCAGCGGTGAAACAAAGAAGTAAAGTGTCTGATAATAGAAGCTGACAGTATGATCCATGGATTCTGGTCTTGTTTATCATTCCAAACCACTGGCAGCCTTTAGACAATTAAATCTGGAAAAAAAAAGCTTTTACAACATCACTGAGAACAATTTTATGACCACAATGTCCATCTGTCGCAATGCATTCAAAAAAGCAGAAGTAGATGCTCTATGAAAAAGACAGCTGGATTTTTTTTGTTTTTTAGGTGATATGATTGGAAATGCCCTGAAACTATAGCTGACATTCTGCGCCATATCCTCAGTCAGCACCAAGAATATCCATGCCATTTTGTATGATGTTGTCTAAATATTTACAGATCTCATTATATACATTCCAGTCGGTGTCATTCATGCAGTCAGTATTGTGCTCAATCTTGTAACATGTCATGTACCGGTCGTCTTGTCCCTTTGGCTGTTTTTGCATCGGCTGAACAAAGACACGACTTAAAAATAACATCTCGGAGCATAAGTTTGTAATTAGAAAAAGCCCATTTTCGTTACCATATTGCGATGGCCCCCGGGTCTGTCGCTTGTTTGGTTTCTCCCTCTCCTGGCAGATGGGCGGGGCCTCCACTCGGGCTGACAAGGTTCACCTGAGCTCAAAATTCCGCGTCACTACAGATGAGAGCAGTCATACATCACCACCCTGTAGTCAGAACAACCACGGCCCCTTTTGGGTGAAACCAAGTGCTGTAAAATTAATGTGTCAAATGGAAAACACTAGTGGTGCCACGCATACGAGCTGCTGTGTCACATCTTACCCATCAATCAATAAGACAAAATCCTAGTTTATGATTTTCTTCACCTCTCAAAACAGCAAAGGACACTGGAAAAGAGAGCGGGGTGTTCACGGAGAGAATGAAAATACTAAACTGTGCGGCACTTCATTACAGAGTATCTCATGAAATTAAAATTTACATCGGCTGGCTTTTCCCTATTTGATGAGACTCCCTGAAGTATTTTTATATCATGAATATCATCATTACTTGAATCTAAATTCAAAGTGTGGGAAAATCATAAAAACATAAGGATAAAATCATGGATTAAACTAGAAATAAATGTAATTGGTCTGCACAAACATATTAGTACCACTGTTTTATAACCTACCTCATGGTGGCAGATTGCTAAGTATATAAAGTTAGTGTAAGGCTCAGAAGTTAAAGTAATTAATGTTGAAGAAATGTAAGGTTTAATAGTGAAATAAATGACAAGGAATAAGTTAATTAATGTATATGTTAAAACTATATTGACAGTGTTTACCCAATTGAGCATTTACATTTATGTTTGCAAAATTATTTTTTTTACACATTTACACATTAAAATATTCTCATTTGTAGTGTACAAGCAGCTAAAATAATCTGTTGAATCTGCCTTTCTAAATCACTTACATTTTCCGATCTATGTACTGCTAGCTCCTGATTGGTGAGTTCAGTCATGTGAGATGATGTTTCAGGAAGTGTTGGGGTGTGTGAAAAAGTAAACCACTGTTTAAGAAGAAATCTGTCTCCATCCTGCTGTCTCATTTTATAAAGAATGAACCATCAAGCACCAACGAACCCTCACATTACATTAGCAATGTAATTATTTCATATTAACATCATACTGGACATAGTACAGAATAATGAAGTAATTGTACAATATCTGAGCCACACAGTGGTTGTTCTCACCTTGATGGAGAAAAAATGTAAACTAATTATTTCTCGGGTTTTTTTGTTTTTGTTTTACACACACACACACACACACACACACACACACACACACACACACACACATATATATATATGCCTAACATTCACTGACTTCGTCATAACATAATTTCTGTCTGACTGGTTGAAGAATTTGAGCTGCAACAAGTTATTGTTTTCTGCTGTTAAATGTGCAAAAACCT
Organism: Sphaeramia orbicularis; assembly: GCF_902148855.1. Lineage (NCBI taxonomy): Eukaryota > Metazoa > Chordata > Actinopteri > Kurtiformes > Apogonidae > Sphaeramia > Sphaeramia orbicularis. Next base: position 21,532,567 of record NC_043957.1, read on the forward strand.
CAGACATCCAGACAAATTACAGATGGTCTGTTCTCACCCAAAAAGGACCAGAGGTATGACTTCAGGGTAAAGTACCCAGTTGATCTCATCCACAAAAACTCCCTCTGAGGACTCTTCACTTGTGTTTTGTTTCATCTCTCCCTTATACTATTTCACTCTCCAGCGTTTAAGTTCTGCTGCTACCTTTGATTTCATTCATTCATTCACTCACTCACTCATTCACACACTCGACTGATATTTCTGACATCCACATCTCATATTTATCAGCTTAATATCTAAATGTAATCTGTTTTCTTCTTCATATAGCCATGGCCATAAATGACAATGTGGGGGCTCGTCTGGGATCATCCCAGATAAACATTTAAATAATGTACATGACAACAATCCATACAGTGGACAGAACAGTTTGTATGGTGCTCAGAAGAAAGTATTGTTACTTATAGAAACTTTTTATATCCATCAAATGCAGGAAACAACTTATTCATGATAAGTGCATGAATGGATTATTTACATTATTTGGGTGCTTCTATGAAACTGGGTTGATTTTGGTACCTGGCACTTTGCCTGCTTTTTAAACCCAATAATAAAAGAGAAATTTAGACATATTTCCCCCCAGGATGTGCCTAATGATGACTTCAGATAAATGCAAAAAAATTATACTGTTGCTCTCAGCCATCCCAAAATGAATGAATTTTTAATAAAATATTAGAGCCAAAAAATAGGACCAAAATTGGGACATGAAAACCTACATAGGTGTCAGTGCATTTGATCTGGAACACATGGCTTGAAATGGTCTTATATAGCACTATAAATAAAGAAACTGTGTTAAATGTGTCGATCCTAGTGGTTTTCTAATCCAGATATGCGGGTTTTTCAGGAATCTCAGTCTCATTCCAAGTTTTGTGTGTAACCCATCGTGTCCACTGGCATTACATGCAGAACCTGCCCATTTAAACACAAAAATAACAGCGGTCATTTTTGTGAAACATTCTGCCTTGCATAATTAGTTTGATTCCCAAAATGTACCTGTGAGAGAATAAAAAGATATTCAAAAAAATAGTAGCACGTAATTTTCGTGTCGTTTTTACCATGCTACATGCAGATTTTTGTATAAGAAATATAAAAATTTGTTTCATCTGAAAAATAGCTTCTCTTTTATCTCAGTAAATATTTATTTTTTAAAATAGACCCAAACTTGCTTCATAACGTTAGTCTACATCTGGTTTGAATTTTTAGCCCCTCTGTCCTGCTTTTAGGGACCAGATTCATAGAAGTGCCCATATATAGAATTTTGTTACGTGTGATCTGGTGCTATTAATTGTCTTAAATGTCAGTTATTTTCCTTTGTCTTTATTTAGTTAGTTCATTAGTTATTGTATCCTTTTCTGTACTTGTATTATCAGATTTGTTTATCAGTTCCTGTCTTAGTAGACTGGTTTATTGAGATAGTGTGAGAAGGATAATGGCTACATTCTAGAAATTACATTGCTTTTTTCTTTTTCCTTCACTTTTCTTTTTTTTATTTTCATTATTTATTTGCTTTGTTTTGATTCAGTTCTTTAGGTGTTTCTATGTATTGGTCTCATGTGAGTTTATTGGCTTCCTTTTCAGGTATTCACAGTATCAGCTGATTGCAGAAAATTGTGGATATAACCCAGCCATCTTTTACTAATGTTCTTGTACTTTTCTTGACTCCATATTATTCTGTGTGTCTACCAGGTGGTGTATAAGAAGGCAGTAATGGCTGTAGGGTCGTTAACCATTAATGAAGAAAGGTCAGAGGTCATTGACTTCTCTGTGCCCTTTGTGGAGACTGGTATCAGCGTCATGGTGTCGCGAAGCAATGGGACGGTCTCTCCTTCTGCTTTCCTTGGTAATTCTGTCGTTTTGTCCTTTGTGTCATCCTCAAGCATATATTTCTTCACTCTTCTTTCTTATTTCTCTGCTATTTTTTGTCTTTCCTTGTTCGTCCCCCAAGTGAGCTAGGGGCAGAAATAAGGGAGGTGCTTACATGTTGGCAAAATTCCTCACATAAAATGGAATATTTTATTCAGACTGTATATGCTGGCCAAATTCCACTTGTACTCTGACTTTATCTGGGCTTCAACACCCTAAGCACATTAATATTTCTACCAGAGCAGAGGAAGTGGAGCGTGCCAGCTGTTTTTGAACAGTCAGCTCAGACAAAGCAGTCTTGATCTCCTCTCCTCTCCTCTCCTCTCCTCTCCTCTCCTCTCCTCTCCTCTCCTCTCCTCTCCTCTCCTCTCCTCTCCTCTCCTCTCCTCTCCTCTCCTCTCCTCTCCTCTCCTCTCCTCTCCTCTCCTCTCCTCCCCTCTCATCTCCTCTCCCCTCCTCCTCTCATCTCCCCTCCCCCCTCCTTTCCTCTCCTCCCCCTCCTCTCCTCCCCTCTCATCTCCTCTCCCCCCCCCTCCTCTCCTCTCATCTCCCCTCCCCCCTCCTCTCCTCTCCTTTCCTCTCCTCCCCTCTCATCTCCTCTCCTCTTCCCTCCCCCCCCTCCTCTCCTCCCCTCTCCTCTCCTTTCCTCTCCTCCCCTCTCATCTCCTCTCCTCCCCTCTCATCTCATCTCTTCTCCTCTCCCCTCCCCCCCATCTCCTCCCCTCTCATCTCATCTCCTCTCCCCCGCCCTCATCTCCTCCCCTCTCATCTCCTCTCCTCCCCTCTCATCTCATCTCACCCCCCCATCTCATCTCCTCTCCCTCCCCCTCCCCCCCTCTCCCCTCCTCTCCTCTCCTCTCCTCTCCTCTCCTCTCCTCTCCTCTCCTCTCCTCTCCTCTCCTCTCCTCTCCTTCTCCCCTCCGTTTATTACCTCCCCTACATTGTTTCCTTTCCATGCTTCTTCTCGTCTTCTCCTTGTCTCCTTCTTTCTCTCATCTCCTCTCTTTTCTTCTTCTTTTAATACTACCTTTCCTTGTTTCTTGTCATTTTTTGTATCTATCCCCTCCTCACTTTCCTGTCTATCTAATCTAATCTAATTTCCTCCCCTCTCCTTTTTACTTCCTGTCCTCTCCTCCCTTCTTCATCCTGTCTTGCCGTATCTTGTCTCTTCTCCTTATTTTTTCTCTGCTCCTCTCTTTGTCTCCCGTCCTTTCTTTATCTCACCTCATCTCCTTGTCTCCTCACTTCTCTCCTTTCCTCTCGTCATCTCTTCCTGTTTCTTTTCTGCTCCTTTCCTTGTCTCCTATCCTTTCCTCTCTTCCCTTCGTCTTCTGTCCTTATCTCCTCTCCTTCTTTCCTCTCCTCATCTCTTCCTGTTTCTTCTTTGCTCCTCTCCTCCTCCTCATCTGTTCCCCTTGGTTCTCTTCTGCTCCTGTCTTTGTCTCTTCTCCTTTCCTCACCTCCTCTCTTCTCCTCTCCTTTCCTCTCCTCATTTCTTCCTTTTAATTTTCTGCTCCTTCCCTTTCCTCTCTTCCCTTCGTCTTCTCTTCTTATCTCATCTCCTTGTCTCTTCACTTCTCTCCTTCTTTCCTCTCCTTATCTGTTCCTATTTCTTTTGTGCTCCTCCCCTTGTCTCCTGTCCTCTCCTCCTCCTCTCTTCTCCTCATCTCCTCTCCTCATCTGTACTCCTTGGTTCTTCTCTGCTCTTCTCTTTGTCTCTTGTCCTTTTCCTCACCTCCTCTCATCTCCTCTCCTTGTTTCCTCTCTTCTTATTTCTTCTCTGCTCCTCTCCTCGTCACCTGTCCTCCTCCCTTCCCCTTGTCTCCTCTCCTTATCTCCTCTCCTCCTCCTTCAGTTGTTCAGACGACTAGAAACTGAAGCTCTCCTCTGTGCTTGCCTAATGTCTTGTACTGTCATTGGAGCGAGGCAGGGAGCGAGGGGATGTATTGGACCATGCATGTGTTGGTCCTTGTGAATCAAGCCATGTGTCAGTATGTGTGTGTGCAAAAAAAAAAAAAAAAGTGTTTGCGATACTGCACGAATATATTTGGACATTTGAGTACTGAATCAAGGATGTGTGGAGAATAAATGTGCTTTGGTCATATGTATGTTAAGGGGTGAGTGCTTTGTGTGCACATGAATGTGTGTGTGAGTTGAGCCTGGGCCAGGGTATCAGTGACGGTTCAGTATCTCTCGCACTCATATTAGAAGCACCTCAGCGCACAATCTCTCAGGGTTGGCTAACCCTGGCAGTCACATACATACAGTGACACTCACACACACATACACACACTCACACACACACACACACATATATACAATTTGTCTGGGTTCAGCGTCTCTCTGAACTCCTGCCCTGCTACACACCAAACACATGCCGACTCACACACGAGCGCGCACATGCACAGATCACACACAAACAGATCACATACACATGCCCACAGCAGGGCACATCAGATCACTCAGAGTCTGATTCTCCTCTCTCCCCCTCCTCTGTCTCCCTCTCTTTTCCTCCCCCACCCCTCCCCCTTTCCTCCGCTGTCTCCCCCGCCCCGGGCCTCTCCCTCTCTCAGCTCTCATCCAAGGGAATAATGAGAAATATGGAAATGTGCTCCGTCAAACTCTCTGTGACTAACTCTTCCTCTCCTTCCCTCCCTCCTCTCGTACTCCGTCTGTCTCTCTTTCTCCCCTCTCTGCGTCTTCTCTATCATCTTCTCCTCGCTTTATCTCCCACCCGTCCCTGTCCTCTTTTTTCATTTCTCTTCCTTTATTTCTCTGTCTGTCTCGTCCTCCTCTTTCTTTCGTGCTGTCCCTCCTCACATTTTATACGCCTCCTGCTTTTCTACAGTGTCTCTCCCCGTCTCCTGATTTCTCTTTAACTCTCTCCTTCTCTCTCTCTCTCTCTCTCTCTCTCTCTTGCGTTCTCCTCTCAGAGCCCTTCAGTGCATCAGTTTGGGTGATGATGTTTGTGATGCTGCTCATTGTCACTGCCATCGCCGTCTTCCTCTTTGAGTTTGTCAGTCCACTGGGCTTCAACCGCAACTTGGCCCAAGGCAAAGGTAGGCTTATACACACCAATCGTTATATCACACCAATCATATCTCCCCAGAGCGAGAAGAAACAATTCTCTAAGCTTCCCCTCCAGCAAAAGAAGTGACCTATTATTACTCCGACTTTAGACAGTTGAGTTAATGTTAGGATGCATTAACAATTCTCTCCAACACTGTAATCTGAGGCATCATCAAAAATCAGAACCTGGAGCTGTCCCGCTGGCAGTGAATTGAAGATTAATGTTGTGTTCACACAAAATTACATTTTAGCCTAATTTAGCATGTAAATGAGCCAAAGGCCAATTCAGGTGTAGCAAGTGAAATAGATTTTTCCTTTAGCGTAATAAACTTAAAACATTGTGAAAACATTTTTCTCTTAGTTAGGTGGATTTATACCTTGCACACAGTTTACAAGTTTAATGCCAAACTATTCCATAATGTTTTTTCTTCTCCTTCTCTGGAGAAGTATAACTTAATTGTTATCTTATTGCTTTGTCGTTCATGCTGATGCAGCCAAAAGACACCAAAAGCTGGGAGTCAAAGTGAACAAAGAGCCTCACAGTAAATCTAAATCTCACAGCAGTTTTAGAGTTTCATTTTTATCTCACTGAGACAGTAGTTTGAAAAAAACAACTTTTTAATAACTTTTCAGCTTTTCACTTTTGAACATGGCTCAATAAACTTAAACAATGGTATATTTAGTTCAGTAGATATGTATTTGGCTCACAGTTTATTCATTTAAGAGTTCATTTCGTAAGATATAGGAGGCTATTATTGTAATAATAGGATAAAATATTAAGGATTATGTTCTCATTAGTGTATAATCACCTGAAAATAAGCATTGTTGCATTTTTCTCACTTTAGAATGAGATTTTTATATGTACGTACACAAGGAGCAAGTCCAACTCCATAATGTTTCAATGGCTCAGAACTGACTTCTTTTTCCCCCTATAATAGGAGATAAAATGTATTATAACAGGTCCAATAAAAAAATTGGACTAGAATCATTGTCCCCCTAACCAAATGGTCCAGACCAGACCAAACAACACTGTCAAAGGAGGGTTTTTTTTTTGTTTTTTTTTTGGCATTTTTAATGGCCACCATAGGGAAGAATGAGGCAATATTCAGGTTCAGTACAGTTGATGATCTGTTACTGTTGCTAAAAGTATTTATTATTCTTCCTAAAAGAAAAATAATAGGTTTGAACTATTTAGATGTTTATTTTTTTATGTTAATTTTGTCCCTAAGATGGCAAACCTCTACGACAGTCATAAATACTGATATGGATCTGCTTATTTAAACATGCCTATCTCTTTTAAAAGACCTGTATGTACACATAACAAAATCAATACAAAATGGACGTGCCAAAGGAGTTGTGCTGCGATTATGCTACATTAATCATATCTGTAGGTGTAATGTATGTCAGTGTCTTACCTGCAGTAGATCACTGCTGGCACTGACACATACACTGGTGATGTGGGAAATTAGCATATTATAAAGAATACACTTACACCCTATCAGATGGTGCATGGTTTAAAGTCCGTCAGAACAACAGTTTGTCCGAGTGTAGTTGCTTGCATATGCAAATAACTTTATCTCATCTTTCCACAATTTAGCAGTCTACTGACAAAGGTATTTCCCAACAGGACTTTTTTTTTTTTACATTGCTTGGAGCACAAATTAAAGTCTCAGTGGTCAAGAACACTATGACATCATTAATGTAGGATAGTTTCTGAATCATTAACTCTGTTCAGCTTCACCTATCTTTCATTTTAAACAGTGCAAAGTAATGTTGTGTGACTCCTGTCATCATGCATTACATTCAGAGCAGTGGCTCAGACCCACAAGATCAATACCTACAACAGTGATGTACACTGAAATAGTCATTTTCATAATTCAGTGTCTTTTTGTTTGTTTGTCAAATTTCATTATAAAATGTTTGAAGAAAAAAGGGCCCTGCCTGGATTTAACATGGCAAATAAATAAAAGTGTTCCATTAGATAGTAACTGTAGTGCTTAATATGTTTCTAATGGAAACAAGTTCTTTAACTATAACTGTGCAAGTAGAGTTGTGATGTGAGGAGCATCTTATTTCTTAAACAATTTGCTAGAGAGCAAAAAGACTGGACAATGCCAGGATTCATTGGGCTCAAATTGTGAAAGAGTGGTTCAGGGAGCATGAGACATCATTTTCACACATGGATTATCCAGCCCTGAACCTGAGAATCTTGATATGCTGGAGAAGAATTTACACAGCGGTCCAACTCCCCTATCATCAATACAACAGCTTGGCCAAAAATAAAGCAACTATGGGCAGAAATAAATGTGGTGACATTTATCATGACATTGCATCAACATCGTGTGGTATAAACGATGCAAAAGAAAATGTGTTCTGTAATTAAATCAGTCCAATAAAATATTGTGTAAGTGACTTTTTCTGGTCAGACAGTGTATAATCAGATTCAGAATATTTGTTGACAGCCCAACGTCAGTGCTAGATGCTACAAATATCACACACTGAACCTTTAATGCCAGATTATTACATTTTTTTCTTCTCTTCTACCGAGTTATAATTTTACAGCTAAAAGACACCACAAACTGCTAGTCAAACAGTCCAAACAGCCTCACAGTAAACCCAAATGTCAGAGCGGTTTAGAGTTTGGTTTTTATCTCTCTAAGACAGTAGTTGGAAAAAGAACTTCTTGGTTTTGGCTGCAGCTAGAAATCACACCAGTCAGTGGACAGTGGTTTTCTTGCCTCAGTGCTGACAGCTACAAACACATTCTTTCTTTTTTTGTGGAAATCAAAACAAAGTTTGTGGCTGTAACTTGCTGCAGTAAAAGACAGTCCAGCTGGACAAAAGAAACCTCTGTCTGCACTCACTGACAAGGCCTCTAACCCAACCAAAAGCAAGTTGAGCAGAATGGAAAGAAGAGCATTTGAAGGTTGGAGACGTATACTGAAGCTAATAATACTGTCATAGTTATTTACAATGTCACCCTTCTGATTTTCCTATAAAATTAAACAGGCTTTCTCATCATTCATCTGTGCATTATCTTCTGCCATAGTGAATCAGTTCAACAGTAAATATATCACATTAAGAAAACATGATGCCATTAAATTTGATAGAAAATGGGTATTTTATAGCCAATTGATAAGACATAAAAAAAAATACCAGTATACAGACAGGGGTTTTTCATGAATTCAATTTTGTTTTGATGCTGAATATAGACATAAGGCCTCATTTTGGGTACATAACCTAAACAATCGGTGCTAAGCCTCTGTAATGAGATCAGTAGAGCCCACATGCCCTTCACTGGGAGTCTGGGAAACCAAGCTCATTTTCTGTCTGTAAGGAACTTAAAACACTGCATTCTTTTGACAAAAATGGTCATTTTACCCCCAAAACTGCTGCCTCCTTTAGTTAGTTTGTTTCTTAGCTTAGATGGAGGATAAACCCTCCAAAGTCACACAGTCCAGTTAAGTCTGACATCATGGTATCATTAAACTCCTCTCTAGGTCCACTCAACATCAATTGTTAGTCTTAAATACTCTCTAAGTGTCACTTCATGCTCAGCTGTGTGTGTCGACATAAATTGTTTCTTTATTTACATTCCCCTCAACTGGACAGTAAAGAAAAAAGGCTGTCAAATGGAACAACGTGAGGTTGTGAGACACCTCATAAAAGACTTAATAAAAGGGTAATCCATTAAGATCTGGTCTGACAGATACAGTTGAAGCTAACGTTATTCAGCTGACATGTTGAGATCTAGCATCAGACTTTATTTATTCTCCTTAAATTTAGACTTCTCAGTTTCATTCACTTCCTGTACTCTTTGTCATCACATGTAAAGTTGCAGAATTACAACTGGATGTGTTTTAGGGTCTTTTCACACCTGAATTTCATTCCAATTCAGGGAGTAATGTATTACAATATGTACCAGTGTTGTGCATCACCTTGTTTGGGTTCGTGTTCACACTGTTCAACACCCACGTAAACAGGTGGAAGTCACGTTCCGTCATGCGCTCACTGAAAATCTTGACTACTTTGAAGTTTTTGTGCCTGTTATCAAGCATTTCCAATTAATGCTGGTCTTCCCAAATGCCAATAGATGAGTTTCAATGTTTACTAACAACAGTGACGTCATTAAGATGCGTGCGGAACTCGGAGGCAAAAACACAAGTCTGTGAACAATGGCCGCTCACGCATCGCTCCAGGTCAATAACTATTTACAAAGCTTCAACAAAGCTGATAAAGGAGCTTATTTGAATAAGCTAACATTGACATCTGGGGTACAGCTCCCTGATCCTTACTCTCTACCTGCCAGTGAATGGGTGAATGATACGTCACGCTGGCCTAGTTTGGAGTTTCCAAACATTTACATCTACTTGATAAATACCCCAAGTGTTTTCACACACGAGAATCTCAAAGCCTACAAGAGTCTTGATACTTATAATTATGGGGCATGTGGTCATGTTCAGTTGGTTCTTTTTCACCCAGCTGTACTCAATCATTTTCACACAATTGTTACTTTCAATAACTGAACATCATGCTGGTCTTATATAACAGAAAACAATTTGATATGGTAGATCTAATTCTCAAGTACTTACGAGATATAAAGTGTGCACTGCACAGACGAGCATTCTTAATTTCCTCCTCAGACCAGTTTTCTCGTCTTAATGCCTGCAACCATAACTTTCACCAATTTTTGTGGAAGGGATGTTTACCAGCAGGAACTCTATAGAAGATTAAATCTTTCTGTGTGCTCTTTCTATTCTGACAACCCACGGCACAGCAAGACGATGGCATTATTCACACTGACAGTCACTGCTTTGTTCTATCAGCGAGAGGAATATAGAGGCAGCCACGCTACGAACTCGGCGTGACTTCTGCCTCCAAGATGCGCACGCAGCAAGACTTAATGTATGCATACGTCACATGAAACTTCTCTATGAGGTCATTCTATCTCTTCCTCCATCCAAATTGCTCCTCGACTCATTTTCTCCACTTGCTTATCCAGCAGCTGAAGAAAAGTGTGAAACTCATTTAGCTCATTAGCCTACTCTCTGTTTACGACTGGCAGTGGCAGTTTTTTGACAGGGCTGCTGTGCTTTATGGTAATGTTTGTGACATCACAGCGTATCCTACTCAGAGTGGTAGAGAAAACTGTAGTCGTCTGTTTCTATCACTGTGGTCATGTTCACACCGTAAACGTACCGCTCTGTGGAGTGATTGCAACCGAGCTGAGACCACCTCTTCCAATCGGTCTCCGCTTGGTTGTTTTGTTCTGGAACGGAGAGCAATTACTGCTTTCACATATGCCCAATCGAACCAAGCCAAAGACTTGTTCCGGAACAACGGTTCCAATCGATCCAGGTGTGAAAACACCCCTGAAAACACCCTTGTTGTTGACTTGGGTGAGTGCATGCGTGGTTGTGTGGGTATTAAGTGTGTGTACATATGAGTGTTGACTTGCACTTGCACTCTCTTTTTTATGATAGTTTTTTTACTGTAGCTGTATTTTCTACCTGTTGTGAAGCACATTGAGTCAGCCTTGTGCATGAAATGTGCTTTATAAATAAAGTTGAGTTGAATTGAATTGAATTGAACTGAATTGAACTGAATTGAATTGAGTTATAGACTCAGGGACACAGGACTACTGCTGATTGAATACAGAGGGATGATTAGAATGTGTATGGTTAACACTTAAACCAACATCATGTATCATTTCTACATTAATATTTTTTGGGGAATCATGGAGCAAAAATTTGGTAATTACTTTTGAACACACTTTAATTCATGTGGTCTAAGAACAAACAAGTATTCTACCAAGTGGATTCTACTGTTGCCTCAAGATTTAAGATCGAGATTTCTTTATTGAGCCTGTTTACATGACCATAAAAATCTGACAACTGGGAGTAATCAGATAATTATAATAATCAGATCTGACGCGTTTACTGTCACTTAAGAAATGTGATAATTGAAAACCCTGGTTTAGACACTCCAGTCCATTATCGGATTTCTTTTGGAGTATGTACTGTATGTACATAGTGATGGTAGACTCAAAGTTCCTGTTATTGTCTTCTGCTCACATTCGACTCACATTCCTTTTTCAACAATTTGAAATGTGTTTACATACGCGCAGATGTAAAAGAACAAAATGAATGAGATTAACCTGTATACATGCATGAAGACATCGAAGTATTGGGGATAAATCTAGGTGTGTTAATCAGATTACTGCTGTTATCTGAAAAAGCATATCAGATTAAGCTGTTTATGTGATGCTTTGAATAATCTGATAACTCCAGAGGTCAGATTTGACCGGAGCATTAGTGTGCATGTAAATGGGCTCATTGTCATTTCACATGGTATTTACAAAAAATTAAATGGTGTCTCTCACTAGCTTCTCATAGTACAATTAACATGATAATAGTAATATAAAATAGTAGGTAGCAATTTCAAAACTCTAAACAACTCTTAACCCATAAAGACCCAAACACCCACTGGCGACTCAAACCATCTATTGATCTAATCTGTTTAATACCTGCTGATCCACTAATTCTATCAATACATGTAAATAATTGATGTAAATGCAGTTTGTCATCTTTTCATGGTCATCAAATATGACCCATTTGGACGTCCAGAGGCTCCATAGGGAACGTTGAAACACCGTCATCTTCTACAACATTGATTCACCAGTAAAACCCATAGAGTTTGATCAATGACAGCGGATGGACACACTGGGTTTATGTTCAATTAATGATAGATTTGACTGGAAATGTCACTTTTTCTTGAGTTCTTTGTTTCTGATATAATAACCCTTAATTTTAATCTGATCTTTTATGAACATCTTCATGATTTTCACTGAAAAAACACAAAATACAGAGAATAATATTATAATAAATGGTGTCTGATCACTTAAAAGAAGTTAAATATACAGAAAAAAAATGTTTTTGGAAGTGCCATAAAAGTAGCACTGGGTCTTTACGAGTTAAGTACTTAAAAACCAAACAAGACAAAACACAGAGTGGCTTAAAGTAATGGAACATAGACCCACTCAACTGTGTTTTCAAGCTGTAGAAAATCTACCCCTTGAGGCAGACTTTGGGTAATCACTCGTTTTCAGGCAGGTAGGGAGTTAAATACATGATTGATAGCTGTAATCACAGATCACTGATCAGAGCCAGTCAGACGTGACTCTACTGCTCTATTCCATGGCCCCACACAGAACCTTGGAAAAGGATCTCCTCTTTTCCACAGTGAGAAGCAGCCTCAGGTCATTCCTATTCATATTTAATGTTTTGATTTGGACCAAGAGGGGAGAACCGCAGGGGGGAGGTGTATATTTTCCAAAATCTGGCTTTTTATTTCCTCTGATTTAAGCTCCTGTATTCATAAAATATATTTTGTTGATTTGTGTACATCATATGAAACAAATCCACCGTTTATCCAGTGTAATGGTTTCATTTTGTCACCTGTCAGTGGCAACATATGCTCTTTACTAAGGCTTTACTTATACTTGCGTGAGCGAAATGACTATATGTTACTAAATATGATGTAAATGAAACGGCTATTTTAATTTGGTTACCTACCTAGCTGTGAAATGTTGTGACTAAGTTTATTGCCAGTGCAGTGTCTATATTTAGAGCGTTTATAGTCAAGGAAGTAATGGGAGAAGTGGATCTTCAATGAACAGCAACAGATGTTTTTTGCTACTGAGAGATGCAGAAAACAGCAGAAAACACAGCCCATGCTTTTCAAGTGACATGAATATAAATCCAAGCTGATGTATATTTTTGTAAGTGGGTGTAAAACCAGTACAAAAACCAATCTGATCATTTCAAGCTGTGCATGTCTTATGATTCTCCTGGAAAACTCCTGTCTCACACATCTACCCTCTGCCCCTTTTTTGAGTTATAAAATCATGCAGTACACTAAAATCTTTCCACAGAATACTCCAAGTTACAGGAGCAGACAAACATAGTGTAATCTTATTAATACACCTACAAGATAAACAGTCATTTGCACATGTGTAGAAGGGGCCCATGTTAAAAGACAGCAGAGAAGTGATAGCAATAAAAAACAGACTCACTACACTTACAGTCACGGGAAAAATTATTAGACCACCCCTTGTTTTCTTCAATTTCTTGTTCATTTTAATGCCTGGTACAACTAAAGGTACATTTGTTAGGACATATATAATGATAACAACAAAAATAGCTCATAAGAGTTTAATTTCAGAGCAGATATCTAGCCATTTTCCATGGTTTTCTTGATAATAACCAAAGTCACTTAAGTTCCTAAATCAATAGCTATGGCATTGTACTGACAAAAACAGTGCTTTTAGGCATTCCATGTTTTCTTTTCTGTCTGTTTTAGTCACATGATACACATAGGAGTTAGTACTTGATTGCATAACCACTGTTTTTGATGACTTTTGATGGTCTAATAATTTTTTCCGCAGCTGTACATGCAAATTTGTATTTCACTCTTATTCCAAATATTACAGCTCTTGGATGTTTAAAGCCAGTTAAAGATTTTACAGCAGGTTGAAACATGCAGCCTCTTCTACAGCTGGGGACAGAGATGAAGATCCTCTAAGAAACAGATGGATGCTGTAGGAAGAAGAAACACACCTACTTTCAATCATTAGATATGTACTAGTATGGCCACAATGACATTTTCCAGAATGTGGTTGATGGAATGAATGAGGGAGGCGGAGTTTGCATCAGAATCAGCTTTATCAGCCAAGTTTCTGCACACAAACAAGGCATTTGACTATACAGCTTAACCTTAGCTCTCACATGTTTTTGAATAAGTTAGAGTAAACTGTTCAAATAGTGTGACACTAAACAATAAACAGAACAATAGTGCAGTACGAAAAGTCTCCCACCAAGGAAAAACCTTTTTTAAAACTGTTACTTTTTAATTTGGATGGGTAGGGCTGCATGTAAAGACAGATTTTGGTGGAATACCTATCAAAACAGCGAATTATAAATGTTGTGTTTTTAGGAGTAAAAGTGAAAAACTGATGAGTTTCACACTTGCAATAAACTGTAGTGCACAGTAAATCCCTATTTCCATGGGACTAGGTCATCTGTGATCGTAACTTATGTGTGAATTACTCATGTTTGTAGTTAGTATAACAAAAGTTCCGTTGCAAATCACCAATTCTTATATTTCAGCAAACAGAGAGGTCATATGGCACTAAAAGAATTGATATTTGCAACATTTTTGAGCTGGTTGAGTGTGATGGAGGCTGCACTAGTGATGATAAATCAAAGCTTTCAAATTGTCTTGACCAGACATTCAAGAGGCTCATATCACAGTATAGCAAAGGATGTTCACTGAGAGCAAACTTAAATTTTTTAGAACAGTGATGGATGGATGACTTCAGGACAGCTACAGTGAGGAGCACTTTTCTGTCTTTCTGTAGTTTTCTGTAAGTGGTGAACTTTTACATTGGAACCAGGGAATAATGTCAAGTCTGCTGCAAATAGGGCATAAGAAATAGAATCTAATGAGTAAGAGCTGAGTGTATAAAAGGTCAATATAATCCAAAACTCACAGGACAGTTTCCTCAATATCAGTCCAATGTGATTTTAAGGTTTAATGTCTTTTGTCCTGTTTCAGTGTGTCCTTCATCACTAGGTTTTTCTTTTTCACTTCTTCTTTCTGAGTTCCTGTGCTTCCCTGCCTGTGCTTCTTCCAGACCCCCACGGTCCATCATTCACCATCGGTAAGGCCATATGGCTGCTGTGGGGTCTCGTATTTAACAACTCTGTGCCGGTGCAGAACCCGAAGGGCACCACCAGCAAGTTCATCGTCTCAGTGTGGGCCTTCTTCGCTGTCATCTTTCTGGCCTCCTACACTGCCAACCTGGCTGCCTTCATGATCCAGGAAGAGTTTGTGGACCAAGTCACCGGACTGTCTGACAAGAAGGTGGGATTACACACATGCATGGACACACACACACAAGAAAAACTAAACACATTCACAGTCAGGGCTGCTCTTGTAATGGATGCCAGCCCTACGGCCAGACAGGACTCTCCAGGGAGCGCCCTTGGGCTTCAACAGCCCAAACCCTCTGGCCGTAGCTGTCACCACGCTAACACTGCCAGCACAGCAGACCCAGGGGCGCACACACACACACAAACACACACACTGACACGCACTGCATAGATCAAAGACGTGTGTGTTTGTGTGTGTATTTGCAGAGGTTGGCAGTGTCAGCAGAACCCCAGCCAGTCTTACGCTAGACTGGACACACAATGATGATGACTGATGAGTCCACTCCGCTGTCTCTACCTCCTCCTTTCTCCTCTGTTTCTTCTTGTCACTCTCCTTTCTCCTCCTTCACTCCTACACTTCTAATCCTTTTCTTCCTCTTTCACTTTGTTTCTTTTCTTCTTATTAGGTGCACGTCCATCCAGCTGTTCTTATGTCCATTATTAATTTGGCCATGAAATATCCTGAGTTAAAATTCGGAAAATTGACAAAAAAATAAGAAAACTTAACTAAAAACTTAACTAACTTAACTGAACTTTCCTTAAATATTTACAGCAGGATTCTCTGACCTTTTTAAAGTTCTATATGGGTGCTTCTATGTGACTGGTCCCTAAAAACAGGACAGAGGGGCTAAAAATTCAAACCAGATTTAGACTAATGTTAAGAAGCAAGTTTGGAAGCACTTTGGGTCTATGTTAAAAATAAATATTTACTGAGATAAAAAAAAGAAACTATTTTTTCCACAATTTTTTTAAATTTCTACTTTATTTTTATACAAAAATCTGTGTGTAACGCAGTAAAAAGGACACAAAAATTACCTGCTAGTATCTTTTCGAAGATATTTTTATTGTCTCACAGGTACATTTTGGTGATCAAACTACTTATGCAAAAGGTAGAATGTTTCACAAAAATGACATATACGTGTTTAAATGGGCAGGTTCAGTATGTAGCACCAGAGGATACAATGGGTTACACATGAAACCTGGAATGAGACTGAGATTCTTGAAAAACCCGCATGTCTGGGTTAGAAAAACCACTAGGATTGACAAATTTAACACAGTGTCTTTATTTATAGCGGTATTTAAGACCATTTACAGCCATGTTTTCCAGGTAGCTTTTCGTGTCCCAATTTTGGTTCTATTTTTGGCCCCAATATCTTATTAAAAATTCATTAATTTTGGAAAGGCTCAGGGCAAGATTATGATTTTTTTTTTCATTTATCTAAGGTCATCATTAGGTACATCCTGGGGGGAAATATGTCTAATTTTCTCTTTTATTATTGGGTCTAAAACGCTGGAGAAGTGCCAGGTATCAAAATAAACCCAGTTTATAGAAGCACCCATATATTATTTATAACCTATTTTTCACAGTCATTGTCAAATCCTGTGTGAGCTTTGAAAGCATGCTGACAACAATTAATGTTATATTTGTCACTGATGAAATCAACTTCAACTGGTAATTTGTTTAATTGACAGCTGATTGGCACGTACTGTGTGTCAGAAGAGGATAGGGTGTCTGTCAGCCTCCTGGTTTGCAGACATCACACTGTGATAAATATATTTATCATAATGTGATTTAACTGAAGTGTTTTAGCAATTTTTAATTTTATGTTTCAGTACTCTGGCATTTTTCTCTCAAAGCAGTTTACAAACATAAAAAAATGAACCTATTTAGTTTACATTAACTTATCATTTGTTGCATTCGCTGATATTTTCTAGGTGTTGAAATTTGGTATTAAATGAGAAGATATTTATCATTAAGTAATTTCACTGATGCCTTCAACTAATACTGGGAAAAAGTATGAATAAAAAGGCTGGTGAAATGTATTGAATTAAATTTTTAATCAAAGTGTTGTCTGAAAATGATGAAAAATACCTAAATCACAAGATCAAAATGATTCCTGTAGAGATCTTTCTTTCTCAACAAAAAATCAAAAGGCAAGCTGTTTCCTTCTTGTAATATATTAATTGTGAATGTGTTTCTCTAGTCCTGGGATGTAGTGTAGTATACGATTCTCGAATCACATTTTGTTTTCTGTTCTTATGGCCAGAAAACAATCAAAATCACAAATCATCCATAATATTGAAAAAACAAAGGAGTTAATTTTTGTCCCAGCTCTAAGAAATGCAAATACAATCGCGGAAAAACTTATTAGACCATCAAAAGTCAGCAAGAACAATGGTTTTGCAATCAAGTACTAACTCCTGTGTGTATCATGTGACTAAAACAGACAGAAAAGAAAACATGGAATGCTGACAAGCACTGTTTTTGGCAGTACAATGCCATAGATATTGATTTAGGAACTTAAACGATTTTGATTATTATGAAAAAAAAAACATGGAAAATGCCTAGATATCAGCTGTTAAATTAAACTCTTATGAGCTATTCTTGTTGTTATCATTATATTTGTCCAAACAAATTTACCTTTAGTTGTACCAGGCATTAAAATGAACAAGAAATTGATGAAAATAAGGGGTGGTATAATAATTTTTTCCGCAACTGTATGTGTGATGAAGACAGATTAATGAATGATGATTGATGTGAATGTACCTGTATCTGTGAACAACCATATGAAGAACTGAAGAAACAACTGTTAAACAAATGCTTTGACAAACTACACTACATGAACATGAAGCCTCAGATGACTACCAGTGTCTCCAAGGTTAAGGCAAAAGACAGTTCCAGGTTTTTTGATGAATTGACCAAATTCTGGGTCAAAGACTCTGGTTACAGCAAATATCTCCACCATCAGCAGCCGGAGGTGTGTGATAATTTGTGAGATACATTGAACTAAGTCTGAACATCCACTGTTCACTTACCATGTGTCTCAATATGTATCTTCGTAGTAAAAAACACAGAAAATTTTAAACATTCTTAAATATAACCAAGTGTGCCAGTGCCATTTCTTTCAATTATCAATTGACACCACATGATTGAAAGACTACAAATGGATTTTTAAAAAAAAAAAAAAAAAAAAGCCAAAATGTGTGATTATTACAAGCAACAGAATTTTTTTTTTTTTTTTAGACAGATATAATTTTAAATTGAAATCATGTCACTCTTGAAATAAGAAAAAAAAACAATCCTATTTCCCTGCTGAGGTATTAGCATGTTTGGTAAGACTTTTTTTTCTTCATAGAGCAAAAAAGACTTTTTTCCAAAAAACCAAACCTTTTGTTCTTTGTTTAAATTCATTTTTGCAGCATTCTGTTTATCTCATTTAACTAAGTCCTAACAATCACATTCACTGTAAAAATCTAAATCTTACTAAGTGTACTTTTCTCATTTCTAATCAAAATATCTCATCACACTTAAAATAAGATTCCTTGAAATAAGATTTTCAAGATCTATTGTCTAAAAATAAGTTCTTATATCTCACTGAAAAGTTACTCTTTATGTGATTATGTCTTATTTTAAGTGTGATGAAATATTTTGACTAGAAATGAGAAAAATACTCTCGGTAAGATTTTGATTTTTGTAGCGTTATAGTCGTGTATAGAAATGAGCATAAATTTGCATTTTCTTTGGCCAATTTTCTGAAAAGTTCAGTGATAAAAACCTGTTTCTTGTCTCTGACTCCTTTTTGTTTGACTTTGAGACTCCTTGTAATTCTTGTTCCATCTTTTTTTTTTTTTTTCCCCATCACTTACATTTTCATACAATCTACCTCTGTTTGGCTCTTGCAGTTCCAGAGCCCATACTCCTATTCCCCTCCATTTCGCTTTGGGACGGTTCCGAACGGCAGCACGGAGCGAAACATCAGGAAGAACTATCCAGACATGCATCAGTACATGACCAAATACCATCAGAACGGAGTCCAGGACGCGCTGATCAGCCTCAAGACTGGGTACTGTAGACTTGTCAAGCTAGTTCATATCAAGTTGAGACTTATTATACCTGAGAGGGTTCTTCTGTTTGCAGACAGCATGTGTGCATAAGAACATGTGAAAACAAACAGAAAAGACGTTACATCACAGAGACTCACAGCCCCATGGGGCCTTGAACCAGCTAATGCTAAAGTGCTGCAGTGAGTCTGTTGAGTGTTTCTGTCACTGATGGTAAAATGCAGGCGCTGTCTGCAAGTGCCCTTTTTAGAGTCTGCTGGAAAGAGGGAGCTGCCAAAACAGGGAGGGTGTAATTAGTTCTGGAGTTTGCTACCTTTATTCTTCCTCTTAAATGCTCACTAATAGAGGGATGGCAGCACTGCTTTTATTCCTTCATTAGTTTTGTGGGCTTTGATCTTAAGGGCATTTTTTTTTCCAAACTCATTTTTTCCCTTTCTCCAATTACTTTACTGCCACTACAGATCAAATAGATAAAATTTGTTCTTCGTATCATATCCTGTACCTTAGGCTTTGTTTATTTATGCAATATTGTTGTACAATGAATGTGTTCAACGGAATCATCACATTCATCAGGTTGAATTTCTTGGATAAAAAACTATCGAGACGGAACAAAAGTAAACACAGAAATTCAACTCAGTCAACATGTATATGAATCAACTCATATGTGAGGCTATTTTTTTAAATTATTCTCAAATGCTATATGTACTTTAGGCGAATGAATATTAATCTGAAATTCTCTGGGCATCAACAATATTCAGACTATATGAACAAAACTGAATATTTATTGTCTATTGACTATATTTCTCCCATGCTCAGTGGTAAGGGGTGGAAATTGATAAGAATTTAGTGACTGCGGTTCCATTATCAATATCACTTATCAATTCGATTCCCTATTAATACTTTTATTGACTCTCACTGCTGCAGCCTGTGAGCCTCGCCATCATCTGAATGTAATGCTAGGACATGGAGATTATTCATAAACAATAGTAAAGCAGGTTGACACAGTGAAATAGTGTTAACATAAACAGTATCGATAGAGCCTGCAGGAGTTTAATGTTAGAGGCTGTGACAGAGGATGCCTCACTGTAAGCTCCGCCTCCAGAGTCACCGCCCCCATCACTAAGCAGCCAATCAAAGACGTCCCATTGGTGCAGTTTCATTGGATGCTGTGGTTAAATGTTTGTGCATGTTGGAGATATTTAACCCTTTGTCTTAATGGAAACTCTGGAACTGCTACAAATGTCTTTACTGGTGGAATAGAACCATAAGTTAGAGCGCTTCTGAACCAAAATATGAAAAAGACATGATGACGTACTGGATGATATAGCAGAATCAATAAGTGGAATCATTAAGCGACCAGACTAACAATTCCAAGGAATTTAGCTACTGGGAACTGGTACTCAATTCCCATCTTTCCTGATGGTTTCAGTTGAGTTAAGAAGTTCCACTTTTTTTTTTTTACTTATTTGCACATCATAGCAAGAGAAAAATTAAAAAAAAAACAGTTTTCATTCAAGTAACACCATTTTGCAGGAGAAGATAGAAGCCAAAAAAGGCTTATGTAAATGCCTCCCCAGAAGTAAACAATACACAGGAAAAAAAACAAACAAAAAAGAATTAAAAATACGATATAACTGAAATAATAATCTAAAGTAAAAACAATAGAAATACAATATACAGCCTTACATTTTTTTGTGAATTAGAGTCCTTTTCAGATGCTTTTTAAATAATGATAAAGAAGATGTTGATTGAAGTTCAGGTCGTAGATTATTCCAAAGATGTGGTCCACAATATTTTAGAGAATACATACTGACAGAAGTTTGGCATTAAGGGAGATAAAATTTGCTTGAGTATCGCGTAGGATACTTGTGAATAACAGAAGACAACATTTTATTCAGCTGTAAACTAGTATAACAAAGATTTAAAACAGGCCTCTATAAAGGCTGGTTCAATCAGACCCTGGATGCATTGGGATTGGTTAACAGTCATTTATCAAATGTCTGTTTTTGCTGAGTACAGAGGTATCAGGTCCATGAGGGGAGGTGTTATCACGTCAGATACAAATGGTGTCCCCTTAGTTTGAATCCGCCCTGTCGTTTCAGAATAATGACAAAAACCTGCAAAAGAGTGGAACTGTGCATGAACAAAGGCATCCTCATGTGCATGAATATTTACTGAACCAGCAGCAACACTCAAGTGTACTTTCAGTGACAGCCATTGAGTCCAGATAAGAATTTACATAAGAAATTCTAGCTTCAAGAAGAAAGCAAGCCTTGTGAATAATCCATCTGGTTTGTTCGGGGATCTAAATAACATGATTATGGCACAACGCTCCATATGCATCATAGTCTGTACAGTGAATATTCAGCAGTGATACGGGCATCAGCACCGAATCCAGATGGTCTAACTTTCACTTTATCATCAGTTAAAGACAAACTGCAAACATCAGTCAATTTATTGTGGTTTTTTAGCGCTAATAAGCTATGTGGTACAAGAAATGGGTTTAACACTAACTAGGAAGAAAAAAAATGTGCTGACTATCATTATATTGCTGTATTGAAGTATAATATTATACTTCATTTTAACATTTTATTTCATTTTGTGCATATGGTGGTGTGCTCTTATCCTGTGACACTTCAAGTTAAACTGATATGTCAGCGTAATAATTGTGAAATACAGTCAGATTATTTCTGGTCAAAAATTGCTCTGTCATATGGCAATTTTTCTTATTTTTTAATGTAATTTTAGAAAAACTATGATAATAAAAGGAGGTGCTGTTGAACCATTAAGGCTCAGATTAAAACGAAAACAATGCTGAAATAGAAAGGCTTGTAATTTTAAAAACAGGACAAAAATCTGACATTTACATCCAAACGGTGGACATCCTGATTGAGCGTTGGTTCCAAGACGTTTTTTTTGTACTGGACTTCATACTTGTGCCTGGTATGTCCAGGTATAACCTCATGCAGGGGCTTCATTTTCAATTTTTCTATACTGAGCCTCTTTTCCTAGACTCATAAACATGTAATTTATTGCCACTTCTGATGCAGGTGCAAAGATTTTGATGTGTATTTAGCCCCTAAAAATGTGATTAATTTGCCAAAAAACAGGCATTAACAATCCCATCATTTAGTGTTTAGGCCCTAAGTCTGGGTTCCCCAAAGCTGCTCATTAATCCATTCCCTCATATTTTTCATGCCACTGAACCAGTTGCATCATAAATCCTGATCATGTGCTTCTCCTACAGGAAACTGGATGCTTTCATCTATGACGCTGCTGTGCTGAACTACATGGCAGGCCGAGATGACGGCTGTAAGCTGGTTACTATCGGCAGCGGGTACATCTTTGCCACCACTGGGTACGGTATTGCCCTGCAGAAGGGATCCTACTGGAAACGCCTCGTTGATCTGGCTATACTGGGCATCATAGGAGATGGTGAGGCGCTTATACACATCCATATTCTTTCTATTATTGTTGTATGGTGGTTCTGGGCTGTTTTGGGCCTTTAATGTTATTACTGCCACTGCTAAGGTTTCCCATCCTCTCCCTCTCTCCTCCCCCCCGTCTGTCAGAAAGCTATCAGGGGCTAGTCTTAACACACCATTTCATCATCATTACTGTGTGTGTGTGTGTGTGTGTGTGTGTGTGTATGTGTGTGTGTGTGTGTGTGTGTGTGTGTGTGTGTGTATGTGTGTGTGTATGTGTGTGTGTGTGTGTGTGTGTATGTGTGTGTGTGTGTGTGTGTGTGTGTGTTTGTGTGCCCACCGTGTCCTGTTATGTTTACTCCTCCAGATTGTTCTGTATAATAAGCTGTGAGATGGTGCGAATGGAAGAAAGAGAATGAGCCAGACAGAAAGCAAAGTGCTAAAGCGCATCGCTTCACACCCGGCCCTTTTTTATTCAGGGCAAACACCCGCAAGAGCGAGCACACACACACACACTCCGACACACAAACAGCTTTAGTCTGATAAAAATTCCTCCTATCCTTTCTTATCACTCCATCACTATCAGTTCTCCCCCCTCGCCAGCTACAACCCCCTTTTCACTCCACCTCCTGTCTCCTTTCCATTACGATCTATTTACCACTTCACCTCTCTCCTCTCCTCTCCTCTCCTTCCTTCTCCTCTCCATTTTGTCATGTAATGATACGCATTTTTTTAAAGACAGACCACACTCCTCTCTTCCTCTCTTTCCTTTATCACATCCTCTTTCACTTCCATTTCTTTGACATCTCTGCTCCGTCACCTCCCTCTTACTGCCCACTTTACCCTCTTGCTCATACTTTTCTGCTCTTTGTTTTCAACAGGTGAGATGGAGGAGCTTGAGGCCCAATGGCTGACTGGAATCTGCCACAATGAGAAGAACGAGGTGATGTCCAGCCAGCTGGATGTGGACAACATGGCAGGAGTTTTCTATATGTTGGCCACGGCAATGGGCCTCTCCATCCTCACCTTTATCTCTGAACACCTTTTCTACTGGAGGCTCAGATACTGCTTCACCGGGGTCTGTTCGGGCAGGCCAGGTCTACTCTTTACTATCAGCAGGGTAAGATAAAATAAAAGGATCTTATCACCATTTTCCACTGCAGGAAAAACAGGAAAGTGCTTGGGAACTGCTGTTTATGGTTTACAGGTTCTGTAGCCCAAGGCCTGCTTTAATCAGATGTTGGAGATGTTTCCATCAGTGAATTTTTATGTGCATTTGAATGATCACATTGGAAAAGGTTGATGGAAACAGCGAAATGAAAAAATAAAAGTTCCAGAGTTTCACAAAAAAAGTTTTACGCTCACTTTAGGTGCTTCTGTCTTTTCTGGAAAAGAGTTAGTTCTCTAGATGAAAATACCTCTTCGGTCACGTGAGTTAAATGTTCTAACTTAGTGAACATTTTACCATATGCCATAATCTAATGTAATATATGACAATATATTTCCATGAATATATGTTCATATATTACCTATTAAGAACTGGATCAATTTCATACACTGCCTAAGCAAAAATTTACCAAATAGATAATAGCCTTAACATAATCACTTCAGTCATTAGCTTCTCATCTCTTAAACAGCTATCAGTTTGTATACAGCATGAAGCTTGGACTGTGTTTCAGTGGAAAAACATAATGTGGTCTGATGAGTTCAGATTGACCCTGTTTCAGAGTGATGGTCCATCGCAGTAAGAAGAGAAATGGATGAAGTGATTACCCATCATGCCTAGTGCCGACAGTACAAGCCTTTTGGGGTGGTGTTATGATCTGGGGTTGATTCAGTTGGTCAGGTCAAGGTTCATAACATGTTTGTTAGGACAGATTGTACGAGTGCTGGACCCAGATGCAAGACCCTCAGACAGGAGTACAATTAAAGTGGATTTATTAGAAATAATCAGAGTAACAAGTTCACACAGAATGGTAATGAATGTATCTTCAGCTGGACTGAGATGGGGAATCGTCTCGGCTTCGGATCTAAGGTGAACCTCGTTACGGCCCAGGTCGGGAGCACACGAGGGGAACCCGACTAGGAGAGAGCACAGGAGAATCAGTGGACAGACCAGGTCATACACGGGCAGACTATCAGACAGGCAAACGTACATAGGGGCAGGCAGGCTCACGTACCAGTAGTCCAGGCAGGGGTCAAACCAGGAAAAGGCACCAGGGCGGAGGAACAGACAGGGGTCAGGCGTAATCTCAGGTGTGATGGACAAACCAGGTCGAAGACAGACAAGCAGGCAGACGAGGAACAGGCAGAGTCGGAGGTCGATGGGCAAAACAGGTCACAACAGGCAGGCAGGATCAAAAAACGCTGGTAAGTTATCACACCGAGGGTTGAAAACGAACTGGCAACGAACAGGGGGAAACACAGGGTTTAAATACACAAGAGGGCGGGAAGACAATTGGACACAGGTGGAGACAATCAGGGAGGAGGCAGGTAATCAGGGCAAAGGTGAACACAAAGAGGAAGTAAAGACACCAGACAAGACACATGAGGGAAACTAACAAAATAAAACAGGAAACACACAAAACAAGAAAAAGTCCAGGGACTGATATGACAGAACCCCCCCCTCAAGGGACGGCTCCAGACGGCCCAGGAACCTCAGGGTGGCGATGGTGGAAATCCCTGATGAGCTCCGGGTCCAGGATGAAGGACGCAGGGACCCAGGACCGCTCTTCTGGTCCGTACCCCTCCCAATCCACCAGGTACTGGAATCCTCTTCCACGGCGGCGGGCCGCTAGGAGACGTCGTACTGAGTACACCGGGTCACCATCGATGAGCCGAGGCGGCGGTGGGGGTGGAGTGGGGGGTACCAGCCGGCTCTCCCTCGCAGGCTTGACTTGACTTACATGAAACGTGGGATGGATCTTCATGGTTCGGGGCAGCCTTAAACTGACTGAAACAGGGTTAATAACCTTAGATATGGGAAATGGGCCAACAAACCTGGGCGCCAGCTTGCGGTTCTCCACCCTTAATGGGAGATGACGTGTGGATAGCCATACCCGCTGGTCTTGCTGATAGGCCGGCGCCGGGGTCCTGCGACGGTCCGCCATGGTCTTATAGTAGCCGACCGACTTTAATAAAGCCTGTCTGGCCCGCATCCAGGTCCTCCTACAACGTCTGATGAGGGCCTGGGCAGAGGGAACACTGACCTCTCTCTCCGAAGATGCAAACAGGGGCGGTTGATATCCATACACGATATGGAACGGAGACAAACCAGATGAGGCACAGGGTAGCGAGTTATGTGCGAACTCAACCCAAACCAGCTGACGGCTCCAGGAGGCCGGGTTATGAGAAGCCAGCACACGCAGACCGGTCTCCAAGATCTGGTTGACCCTCTCAGTTTGACCATTGCTCTGTGGGTGATATCCAGAGGAGAGACTGACAGATGCCCCTATGAGGGCACAAAAAGCCCGCCAGAAGCGGGCCACAAACTGTGGGCCCCTATCAGACACCACATCCTTAGGGAAGCCATGTAGTCTACACACATTGAGTAACAGGGCCTCAGCCGTTTCCTTAGCAGAAGGGAGTTTAGGCATGGCGACAAAATGAACCATCTTAGAAAACCTATCCACAATGGTGAGTACAGTGGTGTTACCGTCTGAGGGGGGTAGACCTGTCACGAAGTCCAGGGAGATATCCGACCACGGCCTCTTAGGAACTGGTAGGGGATGTAGCTGACCAGCAGGAGCTGCGTGGGATGGCTTACAGGATGCACAGGTGGGACACGCGGCCACATATTCCGCCACCTCTTTATCCATCCCGGACCACCAGAACCGCTGTTTAATGATGAACGTCGTGCGTCTAACACCTGGGTGGCATGCCATCCTGGACGTGTGAGCCCACTGGATCACCTGCGGACGGAGACAAACAGGGACAAACAGCCGCCCCGGCGGTACCCCCTCCGGGACGTCACAGTCTTTAAGGGCCTCATTAACAGACTTCTCAATGGCCCACTGAAAAGCCCCCACTACACAGGACTCCGGTAAAATAGTCTCAGGTTCCATGACAGAGTTAGTGGCAGAAAACATTCTGGACAGGGCGTCCGGTTTGCCATTCTTAGAGCCCGGCCGATAGGACAGGGAAAAATTAAAACGGGTGAAAAAAAGAGCCCACCTGGCCTGCCTGGAGTTGAGCCGTTTAGCAGAACGCAGGTATTCCAGGTTTTTATGGTCAGTCCAAACCAGGAACGGGACCTCTGTGCCCTCCAACCAGTGCCTCCATTCCTCTAGCGCCACCTTGATAGCCAACAGCTCTCGGTTCCCGATGTCGTAGTTCCTTTCTGCTTGAGACAGCCTCCGTGACAGGAAGGCACAGGGGTGAAGTTTATTGTCCTTCTGGGATTTCTGTGAGATGACTGCTCCCACCCCCACATCAGAAGCATCCACCTCCACCACAAACTGCAGGGCCGGATCAGGGACGGACAGGATCGGTGCTGATGTGAAAGCCTCCTTAAGGCGACCAAACGCCTCCTCGGCTTCGGGGCTCCAACTGAAAACAGTCTTCGGAGAGGTGAGGCAGTGCAAGGGGGCAGCCACATTGCTAAATCCCCGAATGAACTTACGATAAAAGTTAGCAAATCCCAGAAACCTCTGTACCTCTTTACGAGATGTGGGTGTGGGCCAGTCCCTGACGGCGCTGACCTTCTCTGGGTCCATCTGGACACTCCCCTCACCAACGATGAACCCAAGAAAGGAGACAGAGGACCGGTGGAATTCACACTTCTCGGCCTTAACATACAGTTGGTTCTCGAGTAGCCTCTTCAGGACTTGACGGACATGCTGAACGTGAGACCTCTCATCGGGGGAGAAAATCAAAATGTCATCCAGATAGACAAAAACGAACAAGTTAAGCATATCACGGAGGACGTCATTCACTAGGGCCTGAAAGACAGCGGGAGCATTAGTCAAACCAAAAGGCATTACCAGGTATTCATAGTGTCCGCTGGCAGTGTTAAATGCAGTCTTCCACTCGTCTCCCTCTCTTATTCTCACCAGGTGATATGCGTTTCTGAGGTCCAGCTTGGTGAAGATCCGGGCTCCATGCAGGAGCTCAAAAGCAGATGACATCAGAGGTAATGGGTATCGGTTACGGATAGTAATCTCGTTAAGTCCTCTGTAATCAATACAGGGTCTAAGGGTCTTATCCTTTTTATCCACGAAGAAAAAACCCGCCCCAGCAGGGGACGAGGATGGTCTGATTAACCCTGCAGCCAGTGACTCATCAATATACTTTTGCATTGCGACGGTCTCCGGACCCGACAGGGAATATAACCTCCCTCTAGGGGGACAGGTTCCAGGCCGGAGGTCTATGGCGCAGTCGTAGGGTCTGTGTGGGGGTAAGGAAGTAGCCCGGGTCTTACTAAACACCAGTTTCAAGTCATGATAATGTTCTGGAACTTTACTGAGGGCCGGGAAATCCGCCTCATCCACCTTAAAGGACTGGACAGAGGCCACCGTGGTGTGGGGAACCTGGGCTACTGGCTCAGACTGAATACCTCCCACTAGACAAGAGGCGCACCCCTCCCCCCATGCCCGGACCTTCCCTGTGCTCCAGTCCATACAGGGGTTGTGATGCTGGAGCCAGGGGAAGCCTAAAATAAGGGGGTGAGCCTCAGACTGGTACACATGGAAGGACAGAGATTCAGAGTGACCGTCAGGGAACCGGACAGTAACAGGTTGGGTGCGCTGGGTGATACGGCAAATTAGCCTGTCATCTAGAGCTTTAGCCTCCAGTGGTCTTTCAAGGGGCGTCAGACCGAGTCCCAGCTTCAGAGCGAGGCTGATGTCCATAAGATTGGCGTCTGAACCGGAGTCTATTAACACGGGGTGCTGTAATGACAGGGAGGTAGAACTGAGAAGAATCATAGGTTGCAAACGGGAAGAATCTGAAACACACACAGTTCGACTAATTAATCTGTCCTCACCAGTGGTCGATTTGTTCTTACTGGGGCAGTTAGCGACCCGATGACCCTCTTGACCACAGTAGAGGCAGAGCCCTGCCACAAGACGGCGCCGATGTTCCTCCGCAGAGAGACGGGTGCGACCCAGCTGCATGGTCTCCTCCTTAGGACCGTCTTCTGCCTCCGTGACCGGGAATGGTAGACTTGCCGTCGGATTGCCTTCAGTCACCTGGGACGACGGACGGAACCGTGCAGGCTCCGCGTTCCAGAAGGTCATCTGGTCGGAGGTCTGGATGGCAGATTCGATGACCTCATCCAGGGTCCTTAGCTCCTGACGGAGCGCCATCTCGCGTCCGATGGATCGAGTGAGTCCTGACTGAAAGGCAGTTATTAAGGCTTTCTCGTTCCACTCAGACTCCACCGCCAGAGAACGGAACTCACACACGTACTGTCTAATGGACCGCTCCCCCTGCCTCAGTCTCATAAGCTGTAAGGCAGCCTGCGGTCCTCGAACGGGGTGATCATACACACGTTTAAGTTCAGCACATAATCTGGAATAGGAGCGAGCCACTGGGGATTCCTTTTCCAACAAGGCATTGAAATAACTCAGGGGAGGACCCTCCAATAAACTAGCCACGTATGCTATTTTAGCAGAGTCATTGGAAAAACGCCGTGGCTGAGCCTCTATGATTAACTGAATCTGAGAGAAAAAATTCCTACAAGTCTCTGGGTTACCTGAGTACTTGTTCGGCGGAGGGATATTAGGTTCGTCCAGGGCTCGGGCAGACGAAGCAGGAGGCACAGACTCAACAGACTGAACCGGTACCGCAGTCTGTGTTAGGGAGGACTGGGCGAGCTGGGCGGAGAGCTGGTTCATCTTGTCGAGGAGACTGTGTAAAACCTGCTCGTGCCCCCCTAAACGCTGCCCCTGTAACCGGATAGCCTCCCGGACCTGGTCAAGGTCTGCTGGGTCCATATCTGGCCAGTTCGTACTGTTAGGACAGATTGTACGAGTGCTGGACCCAGATGCAAGACCCTCAGACAGGAGTACAATTAAAGTGGATTTATTAGAAATAATCAGAGTAACAAGTTCACACAGAATGGTAATGAATGTATCTTCAGCTGGACTGAGATGGGGAATCGTCTCGGCTTCGGATCTAAGGTGAACCTCGTTACGGCCCAGGTCGGGAGCACACGAGGGGAACCCGACTAGGAGAGAGCACAGGAGAATCAGTGGACAGACCAGGTCATACACGGGCAGACTATCAGACAGGCAAACGTACATAGGGGCAGGCAGGCTCACGTACCAGTAGTCCAGGCAGGGGTCAAACCAGGAAAAGGCACCAGGGCGGAGGAACAGACAGGGGTCAGGCGTAATCTCAGGTGTGATGGACAAACCAGGTCGAAGACAGACAAGCAGGCAGACGAGGAACAGGCAGAGTCGGCGGTCGATGGGCAAAACAGGTCACAACAGGCAGGCAGGATCAAAAAACGCTGGTAAGTTATCACACCGAGGGTTGAAAACGAACTGGCAACGAACAGGGGGAAACACAGGGTTTAAATACACAAGAGGGCGGGAAGACAATTGGACACAGGTGGAGACAATCAGGGAGGAGGCAGGTAATCACGGCAAAGGTGAACACAAAGAGGAAGTAAAGACACCAGACAAGACACATGAGGGAAACTAACAAAATAAAACAGGAAACACACAAAACAAGAAAAAGTCCAGGGACTGATATGACAATGTTATGTCTGAAAAATGAGGTCAGCAGAACCTGAATATACTGACAGACATATTTCAAGATGACAGCACCAGGACTAATCAGGATCTGAATGTGACAGAGTGGTTCAGGAACATGAGACATCATTTCTACACATGGATTGGTCACCATAGAGTCCAGAGCTGCACCCCATTGAGTATTGTATGGTATAAATGATGTCACAGCAAATGCATAGAGATGATCCAATGAAATTTTGTTTGTATGACTTTTGGCCGGACAGTGTACATTAATATCATTCATTTTTTAATTTATGTACATAATAGTCCGATCAGGTTCATACTGTCTACTGAAAATATAAAGATTTCCTTTTCTTTTTTTGTCAGACAGATAGAAAAGGAAATCAATCTTTATAACTCATATCTTCTTATATCCAAAGTATGTATGTAGACCATAACTGACATGTAACTTACGGTAACATTATACAGGGGCATTGATACCCTATGTTATATTTGTCTAACATGGCCATTACTAGATGTGATAAAAGAATAATTACAATTTGCACAGTTGAACAAAATTCTGAAAGGTACTCGCCATTCTCCCACTGGGGGTCGAAACAACCAGATTTGTAGTTTTGTCTTGTTTTGTTTATTCTTTCAGGTTTCCATCCTCTTCAGTTCATAACATACCTTCTACATCCACTCTAATATGACAATGATCAGCCCAGATTATTCACTTCAAAGCAGTTGATGGAAAACATACCTACAAAGTTTGAAGATAGTGCTGTTGTTGACCGCTGAAAACATGAACAGCTGCTGTAAAACGGTTAAAAAAACAAAAAAAACAAAACCTGACTGACTAATCTAAAAGACAATAAGAGCAAGAGAAAGCTAAGTGACAATAAGCAAACTTTGAAATGTCTTTGTTTGAAAATTGTTTCAAAGTATTTGGGCACTAAAGCAGGAAAATAACCAAAGAAAAAAGACTCAGGAAATTGTTGTTGGTGACACATTTTTCAGCTGTCACAACATCCATTCAATCACCACACAGTAACCTAGAATGGCATCCTGTAGAGTGTGTGGAGTACCTCCACCAAGGCCACCTATCTTTGCCTGTTTTATGGATCTGCTTCAAAATGTAATGGATGTGTTATTGAATGACGCCCTACTCCTCCACAAACTTTCCTGAAAACTGTTGCTGTAATTTTGGCAGAATTCTGCTATAGATCAACAGACCAACAACCAAACACAGGTAGTTACATGTCCTCTTTACCGGAGGGAATTAGAGACAGGTGACTTTGCATTGAATATCTTGTGGCCGAATATTGTATCTCAAGAAAAATATACATTTAGATGCTTTTTATGTCTAAATTGGCTGATGTTCACAGTTCCTCTGAAAACGTAAAAAAGAGCAAAACAAAGGGGATGTTTAGTGTGACGCGTGCATGAAACATCAGTTCACATCACGGGACTGTTATAGTTAAAAATAAATAATATAACAATTGTTTCTTTTAAGATGTGAAAGACATCTTTGTGTGTGCATGTGATAAAAGAGGAGAGCGGGGGATAGTATGATTAAAGAGGGAGAGCCGAATTTGCTGCTGCACATATGGACTGCTGGATAGAAGAATCAAACTGCTAAGAGGATGAAAATGTGGACACATACAGAAACACAAAGGTCTTTTGTTACTCACCCACACACAAGTAGTGCAGACAAGCTAAAAATGGTTCCATGTATGCATATGGAGACAGGTGAGTGACGGACTTGACCACACAACGGCTGACGTTTGTACAAAAACACATAGACTTAAGCCCAAATATACAGACACACAAAACACAAATGGGCACAACCAGACAGACCACTCCTCCATTATTCATATGTCATGTCTCTGTGTTAGGCAGGGCTTTTATTCCAGACGAGCAGCATTTCACACATTAAGTGTTTTACAAAAAGACTGCGGTGTGTGTCTGTGGGTGTGCGTGTGCATCTGTGTGTGTGTTGGATGAACGATACTGGAGGTTAAGTGGCTCCATGAAGAACATCTCCTTGCACTCAGGGCCCCCTCTAGTGACATCATCACCTAAATTTAATTTTCAAGGCGCCTCTAAAAGCAGTTCATCTAAAAGAGTGGCGATTATCTCTTTCAGCCACATTACAAAACAAAATGAGGTTAAGGTTTGCAGTAAACGCACCAGAGAGAAGGATGCACAGGTCTCTGCTAATTTCCTTTGCAAGGAAATGAGCCCTCTGCGTGTTTGAACTTTTTTTTTATGAAGTCACTGGGTTGGCGAATTAAGTGTTGTATTATCTCCTCTCCTCTCCTCTCCTCTCCTCTCCTCTCCTCTCCTCTCCTCTCCTCTCCTCTCCTCTCCTCTCCTCTCCTCTCCTCTCCTCTCCTCTCCTCTCCTCTCCTCTCCTCTCCAGGGTATATGGAGCTGTATCCACGGTGTTCATATTGATATGAAGAAGAAGGCTCCTGAGCTGGACTTCAGCCCTCAAGCAAACATGCTGCACTTGCTCAAGTCTGCCAAGTCCATTGCTTTGTCTTCTCCCAAGCGCAACACAGTCCTCTTGCAGCCGACCATCCTAGATATGGTGTCAGGGAAAGGTAATGCAACACTAACATACAAAGTTCACCATAAAATCTATACTCAGAGTAGAATTTAGATCAGAATTCACATCCTGTACAGTGTTGAGAAAGTTACTTTGGAACTACAATAGGGAACAGACAACTAGTTACCCTATTGAAACTGTGTGATTTACTTTAACGTTACCTTTTGTTACCTTTTTAATGGTAGCGATGAAAAAAGAAGACCCTGTGAGTCAAAATAATAACATAAAATAAAATATTGATATACGCTCTTATATTAATAAAGACTAAATAGTACTAAATGACTAATAAACATTATTAAATATCCATTTTTTTTCTTCCCACTGGTAGAAATTGGCTACCATATAAAAATGAATAGTCCTACAGACCATTTTACACCAGGCAGAATAGAGAGAACTCTTTTAAACCACAACATACTAAAACCTCTATCTAGTATGTACAACATGTTCCATGTTCATGTCCACTTGCCTCGATGTGGCCACAAGCAGTCCTGGCTTAGATTGCTAAGAGCATATTGATCTGATTGCCAGATGAAAGGTGTAGCAAAATCAAAGCAGTGAACCAGTCAAAAACTTCACTCAAAATGTGAGCGCATATTGAAAAAGAAGTGGAGTCTATGTAGATGCAGATCAGCTCCCAGGAAGTCATCCTGCCCTTGATGGTAGTGGGTAAAGAGATGCAAAGTGACATAATCAATGGTAAATTCTACATTCTTCAGCTTTTCACCCCTTTTGTGTAATCACCAACATTTTAATTAGGAACTAAAATAATTCCATATTTTTCGTGGTGACTGTGACACATTACATTTATTTTGTACGTTGATTATACTGAAACTCATTTCTCCCCAACACTGGTTGTTCAAAGTGAGGATAAACATGCCAAAGGCATCCAGAGGTTACTCTACCTCCTCTGTACATTCCACATCAGCATAACAAAGGTGACTCACTTCACCTTCATGTGGACTTCACACCATAATCCGATTGACTGTTATGTATAAGCTCACTTCATGATTAGAAATACATTACATGGCATACACAACAATGGATAATGTGTCAGTTAACTGGCTCAGCATCCATCCAAACATCTATCTATTTTATCTGCGGTCTGAGGTGCATCTCTCCTTGTCTCCTAGGTAACTCACTCCATAGCCTGCCTCCGAAGGGTCCTGGTCTCTATAGCAACGCCGCTGGTCCGCAGGGTTTCCTGTCATTGTCCGGGCGACACAAAAACCTCCTTAACAATGCTGCACCATTTCCTGGGCAACAAAAAGGCCCTGCTCACCAGACCAGCCCCAACAAGCCCCAACTGTCCATCACCAATGACAACGGCAAGACCCGCCTCGCCGGGCCTGCCTGCCAAGCATCAAAACCGAGAGCTCTGTGGAAGAAAAGTGTTGAGACACTCAAGACCCAGCCCACAGTCGTATCTCCTGGGCCTGGCCCCAGCCCCACCTCGGCATCTGGCTCCGGACCTCCGCCAATGAAGAGCCAGCGCTACCTCCCTGAAGAGCCACCGCACTCTGACATCTCTGAGTGCTCTAGCCGGCCGCCATCACATAAAGATTCTGACTCCATGGCAGCAAGGGGTGGATTCAAGCCTATCAATCAACTGAGGAAAAGAGGTGGAGGAGGGGGAGGTGGAGGATCCAAGATCTACTCCATTGACTCAGACCAAGCCAGTCTCCAGTCCGCTCCCCCGTACCAGCGAGAGAGTCAGGGGGGAGGTGACGACCACAGTTACCCCCCTGACCTGTTTCCACCTGAAAGCACATACTCTCACACGCACCCCCACCAGGCAGACGCACCCATTCTGCAGCTGAGTGCCAGTCTGCTGCACCACAGCCACAGCGCCGAGGCTGACCTGCACTCACTGAAGGACAAAAAATACAGCACCTACACACACAGCAGGTACCATATAGACACTCATCACACCTTATCACCAGTGTTGGGAACATTGCTTTTAATCTGTAATAGAATGGAGATTACAAGGTAGAAGGTATTAAAATTGTAATATTACATTTTTAATTTCTTCATCATGGTAACTTATTATATTTGATTACTTATCCAACAAATGCTTTTAACTACGTTGTGAAGCTGAACCATTTTAGAGCCCCTTTTACTGGAAAAGGAAATATTGTTGAATAGCCGCACAAACAGGCAAAGCCTTTTTATTTAGTACCTTTAAAAAAAAAAAGGATGAACAACAGATAAAAACAAACCAACAGATAAAACATAAAAGGGGAGCAGACTTAAGACACTACTTACAACACAGACTACCACTGTGCTACACAAATGTGTGTCTGAACAAATGGATTTTCAGGTGCTTTTTAAAAAAGTCCTTAGAGACCAGGGACCTTCGAATTATTGGGAGTTTCAATGCTGAGGCTCTGCAGAGTGGAAAGCACAATCTTTTAAAATGTTTTAAAGGGACATGTTAGAGGATCTAAGTGCTCGGCTGGAGTTGTGGGAGCACAGAGGGTCTGTCATAAGGTCGTAAGGGGCCTGGTCTGTAAGTGTTCATGAGCATAAGCTGACTTTCAAGCACTGAAAAGTGGTCGGCTGTACACAGATACACACAGCCGACTCAGGCTGCTTAGAGCACATTAATTTGATTAGCAGACAGGCACAGAAAAGAAATAAAAGAACAGTACATATACGTAGAGCACAAATGAACAAGCCTCTGTCAATGTGTTGACAGTTCCTTGTAACCCCTCCTACCATTCATAAATTTAATTGCTTTGGATCCGCAGACACAATAACAGCTTGAAAGTGAAGTCAATGTCCAAGTATCACACAAAGTAAAACCACTGATGGCCACTTGGGTCAAAATAAACCCTGACTCCAATTGACCCCTGTTGAAAAAACAGCAACTTCTCTCCTGAAATACTGAGATAATAAGTGTACTGTTGTCTGTTGGTGAGATTTTAGGGCTGATATAAGTCTCTGATGTCTGCTGTGTGGGATTAGATTGACAGGTGTGATTGACACCTGATTCACCTGCTGAATTTGGCTTCTGTTTATTAAAGCATTTTTTCCTGACAGACAGATCCACTGTAGTTGGGATGAAAGTTACAGTAACAAGGCCGTCAAATTTTTCATGAAATTTACTGCTAGTTAATTTATAACAGCAGGTCTCGAAGTATAACTTAGCTAAATTTTCTAATGTTGCAGTTAATTTGGTATTGCATTATGTGGTCTCTCAGCAAGCCTTCTAATTAGGATAAATGGTGCGTTTTAACATTTGCAAAGTATAGCCTAAAAGATAACTATTTGTTAACGGTATACAGTAGTAAATAAAATTACTTAAGTTTTTACCCTCGGCCACACTGGCCTCAGGGTATTGTCATCAGTTGGTCATCCATCCGTCCGTCCATCTGTCCTGAAACTTTAGCATGCACTGATAAGTCAGGCCACTGGGTGGCAGCAGTGCCCCTGATAAGTCAGGCCGAGGTTTTTCAAGTGTGCGCACGTTATGTTTTCTTCTAGTTTCCAGTGTAGTTGATGTTGTCAGTAATGTGAAATTAGCAATAGCTTATCTCAAACAGGCTACTTCTGGCTATGAAATACCAACATTGCAAGAGTCAAATTGTGAAAACTAAGTTTCGAAACATTTGGTCAAAAGCCCAATGCCCACTTTTATTGTAACTAGTTACTTCCAAGCAATATCCATCTGCAATGTTCACATATTTCTAGCATGTTTGTCCTTTTGTATTGTACTGTTGGTTTAATCCCTATCTCCCTCTAACTCTCTTCAGTGTGAAGGACAAAGCTGGAGGTTCGTTCGATGCTTCAGCTGCAGGACTGACAGCACAGGGGATCCGACCTGGTCACTGTCGCTCCTGCCTGGCCAAGCTAAGTGGTTACTCTGGCCTTTACACTGTCCGATCACCACAGGCACGCTGTGACGCCTGCGCTCACCTGGGAAACCTGTACGACATCAGCGAAGACCATTTGCATTCACACTACTCACACACACACACCCATCCACACAGTGCGGACATGTTTACACACTACCTTCCACAGAGCGAGCTGGGCATGGTGGGCGAAGGCGACGGCCTGGTCAGCCACTTTGAGCCCACCCCTTCCTCCCCGTCCCCTCTTCCAACTTCCTCCTCAGCCCAGCATCTCCAGCTGAGTCGTCAACACTCCTACGAGAACGTGCTTCCGGATGGTGTTCCTGAGCGGCAGTCGCAGTCACACACTCACCTGCGGGGGCTGAGTCTGCCTGACAGAGATAGGGATCGGGAGCTGACCCTGGATGAGGGAGCCTACGCTAATGTTCTCACTATGCGCTCTGATCGTCCATTCAGCAACCGCAGCCCTCCCTCCCCGTCCCCCTCCCACCACCTCAGTCTGGATGCTCCGATGCCTCTCCCCCGACGCTCAAAGAGCCTCTTCCCCGACCGGCCGTCTCACAACCCGTTCCTCCAGTCAGCCCCCGGCACGACACAACGAGACCCCGCCTCCCAGGCTGCCACACGCATGCCGCAAAGAAGCTCTGGCCAGGAGCTTTATAAGCAGCGGATGCCCGTGTCACTCACCCTCGGTAACCACGGCAGCCATCACATGAACCAGCACGGCGGCCATGTTGACCAACAGGTGTTCTACCCTCAACAGGAGCCCCCTGTGGTGGCGTACATGGTTCCACCTGCTGCCTCTCAGCCAATGAGCTATGTGACAGCGCCGCGGGCGTCAAGCGCCGGTGGCAACCGGCCTCGGCTGTATCGCCGCATGCCTAGCATCGAGTCTGACGTCTGAGAGTCACACACACACTCGCTCTCTGACACACGCACACGCATGCAAGAAAGGAGTGTGTGTGACCGGACCAGGCAGCTCTGATTTTATTAAGCACATCCACACAAACACGCACAGACACACAAACACAGGTGAGCGACGGGAAGGTCTGCTCCAGACTAAAAGGTTAATGGTGATGCAGAGTAAATAAATCATTGTTTCTTTATCACACCCTGTAAGGGGCAGGGTTGGATCCACAGGGACACCTGGAGGCACAATAAGATAAGAGTGTGTGTTAGTGTCGCTGTGTGTACTCGCCTCGAGCTGTGGCCAAAGAGGCACAAACTGACAATGCATCTGACAAAACAGATCAAATTCCTCATGGAATAACAGGGACACTGTACATGGAGTCACACTGGCACATGAAGATACAGTGATGGCACAGCGTTTGGAAGACGAGCCGACCTGTCCCGCCCTCTCACCAGCCTCTTGGAGACGAAGGGGACACCCTTTGTTACTGAGATAACACACAGACACACACATTTCACCGAAACATAACCACCCCCTCTCCAGGATTCTCCTGTTGCACTACAGTCAACCCGTATGTTGTCTGAGCCTCCAAACTGCACTGCCAGCATGGCTTCAAGAGTAGTATGAAACACTAGAGTAATCCTTGACTTGAATGGAAATTACTATTTATGAAACAGAATAGACTGGGCAGCGGGCAGCTGGTCCGGACACAGGTCTGAGAAACCAATCAGCACCTGTCTGCACATGAACAAACACTTGAACACACACACATGCACTGCGTCTGTTTTTAGGGATGTATTAAAAAAAAAAAAAGAATCTAGACTGTTTGTTATTGTGTTATTGATGTCAGCCAATTGAACATTCCAAAAAGTGGACCAAACATGGCCGCCAGTTAAAGCCTCTCAGGATGAGAGTGTGTGTTCAAGTGTTTCCGGCGCTGTGTCTCAATTCACTTACTTCCGTACTTACACTTGCTATTTTTTTGTGTATTAGTGTGTTCACTTGGCAAAATGCAGTGCTTTGTAAGTACCCAGATGGTGTATTTATAACAGCCAAAAAGTTGAGTGTGGAGCATTGGATACTTGTCACCCTCAGCGGCCGCCATCTTGGCTACTCAGCAGAAAAGGAAGGACCTGTCACTTCCTGATCTGCACCGGAAACTTGATTTGTTCTATGCATGTGTGACATGCTGCAACCTCGTGTCACGAAGATTTACAAGCAATTTATAACTTGGATTTAAGTAAAATAATGTTACTCACTCATAACATCCAGCAGATAAATATAGTTTTTCAGTTTTTAGAGAATGGACAATATACAAACTAAGTGAACTAAGAGCCTTTTGCCAGTTGTTAGTTGTTATAAAGATCATCCTACTTTATTTAGATAATCTTTAATTTTATCAGAAAGTCCCAACAGAAAAATTGTACTGGTTAATAAGACATTATCTGAGTCTTGTAATTCAAAATTAGTAAACCCAGTAACAATGTTATTTTATTATAATCACAGAAACTGGCTCATTTGACTGGTAAGACGGCTAGTTTACTAGCCAGTGTTAGCTGAGTGAAATCACAGGGGAAAAAACACCAGAATTTGCACACCTTCCCTCTGCAGCTCTCTCAACTTAGTCCAAATCAAAAGTCTAAATATAAATACAGATGATCTGATGCTGTTTCATGCTGTTATGGAGCGGTGAAGTGAAGCATCCACATGGAGACATGTAGCAACAGTAGAGTCACATCCAGTTTGAGTCTGACAGAATCTGAGCATTGATTAGTAATTACAGTTGTCGTTCATGTATTCAGTCACACGGACTACCAGAAAATGACTGTGATTAGACAAAAAACAGTGACACAAAGTAGAGTTTCTAAAACCTAAAAATACAAGGAAGGAATAGATGCAGACCACTTGAATTACAATAGGCTGAAAGGACTGATTCTACAGTGACAGTAAAAACAGCTGTAGCTTTAAGTGAAAAATTGTCAGATGCATAAAAAAATAAACAATAATAGCAAAAGTGAGAGTAAATACTGTAGCCATGTTCTTGCCCATGTAGAACAAATCAGGTATCTGCTAAGGATCATACAGTGACAGCAGGACCAACAAATTTGTGAAAATAACAGTATAGTTATCATTAGCATTGCTAGCTGAGCCTGGAGACATTTTGGCAGATGTCAATTATAGTCAAATGCAAGCGATAATGCTCCACTTGGTTACAAATTGCCACTAAAAAGAAGAAGATTGCTGCAGTTGTCATTTTCTTATAAGGGCACAGCTGCTGTGTTCGATATGAGGCTGCATTATCCTGTCAAAATACACACAATGCACAAGTAAACATGTGTACACAGTGTACTACATGGAAGTGTACTAACAGAAGTATACGAGATGAGACACAGCATACACCTAAACATCCAGTATAGCATCCTTGCTTCCTCTCTTAGCTAGCCTTCAGGTCATATTGCATGCTTCCTACTGCCCTGTGTTACAGTTAAACTCCTTTACAGGGTCATATATGCACACACATGCTCCACACATATGCACACGCACACACACATGCACATACGCATTAGTGTAGGATAGTAGTTTAGGGTGTGTGTGTGTGTGTGTGTTGAGGCTACGAGTTAGCTTCTCTTTGTGCACTTTGTAGATTTTATACCCTGCCACCTAACACAGACGTTTGACCAAAAACACTTTTATACTGAAAAATATGAATATTCTGAATCATTCGCTGGGTAGATGTGTTTCTTTTCTCTTATTTCTCTTTGACATTAGGTTATAGGGCACAGCTGTCAGTTTCCATTGTGAGGTCAGAAGTTTTACAGTGTTAGATAATGGGTACAGCATCATATACACAACACCAACTCTTAATCTTTCTTCTTTTTGAGATTTAACTGTGCTTAATCTTCCTTCTAGCCTTCCCTCCTTCCTTCCTTCACCAGCTTGTTTTTTGTTTATTCTCCTAATTATTGCTTTTGCTCCTTGTCCCTTTCCTTCTTCTAATATAGAATAGATTGAATATCAGATGATTAAAGTTCAGTCGTGGTGTTTGAAAACTCTCCAGAAGTACATATTGTGGGAAGTCACTTAATATTAGTAGTGGTAAGAATTCATCAAATTCAGCACCGGCTCTCATAGGATGCAGCGTTTTGTTTTGTTTTTTTATTATTATTATTTATTTTTTTATGATTAGTTTTCTACAAAAGAATTCAAGGCCTGTTTTACTGTTTCTAATGGTCGAGCGGTGATTTAAAAGGGAGGGTGAGTGCATCACTGTTGCAGATTTACTCATCAAATGAATCCTCCTGGACGGGTGTCAGGAGAGCTGGTGCTTCTGTTGGCGAGAACACGGCGCTCAGTACACGAGTCACATGGTGAAGAGAGCGGATAGTTTGCAAAGTGACTTGTTACAGAGGCATACACATACACTCAGTCAACGAGCTGGCAATGTGTGTATGAGTGTTGTAGAAATCCATAATCTACTGAGTAAGGGCATTGATTTTTGAGCACAAGGATTTTGATGGAAAAAGGACTTGATGTCCCATTAGCTGAGTGTCTGTCTCTATCCGCTTTCTTTCTACGCTCTCTTTTCTCTCTCTTTTCTCTCTTTCTCACATACACACAGATAATCAGTATATAGATATATTGGCTGCAAAGATGCAAGACAAAAAAAGCACCTTTGAAAGGTAAATGCTGCCCCTCTTTGGTAACAGGTTTGGTGTATGAGTTATATGCACAATATCAGGTTGCAATATTATACTTATGTACAGAGAAAATCTTTGTTTTAAATGTTAGAAAATGATTTTCTTTGTTTGATTTGAATGGTATTAAGTGTAATTCATTTCAATAACGACGTGGCTTTTATTCTGCTTCTTAAAAAAAAAAAAAAGACTGGCATGTTTTAGATTCTTGTGTGAAACTGATTTTTTTTTTTTTTTTTTTTTCTATGGTGTGTTGTTGGTTGGGACCTCACTGTACAGTCCTCACTGCTGGCTTCACAGAAACTAGTTAACTAACCAAACTCACCTGCTCCTCAGCTAACTGGTTAACTAGCTTCATGTAGTGCTGGGTCTCTCATCTCAGTCACACTCAATGAATAATGATAGATCAACCTGTGTGGTTGCAAAGCCCCCTCCCACCCACATTGTTCTCTTTCACTACAAGTCTGTGCTGTTTCACCTCAGAGTGTGAGTGAGTGTGAGAGTTTTACACCGTGCAGGCATTTATATAAGACAGAGGATGATATTTAGAGCTTGTTTGTGGTGTGTATGTGTGTGTTTGTGTGTGCACTTTCTTCCCTCTGTCCCACACGCCACATTTGACCCTGCTCTTACTCATACCATAAATACAGCTACACACAAACGCACACATGTTTTGCGTCTGTACTGTTGTGGTAACGAGAGCAACTAGAATGGGTTTTGTATGTCACCGCCATCACAGAGATTTTTACAACAGTTTTTTTTGTCCTTTATTTTCTTTCTTTCTTTTTTTTTTTTTAAATTGCATGACGTGCTCGTGTTTCTGGTGGTTACCTATTTTGCTGCAAAACCTGAGTTCTCTCCCTGAGTTGACCCTTGGAGCTTCACATCCCCACATACCCCTTCCCCTAACGCTGGAACCTGGACAGA
Source organism: Sphaeramia orbicularis (assembly GCF_902148855.1). Taxonomy (NCBI): domain Eukaryota; kingdom Metazoa; phylum Chordata; class Actinopteri; order Kurtiformes; family Apogonidae; genus Sphaeramia; species Sphaeramia orbicularis. The sequence goes on from NC_043957.1 coordinate 21,574,465, forward strand.
CACACCTCGCCCATCTGGAGCCCCAGACCTGTTTTCACCCTGTCCTGGGCTCCTGGTCTGTGATGTCACCGTGGCCTGGGGTCTGAAGTCCAAGTGGAAGGTGTGTGTGTTGGTGTGTGGTCCTTTGGGTCTCCTTGCTGTGTTTCTCACTTGTGTATGAGTTCAGGGGTTTCTAAGCTAATAGTTGTGTTGTAAATACTACCTTGTCACTCAGTACCTCTGTACAATCTGTAAATAAGTAAAGGTTACATTTTTGTACTTGTCGGAGTCTTGTTCAGTTTTTTATCTATCTATCTATCTATCTATCTATCTATCTATCTATCTATCTATCTATCTATCTATCTATCTATCTATCTATCTATCTATCTATCTATCTATCTATCTGTCTGTAGTAAAGAGCAATGGATCAGTTCAATGGATTCAATCTCTCAGCGCACATGATACACATCACCAACACCAAAACGACCATCACTGTGGCATATTTTACCTCAATCTTTGAGCGTGAGATCGAAAAACTTTTCAGAGGTGAAAATCTTTACAGTCTGGTCATGTTGAAGCTGCAGAAACATCCTCAGCAAGTGAAAAGATCGTGGAGAGACAATTACGCTGATTTAGGCTTTATATTTACATATTTTCAGTCTGATACTAAAGCAGTTCTACCACAAACAGCAACTTTCTTGACTTGTAAAATTATCTTTTATTCAGATTTAGGCTCAAAACCTTAGTTGTCTCTCACCAGTGACTTTAGATGCAAAATTTTTTTGGGCAGTTTGGTAACATGAGGCACAACTGGAAGGGAGGACTTCATCTTTCTATATACATGAAAATTACTGCTAAAAAAATTGACACATACATACACACACACACAACATTATTCAACATTCATGTCCAGGGTGCAAGACTTAAGGAGATTTAGGATTAGCATTTGATTGCAGAAATGTCATATAATATTTATAATGATGTTTTCATTATCATATACTCACCCAGAATCGAAAATCAGTGTGTTTCTTTGCCTCACAATGAGCCGTTAACAGCTCAACAGTAAAACCAGCCTGGGACAAAATGCTATGTTGGACGAGTAAAGTGGTGCAAAAGAACTAGACAGATTGTATTTTCTGGAATTGATAATGAAAATAGATGAGGAGTGAGCTGTCATCTCCCCATCTCATCTCAGTTATGAATTACAGAAGCAGGTTACTATGGCCTTTGGTGTTGATAAATAGCTGCTAAAAAATAAACTATTTTTTAGAAGCAGGTGAAAATTTGCTTTTGGCAAATCCAAAGGACCTGGAAAGTGAAATAAAAACATTAACACTGAACCCTGCTGAATCCTTTATATCTTCAGAGGGAATCTGGTGTCTGTGACCATGTTTCTACAGCAGCTCCAAACAGACTTCCTCCACTTTTTTTTATGTTTTTCCAGAGAGGTGAATAAGTAAAACAAATAATTTAGACTTTTGTAGCACACACTCAACATTTAAACCTTTACAACATCATAAGGTTGCATTGTCGTTTGTTTTGAGCTGGTCATGTGTTGATGTCAGCAGACACCATTTCTAAGGTAACAGAATATAAACTATTTAAACTTCTTCTTCTTTTCCTTTTCGGCTGTTCCCTTCCTCCATTTAACCCCATCCTCTGCATCCTCTTCTCTCACATCAACAACTTTCATGTCCTCTTTCAGTACATCCATAAATCAGGTCTTGGGTCTTCCTCTAGACCTCCTGCCTGGCAGTTCCAACCTCAGGATCCTTCTACCAATATATTCATTATCCCTCCTCTGTACATGTCCAAACCATCTCAGTCTGGCCTCTCTGACTTTTTCTCCAAAACATGTAACGTGCTGTTCCTCTGATGGACTCATTCCTGAACCGATCCATCCTGGTCACTCCCAAAGAGAACCTCAACATCTTAACCTCTGCTCCCTCCAGCTCTGCCTCCTGTCTTTTCCTCAGTGCCATTGTCTCTAAGTCATACAACATGGCTGCTCTTACTGTTGTCTTCTACACCTTTCCTTTCATTCTTGCTGACAGTCTTTCATCACACAACACACCTGACACTTTTTTCCACCCATTCCAACCTGCTTGCACACACTTCTTCACCTCTTTTTCTCACTCACTGTTGCTCTGGATTGTTGAGCCTAAGTACCTAAAATCCTCCACCTTCTTTATCTCTGCTCCCTGTAATTTCACTGTTCCACTTTGTTGCCTCTCGTTCACACACGTATCCTGTCTTGCTGTGACTGGTCTTCATTCCTCTCCTTTCCAGAACAAACCTCCATCTCTCTATGCTTTCCTCCACCTGCTCCCTGCTCTCACCACAGATCACAGAGTCATCTGCAAACATCATAGTCCATGGAGAATCCTGTCTAACCTCGCCTGTCAGTCTATCACCATAGAAAGCAAGAAGGGGCTCAGAGCTGACCCCTGATGCACTACAACCTCCACCTTGAACTCCTCTGTCACACCTACAGCGCATCTCACCACTGTCTTACAGATATGGTACATGTCCTGTACTACTCTAACATACTTCTCTACCACTCCAGACTCCCTATATAAAATCACAGCTCCTCTCTGGGCATCCTGCCATAGGCTTTCTCTAGATTTACGAAGACACGATGCAACTCCCTCTGACCTTCTCTGTACTTCTCTATCAGCATCCTCAATGCAAATACTGCATCTGTTGTACTCTTTCTCTGCATGAAACCAAACTGCTGTTCATAAATGATTACTTCCATCCTTAGCCTCGTTTCCACTACTTTTTCCCATAGCTTTAACATATGATTAATCAACTTTATTCCATAACTCTGCACATCTCCCTTGTTCTTAAAGATGGGCACCAGCACACTTCTCCATTCCTCAGGCATCCTCTCGCTCTCTAAAATCTTGTTGAATCATCTCGTCAAAAACTGTACCACCTCTCCTTGACACTTCCATCCCTCCACAGGTACATCATCAGGACCAACTGCCTTTCCACTCTTCACCCTCTTCAACGCCCTCCTTACTTCAGCCCTATTAATCTTTGCTACTTCCTGGTCCAAAACCGACCCCTCTTCTACTTTTTCTTCTTCTTCATGTTCCTCATTCAGTAGCTCTTCAAAGTATTCCCTCCATCTTCCCATCACACTTCTGGCACCTGTCAACCTGTCAGTACACCCCTCATGGTTTTGGTGTATGTGACATAAAAGAAAATGTTTCTGTTAACAGTTAAAAGAAAGTACAGTTTTATTGTTAAACTTGTACTTGAGTTGTGTAGTGATGTCACCAGCAGGGGGTGCTCATGGGTGAAGAGGTGGTGGAAACGGCCAGAGAGGAAGGAGGAAGAGAGAGATGGAGGGGAAGGAACGAATGAATTCAGAAGTTAGAAGTCCATGTTTTCATGTTTTAAGTGTACTAACCACACGGAGGAGGGCGTGAGCCCGTCTATCCGTCGCTGTCTACGGAGCAGACTTCTAGTGTTACTGGAGCGGTGCTGTGCCATCAGCCCAACGGACAGTAGCTTTCTTAGCGGTTAGCCTTGTTAGCTCAGCATGGCGTTCCAAAGCTACAGGTTCGAGCAGCCATTCACCTTTCTTACCTGGACCACGGGAGGAGAGACTGGTGCGACACTGGTTGGGTTCTGCCACTGTTTCCCTGCATAAGGAGAGGACAAATCTGTTTCGCCGTCTGGAGCTTTTGCCATAAGAAGGTTTTCTATTTTTCACCGTGAACGCGGCCCTGAACTTCACTGAGGTACTGTCCGCCATTTTAGAAGGGTTTGGATCAAAGGAGCCACGGCGTAGAGACCACCAATAGAGGGAATGCACATACGTCACTTCCCCCCTGGGCCACGCCCCTCTAAGTTAGACTGAGTGGCAAAAACAAACCGGCTCAACATGGTGGAGTACAGCAGTAACTACAGCGAGACTTGGAAAAATGTGGAATATAACATGAAATTAAAGACAACTGGACTGGACATGGATCCATACAAGCTACCAATCAACAAGTGGTCTATGAACATTGATATGTGGCCAGAAATCACCTATCCTGACATTTATATGAACCTGATTTCAACGCCGGGAAAATCCACGATGCAAAGGCTGAAAGCATAGGAAAGACAAAGAGTTGTTGACATCCTCGTCATCTTTAATTAGAGGATTACAGCTGGTGAGTGCTTTCAATTCAACATACTATTGTTTTTGAGGTTTTCTGTCAGTGCAGACGTATTTTCTTGGCGGTGATTGCCAAGGTAAAGGCCCAGCAGTAGTGCTCACAGTTCACTGCTGATTTACTGGAGTTGAACCCTAAGTATTGACCCAAGTGAGTGTGCAATCTACTTCTACTTTTGATATTTAAGTAGAGTTAACATCAAATACTTGATACAACACAGCTACAACAGCTTTGTGCTAGAGTACCCCCTTATTTGGAAAACTAGGTTAGCCTCAGTTTAAGCTAGTTTACAAATTATGTAGAGCACAAGGTTCAGAATCACACCACTGAAGACAAAAACGTTTCAGTTATGAAATATAGAACTAAATGACAGATGCTAACATTAAGAGCTTTACTGAGAAGTAATGTTAGCCAAAACGATATGCAATTTAAGGTATGATTTTACGCAAGAATACAGCATAAATTAATGTTACCTGACACAAATCCAGGTTTCGTTGCCTGGATTCCAGTTATTTCTATGAATTGCAGCGATCCATCTGCTTCTTCTGTCTTTGGCTTTAGGTAGCCGCTAAAACGATAGCTCCGAGTGCTTTTTAAACCTATTTGTGTAATCAATGGCACAACAGCTCTTCCTCATTATTTAGATTGTTCTAAAGTTTTCGCAGTATTCAAGCCAAAGCCGCTACTCATCTCCCTCCTTCTGCCACTCAGTGGACGTAACCGCGGTGACTTCCGTTAGCGGTGACGTCACGTGCATACCCTCTATACATTTAGGCCTGAAACTTTTTTTCTTTTCATTCACATACAAGTAGTGCCAGCATAGGGTTATTTTATATATATGTGTTAGGTCCATATTTGTTGTTTGTCAAATTTAAAAGTGTCCTACTTGTTGATTGTTCATTTGGTTAATCTTTTTTCCAAATTAGTTTTTTTTTAATAAATGTTTTATATTTTAATTCTTTGACTATTGAGTATTTTATCATAGACTGAACAAGATAATATCTGGTTTGATGACTAATTTGGGGATTACTTAGAAACACAATTATTTACTTGATAACACAGTTGACCTATAAGTATTTGCATTTACATTTAAGGGACCCAGGGCCTTGCTCTTCAGTAGAGGTCAGGGAGCAAGAGCGCTACACTAGGAATGGTCTGCATCACTTCATCTAACTTACTCCAAAATTTCTCCTTCTCCTCTAACTCACATCCTACCCGTGGGGTGTAACCATCTACAACATTGAGCATCACACCTTCAATTTTGAGCTTCAGGCTCATCACTCTGTCTGACACTCTTTTCACCTCCAGAATATTCCTCACAAACTCCTCCTTCAAGATAACTCCTACTCCATTTCTCTTCCCATCTACACCATGATAGCACAACTTGAACCCTGCTCCTAAGCTTCTAGCCTGGCTGCCTTTCCACCTGGTCTCCTGAACACACAGTACATCGACCTTCCTCCTCTGCATCATTTCAACCACTTCTCTAGCTTTTCTTGTCATAGTCCCAACATTCAAAGTCCCTACTCTTGGTCCTATCGTCTTGCTTTGCCTCTTCTCTCGCTGCCTATGGACATGCCTTCCTCCTCTCCTTCCACCTCTCCTTCTTCAACCAACAGTTGTCCAATTTACACAGGTACCCTGTAGGTCAACAGCACTGATGGTGGTAGTTGTTAACCCAGGCCTCGACCGATCTGGTATGAGGTTCTTTGTGGCGATTCATGTGGTTGTTTTGGCAAAAGTCTTACGTCAGATGCCCCTCCTGATACAGCCGTCTGCATTTATCCGGGCTTGGGATCGGCTCAAATATTACACTGGCTTGTGCCACCCTTGAAGGCTGCATTAATATAAACTATTGAAACTAAATTATATAAACCTGACTTGAGTCATCTGTATAGAAATCAGTGAGCAGGTTCTTGTCAAGGACGTAAGCAACAGGAACATTTGGGGAAGATAATAATTTTCTAAGATACTTTATGATCCATGTCCACATCACAATAAAAAAAGCCAAATTTTACTTGTTAAATTTACCATTTATTTGTGATAGTATGCTGTGCCTCATTTAAAACCTGCATCCCTGTCTGTCATGGTTCCACAGTGAGTAGTTTCATCTGTGACATTTTTTAGATAATGTTGTGTTGACCTCAAAGATGCTAATCAGCCCACAGCAATTCTGAGCAGATTTCTTCTTTTGTTTTATTGCAGAAAATATGTGTTTTTTTCTGTCTTTTGAACACATTTATGTAAAAAAAAAAAAAAGGGAAATACATACTCAGCATGCAGCCATTACAAGTAGAAGAGACCAGGTTAAAAACTCTCAACACATAATAACATAAACCTATTATAAGTCACATTATTATTCATTGTTTTTATCATGTATAGGCTGAAGGTTGTCTTTGAAATCTATATAAATCATCATTCATAAGAGTACTTTCATTTAAGTGGGAGCTTTGCTGAACCTTCACCCTTTAAATCTCAACAAAACTTTAATGTATTCTGCATGTTTTTAATACTGTTCTGAAAATCTAATTTGTTAAAGTGACATTATTACGTTTTTACAAAGAAAAGTTCAATAACATTTAAAATGTGTTAAGCTGAATGTTCTCCCTGACCTACAATGAAAAGGTTTCCATCTCATCTGTAAAAACACAATTATCTTTATCTCATGTTTATCTCTTTATTCCCACTGATATCCCTGACTTTCAGCATCATATGCATTAGATAATAATAATAATAATGATTGGCTCAAAGAACAACACAGACACAGTCTTTCTTCCTTTTGTAAATGAATGTGAGAAAACCCTAAAAAGTGTCAACAGTGGAAATCAAAGGTACAGAGACTTTACATAAAACAGTGAAAAGTGTTTGGACTCAGATTTTAGTGCCTGGTCAAATATTACATTTGGCCTCAACACAGGGATCTTCAATTTGCATACTTAAACACTTTTAAATGTGTTTTTGGTTGTAGGCTAGGAGTTTGCACCACTTCACCAGAATGTTCCGTATATCTTCATGAAATATGACAGTTGCCTTGTCTCACCCTTCATCACTTAGACCAATCTGCTTTATCACCATAATAATAACAAGCCCTTGGGTCACTACGTCACTATGAGTCATTAATGCTGATGAATGGTTCAGTACAAGCATGAATACCCGATTTTCTGGTGGAGCCTCTATTTCAACATGAACAAAACTTTTCAGAACTCAGAAAGATGAAGGCCGTTCATCGTCAGACATTTACAGCAGCCTTATGATGATTTATACAAGAAAATAAAAGACATAAAACAAGTGATAATCCATCGTCTATCTATCGTCATCCGTCTGCAGTTTGCTGACGAGTTACAAAAGGAGGGCTTTTTGGGATTCTGCAGTAAAAGGGCTCTCTGCAGGCTTTCATAATGCACCCCTAGCGTGAGTGTGTGTGCATCTATGACTGTGTCTCTGTGTGTGTTTAGATCAGTGCTGTGGTAAAAAGCTTTATTTTTATATTTTTGTTTCCCTACGGAGACGGACGCTCTAATCTGGGCTGAAGTGGGACAGGAGAGGGGAGCAGAGAGAACACACACACAAACAGACACACATAAACATTTATTCACGCTGCAAATCAGCACACGCCGAGGCTTGAGGATCTGTCACAAGCCGTCGACCAGCTGCAGCGGCAAACAACGAAACCACTGGTCCCACTGCAGCTGTCCACACCTCCTCTGTAACAGTTCACATGGAAAACATCACCAAACGCACCACAGAGCGTCTACACACTCCTATACAACATTGTGTCAGGATGTACATGTGTGTTTATGTGCTGACAGGATATGAGATCCATAGTAGACTAATTCCTCTTGACATGATCCATATGCTTATATTTAATGGACAGAGCAACAACACATACACACGCCTCAGCCTCTTATTTAATTAATAGAATTGAGCTGCCCCACATGTCAGCCTCGAATGCAATTACAGTAACACACATAGGCAGATACACGTTTTTGTTACTCAGAAGAACCCTAACAGACATGCTCATCTTCCCACAGATACACAGAAAGTCCATTTTTCAACTGCCTCCTTTAATAAACCAACGAAAACTAAATTTAGTTCTAAAAAGAAGTTTCAAAACCCACAAAACATATATTACAATGAACAAAATGCAATTGCATGTAAAATTAGTTTAATTTTCCTTTTAATGTGCATGTCGTTACTGTATATTGTCCCAATACCAAAACAGTTGGAATAACCAGATAGAATAGAACAGATCCATTTTTTCAAATAAACATGACTTGTAAATCATACGTGATGCCATACATTCCTTCATTCGACCTTTTTCAAACTCTATAAATGAAGAATTTCTTTGTAGCACTTTAAAAAAAACCAAAAAATGTCAGTTTCTCTAAATAGGAATAAAGATACATCTATGAACTTTAAAAAAAAACTGAGTCGAACTAAAGTGGAAAAAGATCAGAGGTTTTTGACTTTGTAATGAATAAAACATGGTCATATTAGAATCAGGTTTTTATCAGGGGTGTCAAGTATATGGGCCGTGGGCCATAATCGGGCCACCGAAGGGTCCAATCTGGATGAATTTGCGAAATTACACTGAAGATATTAACAAACAAGAGTGTCAAACTCATTTAAATTTTAACAATATCCTGCCTGTTACTAAATGGTTTGTGTCTTTGTAGATCCACTCTGATCTGTAAATTGAAATGCTCATATAGAAAGGATAAGCTGAGGCATAACACTGTTATAATATTACTTATTTTAATAAGAGATTTCATTGGTTCATATTTGCTCAGGGTATTCACATTTTTTGGGAAAGGATACTTTTAATTTAATTATAATTTTTTGCACCAAACCGTAGAGAAACATTTGGAGTTCTCAGTATTTGTAGGCTGTTGTGTTATTTTACTGGTCCGACCCACTTGAGATTATATTGGGCTGTAGGCGGCCCATGAACTAAGATGAGTTTGACACCCCTGGTTTATACAGTAAACGTATTAAATGAGTTGAATATCAGTGGAGACCTAAGGAAAATCAGCTTTAATCAGAATAAATTAATGTAAATTCATTTTATTTTCTCCACCAACTCCTAGGACAAATGTCTTTATCTTTACTTGTGTTGGTCCATGTGGTCTAATTGTAAAGTAGTGACATCTGGTGGTGAAGTTGTAGATTGCAGCCAACTGAATACCACCCACTCACCACCCACCCACGCTCTTGTGCGGCGGCCACACATACACAAAAAAAAAAAAAAAAGGTAAGGCCCTCATTTGAGCCACTGTTTGACTGGACTTTGTAGTTAAATGAATCTTGCTTACACTCAAAGTGACAGTAGAGCTTTAACACTGGAATCCATCTACCATGAAACCCATAACAGAAGCAGAGGAAGCCTGAGCTACTGTAGAAACATGACAGTCTAACATGTTGACCCTGTTCCCACTAGAGGTATAAATTATTCAACATCATTCAACAGTAACAAGAACATGATTCTCATTTTTATTTGATTATAAACTAGTGCCAAACATAACCAGGATTATTATATTCAATTTTCATTATCTGCCCCTCTATTTTATTTTAGTTCTTGTTTATATTGTTGTTCTTATTTAGCAAAATTATTTAATTATCGTCAGTTATTTAGTCTGCAGGGACCCTATTATAACTGTATTAGCAGTATTGTTATTCTTCTGTGATTCTCTACCTTCTATGAAGTACTATTTGTGCAACAATTCAGATACATGTCAGTAGATGTGACACACTTCATGTTCTTCAGCAACTGCAGAAACACATATTTCAATCCAAGTTTCACTGCCGCTTCTGGCTATATTTTTTCAGTTGGCATGTTATTTTTTTATTGCTAGTTCTAGCTTTTGTAAACTATAATAACCCTGGAGTCAATCTGTAAGTACATTGAATGGACTGTTGTAATGTAATGTAACAGGCAAATGTCCAGTTTGGCAGCTCCATCAAGTTGTATTATACATGACACTGAGCCTCATACAAGGACGTTTTCAAATTCTCATCCAAACTTTTACATACTTTCTCTGGTATGATGGACTTGTACAACTAGATCTCAGATTAAGCAAACAGTTTTAACTTCAGAAAACTGTGCACAGTTTGATGACCAGCACAAATCTGATGACTGGTGCCTGAGCCACCACCTATGTCAATCACATTGTTAATAAGAATAAGAATAATTTATAAGTGCCTTTCTCAATACCTGAGGGCACTGTAAACCATTCAGCAATCAATAAAACTATAGATAAAATCATAATAAAATAGGATAAAAGAAATACAGGTCAGTGTAGTTGCAGTGAAAATGGTTATAGTGAGTAGGTGATATTGAATGGGGGGGTTTTGAGTCTGAATTTGAAGATAAGGACAGAGTCATTGTTTCAGATGGTTTTTGGATGGCTTGTGGAAACAAAATATGAAGTGCACAGCGTTTGTCAACATAAAATTGCTTTAAAGTAATGAAATATGCAATCATTTTATGACAAATGTAGGTTAGATTATAGTAAACTAATTCCATTTGATTCCTGTCACATGGCTGGACCTGAAAGAAAATAAAAAAAATACAGAAAAAAAAATTGGCAAATGGTTTCCTACATCTGTCATATGTGATGTTTTAAGAACACATTTTTAGGACATGTAGTTCTTGCATGAGGCCCAATGTGTAATAAGTAAAATCCCATCAAGAACATTGAATTAAATTACTCATTTACCTCATAATCCCGTCTGAATCAGGCTTATATTCATGAGTATTGTGACACTCTGTAATACACATTATTATAACCACACACAATACAACGGAATACATTTTTCTGTATGTATGCATAAAACATAAGACACTGTACATACATGTTCATAATCCCACAGATAAACAGACTCATGACTGCACACACATCAGATTGGGCATTCTACCACATCGAACCACACTGTAGGGGTGTGAGATGAAGCAGATAAATGAGGATAATTAATTTCCTGGATTAAGAACGTCTCCATCTGAGCATCCCCGCGGCTGGAGAGCAAAACAAGACATGGAAGTCAGAGAGAAGAGAGTATGATGGAGGACGATGAGGGTGATAGTGCTGACTTTGACAGACCCGCTGTAGGCTGTTGGCTCTTCCCAAGACTCCAAACATCCTCATTAACCAGCAGCCAGCCTACACACTTAACACGTGTATGTGTGTGTTTGCATGTACGCCTGTGTTCTCTTAAACTGTTGTGATTGTATGTGTGTGTGTTGTATGAGAGAAATAGAAAAAGAGAAAAGAGGGAGAGGGAGAGCGGCGTGTCAGCCTACACACTAAACAAACCCATGAAAATTCATAAGGACCTGGCGACGCCTACTCACAAATACTAAAAATACTGGAGTGAGTTGAGCCTAGTCAGAGGAGAGGAGAGGAAGAAGAGTGAGATGAATAGAGAGAAATGAGTGAGCAGCAGAGGAGGAGGGAGAGAAGAAGAGATAGGTGTAACATGAACCAGGGGAGAGTAGAGCCGAAAGAGAAGAGAAATAATAGTTACATCAACTGCATCCAACTTGGAACATCTATTCTGAGCCTCCAGCGGTCAGCACTGACTTTGTGTGTGTGTGTGTGTGTGTGTGTGTGTGTGTGTGTGTGTTTGTGTGTGTGTGTGAGAAAAACAGAGAGAGTTTATGTGTGTTACAGTGTGAAAGTGTTTTGCCATTTTCCCTGGATATCGTGAGCTTGAGGAGAAAGCGGTTTCACAACCATATTCTACTTTTTCTCAGTATGTTGACATTCAAACCTCTTGCCCATGTTTGTGTCTGGAGGTCCGTATTCGTGCTGATTTGATGGGCATTGACAGCGTTTTACCGTCAAAGTCATCCATCCAGCTTTGGTGAGGGTGGGAGGGACGGGCAGTTCGGATTTTGTCTTCGCCTTCGGGACTGATACATAGTCAAAGAAGACGTCTCATTCCGAATCAGGGCAAAGCGGCTCCTTTCACAGCTCTGATGGTAGACGTTGTGGGCTTTAGTCAGCACTGACAGATGATGTTTGATTGACACTGCAGCCCACAAAGTGTACCTCACTGAGTTTGTTTTATAAGCTATTTGCAATCAGTATCTGCCTATCTCAGCTTTATGGGTCAATAAGAAGATGTAAAAGTCCACTTTTGACCTCTGTTATTTAATCACTTGTTAACATTTGTACTTGTCGGCCTCTGCAGACCAGAACAGGCTATGAAAGTATTATTAGAACAGGCCCGCAAACCTCCTGCACACATTAACAAACTCCACAATTATGTCCACAGCTTTTTAGAAATTCACTCATGCTCATGTACTCGTCTCTTTTGCTCACTGGCCTGTGACCTTCAACACTTCTTCGTTTCCTTTTCCCCCTTTTTCGGAAACACACTCGTACTATTACTGCAACTGAGAGACCAGGAGAAAGTAGTTTCATTTTTATTGTTTGATGACAGACTATATAAAGAAGTGGACATAGACACCGTAGCCTTGGGTTTAACATTGTAACCGTCGCCATCTTGAGTTTTTTGGAGGCATATCTGACCATTTTCTGAGAAGAGAACAGAGCTGCTAGAGGTGAAAGCAAGAGTTCAGAACATTTCTTTTGTGTGTAGGCTGACCTCCTGTTTCTGTGCTGTCCGGACCCTTTAGGAGACATGAGGCAGATGCTCTCCCGCTCTTTCCATAGGGGGAATTGGATGTCATTTACAGATGTCGACTGACTTACTCACAGATTGCCAAAGTCACCCAAGTACATTCTGAACCCATTTTTCACAAGCCACTCATCTCCTAAACATTCTGACATTACAATCCAGACACATCCATCAGGAGAACAAAAAAAGACATGTCTCTATTGCAGCAACAATCTCTCATGAGATCTGACAACAAAAATCTCATCTAAAGGAAGTAAAAACAAGGGAAATGAAGCAGATGGTAATTATGATTAAAAAAATTGTAGTTACCAATAGAAAACCATGATATTGGTGTGTTATTTTTGACCATGCAAAATTCAGACTTGCATGTACTTGAAGATAGATTCTGTTCATTTAAATCAGGCATGTCCAAAGTCCGGCCCGGGGGCCAATCACGGCCCGCGGTCAGATTTTATACGGCCCACAGCTTGGGTTTTAGAATGTATTATTTATGGCCCGCTTGGACCGTTGAACAGAGTACATGAATCATAAAAGGTTCCAAATGCAGTTTCTCCTTTCACCTCATGGTGGCAGCACCACTCTTACTCTATCTGGCTCTGTGACTTTGCCGTGAACCCTTTTTGCTAATTTCTAACCATGGCGCCTGTAAATAAAAAAACGAAAGTTGACAGTGAGGGCCGCTGCTTCCAGGAGAGATGGGAATTACAATTTTTTTTCACTGAAAATCAAGGCGATTGTGTTTGCCTAATTTGTCAAGAGACTGTTGCCTTGTTTAAGGAATTCAATGTAAAGAGACACTAGCAGACAAAACATGCTAACGCATACGACAAGCTAGCAGGGAGTGAGAGTTCCGAAAAAATGAAGCAAATTCAAGCTGCTTTAAACTCAACAGTGACTCTTCATTTGAACCTCTGAGTTCAGTGAATTCACCACCAGGGCAGGCTACCAAGTTGCCAGGTTAGTTGCCTCTAACTGCTGGTGTTATGTACTTGTAGATGTGACACAAAATATTACTTTCTGAATGATTTTGTGAAAGACAAGAGTAAGAGTCATATGTTTTCATCTTAAATGTTAACAGACTTTGCATTACTGAGTAATATATGAGTAATGATTACTCATATAAGTCATGTTTAAAATGAATGTGGGGTTAAGATTTTTATCAGCTTGGATGTTTAAGATACTCCATACAGTTTGTTCTATGTTATGTGACTCCAGATGTGAAAGGAAGGCAGAAATGTATTTTATTTTTTTAAAATTTGTTCACACCTGAGTGGCTTAGATTTGGTTATATTGCCATTTAAAAAAATGATATTGTGACAATGAAAATAAAATTGTTGTAGAACAGCGCATTTATATGTAATTTTTACTGTTTAAAAAATTTCCAAAGGGACCACTGGCCCCTGGCAATGTCCACATTATCAGATCTGGCCCTCTTTAAAAAAAGTTTGGACACCCCTGATTTAAATTTTATTTTGTTTTTGTCTTATTTTGCTTTGTTTTGTTTTGTTTCTTTGCATGTTTCACATAAATAGATAAATAAATTAATAGAAAAAGTATTCTATTTAGATCTTATCCATTTTTTTTCCTTCTTCTTTTTCTTTCTTCTTTTTTTTTCTTCTTTTTATCTCTTTTTTATGGGCTCAGCTGGCTGACAGGCAGCTGTCTGTACTGATAAGGCAGCAGCCGACACCAACTGTACTCCCAGTCATCATTGCCCATTTTTCTGACACTTTTGCTTGTGTATCCTCTTTTATTTGGACATTTTACCAGGGAGTATCTCACACTACGTTTTTTTTTTTTTTTTTCCTACCTGTCTTGTCCAGCGTCCTAACAGCAGAATAGTAGTCTAGTTCCTCCCGGTGCTGAACAAATTTGCTTTGCCAAGGGTAACTTCATAAAGTATATGAAGCACCCTTTGATATTCTACTGTGTTTATTATGAGTATTGTTGAACCACATTTTGATGCCAGACCTGACATGGGGGTGGGGGGGGTGGGGGTAGAAGAAGGGGAGAGAACAAGAGAGACTTGCATGTACTTGAAGATAGATTCTGTTCATTTAAATTTTATTTTGTTTTTGTCTTATTTGCTTTGTTTTATTTTGTTTCTTTGCATGTTCGAAATAAATAGATAAAAAAAAAAAATAAAATAAGTATTCTATTTAGATCTTATCCATTTACTTGCATTAATTCATTCAATGTTGTTCTCTGACCATGTCCACTTCAGAAACAGGAAGTAAACCGCTCCATATTTTATGTATCTTGTGAAATTTATAGTGAACCATCTTTGTCTTTTTGGTGAAACTGACCAAGTTAACACTAACATAAACATTATTTCCAAACAATACTTGACATCACTGCATAACTGTAATTTTCAATATAGCAGGTATCTTCTGCGACCTGCTAAATGTTAACACATACAGTCAAGTCTGGTAATAGTAATCCTAACTTATCATCAGGCTTGTTGATGGACTAAATAAAACCACTAGTGCACTTGTTAGGATTGAGGAGATGACGTAACAACCAGCATCCCCGCCCCATTTCGTCATTTTGAACTTACAGGCGGTAACAGTCCCATAGCAGTGCGTTCATTGTTTTTGTAAATTCTCTGTAAAATCTGTCCGATCGAAGATGCCTGGGAGACACTGCAGCATTAAAAATTGTTCCAGTTACTCCTGTGATTAACGCAAGAAACATAGAGAACCAGTGGTACGTTATTTTGGGTTTCCGACTAATTTAATGCATTTACAATTCCCACACACAAACCCAGCCATCACACTAACCAGGCCAACACTAAACTAGAATCGAATCCCAGTCACTTCACAGATAAATGAAACTGGGCAAATAGAATTATTGGGTCCACCATCTAGTGGCCGTAAGTGGTATTACAGTCTAAGATACCAATGTGCAGTGGCTTCATTTTCCACTCGATCTTTGGGTTAAACTGTGTGAAAGTTCAAAATAGGGCTGTGCGGTATACACGGTATGACAGTAGAAATGATATAAATTTGGCCACGGTAGAGATTTGTGCTCTACCATCATACCGTCAATGATGCCATCACACCTGCCTCTGTGAAAATGGCCACAAGCACAGTAACGGCAGAGGAGGAGCTGGTAAAAAAAAAAAAAAAAACGGTGCTACATCAGTGATTTGGACGTGGTTCGAGTTTAAAAAGTCGGATGTTGAGCAAAAAAATGTTATCTGTGAGATGTGTGGAGTAACTGTGACCGCCAACAAAGGTAACACGAGCAATTTATTTTACCATTTGAAATCAAAACATGTGCTCAAGTATGCAGAGAGCCAGAGGCTGCGCTCAGCTCAAACACCGGCTCAGTCTACAAACACGGGAGGAAAGAAAAAAGTTTCCCCCGCTACCCAACAACAGACCTCCATTGCGCAAGCCTTTTCCAAGAGTACTCCTTGTGACAGAAAGAGCACACAGTGGAATGACATAACAAGAGCCATCACAACACACTTGTGCAAAGACATGGTCCCTTTCCAAACAGTGGAGCACAGCGGGTTTAAACACATGATTAAAACCCTTGATCCAAGATACGAGCCTCCAAGCCGCAAGTATTTTACTGAGACCGAAATGCCCGAACTGTATGACCAGCTTCGAGAGAAAGTTGAGAAAGACCTCCGTGAATTAACATACTACGCGACTACTATACTGACTTGTGACTTGTGTTTCTGACTAACAACCTATAAAAGAGGATGGGACCTTGGGAAGCAAGTGAACTGGAGTTAACACTAAAGTTCAGTGTTGCAGCCTGTGATTTTAATTTGAAATATGCTGCTTTTTGTTATTGTTTTTTTACTGAAAAGATGCTAAAGTGTACTGTAAGTGTTTCTCTCCTAAAAATATATTGTTCAATCAGTCAGTGACACTTTTGCACAACAGACAAAACAAAACAAAAGTCTGTTCTG